>NC_090175.1:30596733-30969233 GCF_024679245.1 Pseudorasbora parva
TGAGGTCACACAGTGGGGCAGCTTTGAGGTTGTGCCTCAACAGATGTCAGTAACATTAAGGCAGACAGTTGGGAGAGAGGAGGCTTGATGCTGCATTCCAGATCAAAGGACTATTAGGTCTCAATTAATGATATTCAGATATTTACAGATATATTGAAGGTGCTCTCCAAGTGCTTGTGTAATCATACATTTCATAACATTCACTATACAGTACACTCTGCAGCACTGGTTCATGAAGGATTATTCCAAAGTCTTTGTTAGAAGATATACAAGTCATGAACCAAAACAGCCAGCTATAAGATGAAACACAACATTATAACTTTGATTTAAAGCAAAAAAGTATTTGAAAATCGGACAAAAAAGACAAAGGTACAAGACTGTGTTAACAGCTTTAATGAGGGAAAGAACTGCAATCTTGAATTGCACATTACTTATTATCAAATAAAAAACAATAAATACATATAGAACTATTGATTTAAATATGTTGATTATGTATTTAGAAGCAATATATTACGTTTATTTCTCTATACATACAATATAGTATGCAAAAAACGTGTGAGTATTTCTGAATTCACAGAGTATTTCTGAATTCAGTATTCATAAAACAGTAGTCAGATGACTTACGGTAGTGTGCATCCGATGGGCGGTTTACTATCTCATGAGGCCATGGGAGAGGATTTTTGAAATGCAGTGAAGTGACACAACTAGGTCACATGACAATATCAACACATTCATACATTAAAATAAGAGAGTATGCGATTTTTGGATGCAGCCAGACTCTACTACGTCATTCACAGTGGGAGTGGATAGGCACTAATGTGTACTTTAGATGCAATTAGCTTGTTTCAGTTCTCTGATTGGTGAAGATTTCTTTGCAGAATCATAGTTTCTCACCCGTAATTACAATTATTAAAAACAAAAAAAGTTAAAACGATAGTTCGACCAAAAATGAAAATTCTGTCATAATTTACTCTCCCTCATGTTGTTCCAAACCTAGTATTTTTTTTATTTTTTTACTATACTTTGGAAGTCAATGGCTACCGTCAACTGTTTGTTTACCAGCATTCTTCAAAATATCTTCTTGTGTGTTACACAGAAGAAAAACACTAGGTTTGGAACAACATGAGGGTGACTAAATGATGATAGAATGTATTTAGGCAGGATAATGGTTTTAACAAAAGCATATACCACTGATTAACAAAGGTTTAGAAGTAATCATGAAAAAATCTGTTCCCTTACATTGAATGGCATTTTTACTTCTGGAACCCGAATGTTGCACTCTATAAATAAAATACAACAATTCTGACCCAATTACAAGCCAAACAGAAGCTTCTAAAACACAGCCCACTTAGACCTTGTTAAACAGAGAAGTATATTCAATGAATCTATTATAGGTAAAGTTATGTAACAGAAGCCCTGAGGACCAAGCCATTAATATACTTTGCACAGACAGCTATTGACAGATTCCGTGGCATGCCTGAATTAGCTTTTTATTTAATAAGCCGCCTTTGGCATTTCTTGTCTTTACTAAGACATGAATGCTTTTTTTTTTTTTTTTTTTTTACTCATTTCATCAAACTAATTTAACATGATATATAACTGATTGGCTAGCAAGATCTGATTTGTACCCCAAAGCTGTTTTCATTTTTAATTAAGATCTTAGAGAGAATGGACATAATGTAATTTATCTGCTTGTGATGTCACTGTGACATGAAATGGCCACAAACAAAGAATCTTCCCCTCGCTTTCAACCAGTGCCATTTCCAAGAGATTAATACAGTATTAAGTGTAAAAGACTTAACACCAATCCACTTACAAGGACACATGCTAAAATCCTGATGTTAAGTGTGTCAAACCCAGTTCTGCAGTAAAGAAAACGGCGAATGAGATGCTTGCTGTACCAAGGAAGTTGTGACCATTTGAACCGTCCTCTTTAATCATATTATTTGCTGTCCCTGAATGCAAGGCTTAGAGGCTAATGATGATAATAATTTATGGTGTGGAATAACATTTTAAATATTAGAAAAGCTGCTTGTGATTATTCACTGTCAAATAGAAGTAGAATAGTAAGATCCGTTTAAAATGGTTTCACTTTGGATTTTCCTTTGGCCTCCTTCAGTGATATCTGATATGTTTTTTTTTTTTTTAAATTTCTATAACTTTTTTTAAACATGGCACTTATATGTATTGACATGGAATCTGTGTCAACATGTTAATGTAATTAGGCTTCAGAGTAAAACACTAATCCATGGAGCAGGAGGCAGGCTTCAGAAATCCCCATCAGAACAGCTAATTGGATGGTCCGTATAGACATTAAAATGTTAGCATTCTCACTGAACTTTATCTATTTTCAGATCTTGCATATAGGACAATGACAACAAATCCTGATAACAAAGTTTTTTATTACAACAGTTTCAATGTTCCATTATCGATAAATGGTTTGTGGCATTATAACATGGTTGCTGAGTTTTTTTTCTTTTTAAAAAACCCAAGAAAAAAAAAATTGATCTACAGCTGAAAGCGATCACATTGAATTTACATTTTGAACGTTGATAACCGCCGTACAATAAGACAACCAAGACAGGGTGCAACACAAAGCAACCCCAAAACCACATCGATAAAAAGGGCACAATCAATTAAAATACATTACCCGATCCTTAGAAGTGTTTTCACATCTAGACTGAATTTGCTTTTTTTTTCTCTTCTTCTTTCTTACCAATAAAAAAGCATTTCACTGAAGCAGCACTAACAAGAAGGTGTTAATCATTACCAACATAAAAATCCAAGATTGTGCAGTTTATCCTATAATTTGAAATAAAAAATACAATGCCATAACTTTGTGAGCTGGTCACTTGTCAACAAAAAGCCACGCCTCAATCGGATGATGAATATTTGGGGATATCTACTAGGCCACGCCCCCTTGTCCTATGGCATAGTCGAAGCCAAAACAAAATAGCCCACCATGGGCACCAGATGAATCCACGCCATATGCTCCTGGAAGTAGAAGCTTTCTCTTTTCTTCTCATAGCTGGACTTGACAAGGGAGGTGGTCCAGACACATCTAGGTGTTGCAAGAGGGGTTGGCTCATCCCATCTGACAGTGATGCAGCTTTAGATTTTCTTTTTGTTCGGTTTCACATTTTTTTTTTTTTTTTTACATTTTGGTTACAAAGTTATACTGCTAAAAGAAGTGAATGAAAAGAAGGCAATGCAGGGAAGGGAGTGTGCACAGCGCATGATGGCAGCTTGTGTCTTCACGAGGCCGCCTGCTTCTCCTGTTCAATGGCTGTGGACAAAGGAGGAAGAGGGGAAAAAAAATAATTCACATCATCTTTGCGATAATTCACACTCAATTTGTGATTCTAAATATTATTTGAGAACATTCTGCGCGAAGATTAACAAATTATGGACACAGATATAGACGTTTCCAAGCACAGCTTACTATAGTTACATAATAGCAGACAGCCTGGTTGTCAAAAAAAGGACAATTTTGTGTAGAAATTCTTACTTTCTTTAGATGGCAGTGGGTTTTTCTCCTGGGTCTCGGTCTTCTTCAGCTTGCTTTTGTCGAAGGCTGTGACCTCATCCAGGTTTGGTTTGTCAGACATGATTGGTTGTCTGCTTAAGGAACAAAAGAGAATAAAATGTAATTTATTTTCCACGCTTTCTAGTCTGCAAAAACACTTCAGTCATTCCGAGAGAGCGAGGGCTGCTTGGCTAAAACTCCCGAGGCAATGAAGCTCTTGAAATCTATTGTTCATTCGGAGGCGATTTGCATCACATCCCGTTGATTTTCATGACAGTGCCACACAGTACTGAACAAAACCGCACCCTTTTTGAATGGCGTCTGAGACAGCAAAAAAATGAATATTTACATAACAATAGCAGTTCCCACGCTGAGATTACAAGAGAAGCGCAAATATAATTATTCAATACGACACCGGATTGTTTTGCACTTTTTTGTGTTAGTAAAAAATCTGACATACTTTTGCTCATTGAGCTCGGTTTCTTTCGTGTGCATGGTTGCACAGACCATATCTGGATTTCATAGACTGGATTTCACAGATTGTGATTACATTCAGGAAAAACCACCGCCCTTTACCGCTTTATCAGCCAGCACACAATGCTGCCGTTTCTTTTAACGCCCTATTCACCCATCATCACACGTTAACACATTAGCCTACTCTGCCTTTGATACAAATGTGCCAACTGACATAATGAGTCACATCCTTATTAATGCATTTGCAGCACAAAGAGGCTTAACAAAGGAAAATAGGTTAAACGTCTTATCGCCTGGAGTTATCTACTTTAAAGCAACATTTGGATATTTGTTATTACCACGTATACCAATGTTCTAAATATGCACTAAACACACCACGTATTCAAATACAAAGACACACTATTTTTCTATAATTATTTAGAAAAGGCTAGATTTGTGTACAATAAAAACAGCCTATTTAGGGTTTGGGTTTTTACAAATCGTTAACATGGTACCAATATAATTATTTTATATGCGTAGCTAGCTCTGGAATGCATACCTTTGTAGACGGATTGGAGTTTGAAGTCTGTAGCTGAATTACGTTGCAGTACTGTGGCGCGCCAATGCGCCAGCATGAAATATATAGAGGGAGATATGCTAATCAAAAGCTGACGTCAGATCTCAGTTCTCCCGGAGAACAGAGCAGGGTTTAGGACAGGTACATAGGAACATTATCTAAGTTATTCGTTTTACTTACAGATACTCACACAAAGGATGAAAAAACAGACGTCTTTAATATTTTATTACAAAGAGATCTATACATATTTGCATTATTTCTTTAGTTTTTAGATTTACAATTTAAGATGATAGCAACGTGCCAAGACGCCATCTGGTGGACACTGTAACATTCATTTCATTTCATTTTTTTTTTTTTGTACGAACATAACATTTAATTGATTTTGGTCAACAGTTTGGTTTGATTAGCAGAGGCTAACATACAAATTAGATCGCGATGTTTATACGGGTTTAAAAATAAATAAACAAATGGCTTACCATCTAACGTTGCAAATTATAAATTAAAACACATTTAGAGTGCAGTATCCCGTGTGCAATATTCATGTTACGTCTTTCCCAGGTAACGTTTGTACCTGTTTCTTGACACAATACCTTTCGCAGTAATCTTTGGGGGACTTTAATGTGCTGGTGTTAGGGGACTTTTAGTTTGGTAATGATCCGGAAGAGATCTAGAGTACATGTGCGTTCATGTATTTAGAGTTTCTCACGTGTAGAACGATGGGTTTTTGATGCTTTACATTCATAGCCTAACATCCCAGAAAACATGAAGTTTGCATACAAGGTATGACAGACGCTATTTTATTCTTTATGATATTGTGAATAATTGTAAGGGTTTTCCTTAACGTTAGACGTTTTTGTGTTAGATCTGGCACGGTGGTATTATGTATGCATGCATGTGTATATATATATATATATATATATATATATATATATATATATATATATATATATATATATATATATATATATATATATTGTATACACATACACACACACACACACACAGTCAGACATGATTGGTTGTTTGCTTAAGGAACATAATATACATTCATATAAATGTTTGTATAAACATATAAGTGAAACAGAACATTAATTGTTTGTCTTATGTGTATCCCTGAAAGAGGATGACTGAATTGAACTTGTTCGCGTTTCCTTCTAGTTTTACAACTTATTAGGGGCTTTTTATCGCCACGGGAACCTGTCTTTCTCTAAAGATGGGAATTCTGTCATCAGTCCTGTCGGGAACCGCATCACAGTCTTTGATCTAAAAAAGTGAGTAACGTTATCTCCATTTCATGACGTTCAATCACTGATATCATAGCCAGGCTAAGTGTGAGCTTAAAGTTAAAGTTATACGGATTTAGCTGAGAAATGCCTTTTTTTCCCTATATCTTCAGCAACAGATCAGAAACCTTACCAGTGTCCACCACAAAGAACATCACCTGTTTTGGAGTCTCTCCAGATGGGAGTCATGCCATACTTATAGATGAAGGTATTGAAAAGTCCACAGTCCACCCTTCTCCATTCATCATTTTTTTCTGTCATGTCATGTGCTGTCTGTGTTCAAAACAAAAAAAACGTTTAAAATATAAAATGCTAATGAAATTGAATGTAATATTGAATGTTTTGCACCTTTTCTGTGTCAATAATCAAGTGAGCAAAATGTGACCGCCCCCAACTCTGAGATTTCCTTGCTTCCAAAGCAGCACACGATCTTTGAAAATCACTTTAACTATTTTTTTTGCTATGAAAATTGTTTTTACAAAAACAGTTTAACACTGTTTAATGAATGTGTTTCAGATGGAGCAGCTGTACTGGTCAGCTTGGTCACTCGGGCAGTACTTCACCATCATCACTTCCATAGTCCTGTTCACAGTGTGTCGTTCTCCCCTGATGGAAGGTCAGCCAATACACAAAAGCACACAGTGCTTATCCACACACTATATGACTTCCATGAGTAGCTCTCTTATATTATGTTCCTTTTATTTTCTTTATAGGAAATTTGTAATAACAAAGGAAAATGTGGCTCTAATGTATCACGCGCCTGGAAGAAACCGAGAGTTTAATGCATTTGCATTAGACAAGAGTTATTTTGGACCATTTGATGAGACGACTTGTATTGACTGGACAGATGATTCTAAGTGCGTAAAAGCTTTTGTTCTATATTCTGAGTGTTTGAATGCTGCCACACAACAGTCGTGTTCTTTACATTGCATTTACTTCTTTTTTTAATGTTAACATAAGTATGAATCACATGTTTTGTGTTTGTCTATTTTTACATACTCGTGTCTCAATATTTTTGGACTGTATTTTACCACTATATAACCCTTTACACTCTCACTCTCTTTCAATGATAACTAGGTGCTTTGCTGTTGGTAGCAAGGACATGACCACTTGGATCTTTGGGGCAGAAAGATGGGCAAATCTCATCTACTACTCGCTTGGTGGTCATAGGGATGTCATAGTGGGCTGTTTCTTTGAGAAAGACAGCTTGGATGTAAGTTTGTATGAAGTGTCAGGAGCAAATCAACTAGCAGCCCATCAACCCCTATCATTACAGTTTTATTGTCAAGAGTGTTCTTACCATATTGTTGTATAAACTTGTCATGAGTGACTGAGTTAGAAAGGAACACATCATGTTAACAAATATGACACTTTTTATTTGTTTTCACAGATGTACACAGTGAGCCAGGATGGCACTTTGTGTGTATGGGAAAGTGACACTGAGCTTGAGGGCTTACAGAAAGGACCAAAATACTCTGAAAGAAAGATGCTGGAGGAGAAAAAAAGAGCTGAAGTAGAGCAGGAGAACGAAGATGATAATGATATTGTAGAAATTTTGGGTGGTGATGGAGAGACCAGAGGAGATGTGATAAAAGGAAGCACAGAGACACCCAAAGAAGTGGAAGGCTTCAAAAACGTCCGCTATTCACAGAGGAGCAAGTGAGTTTGTCAGTTTTTCTCTCTCAAACTATCCTTATCTCTTCAATCTATTGGTCAATTCTTGAGGCATGTTCACACCAAAACACCACCAAATCAGTGCAATAAGCATTTTATTTTGCATAAGTGGTAGTTAATACATCTTTACATACAACTATGTATTGTTGGTCTAATGCATCAACTGAAACAAACTTCATGCTATTGGTCTCTCTGAAAATATGGTTTTGTGGTTTAATTCATACCTGCATAATAGAAAACAGTGTGTTGTATTAAATGGGAACAAATCTGATTTTGTGATTCAACAATGTGGTGTCCCCCAAGGTTCAATACTGGGACCACTTCTGTTTTCTGATTATGTAAATAGCCTACCATTAATTCTTAAACATTGCCAAGGTCAGCTTTATGCTGATGATACCGTCATATATGCATCTAATTCTGATCCTTTACAAATTCATCTATCTCTTCAGTCTGATTTTAATGCTGTACAAGATTGGCTTTTGGCAAATAAATTAGTGCTTAATAAAAGCAAGTCATATACTATGATTTTTGGTTCTAGACAGAAACTGAAATCTAAAGCTTGTTCTTGTGCTGTATTATGTAAAGACAGTACTATTTTACAGAAAGTTGATGCTAATAAATATCTAGGTGTATGGCTTGATTCTGAACTTTCTTTTAAATCACACATTAATCATGTTTTACGTAAAGTCAACATGGGAATTAGTACTTTGTATCGTTCTCGGAGTTGTTTTTCGTATAGTGTTTGTAAGAAACTTGTTTCTCAATTAATACTTCCGTTTTTTGATTAGTGATGTGGTTTATCAAACAGCAGCTAAATTAGATCTTGAGTCTCTTAATACAGCATATAATAGAATCTGTAGATTTGTTTTGGGATGTACTTATTTCACTCATCACTGTACAATGTATGATGCACTTCAATGGTCATCTCTGTATGTGAGAAGACATATTCATTGGCTTAATTTCATATTTAAATGTATTTATTTTAACTATCCCAGTTATCTTCAACGATATTTTGTACCTTTTTCTTCAAATTACCATGTTAGGCACTCTGTCCAGACTTGTTTTGTTGCTTTTCGTGCACACAAAACTATTGGTAAAAGATAATTTATGTGTAAAGCCCCAAAAGACTGGAATAATTTACCTGCCGATATTAGGTCTATTACATCTTTTAGGTTGTTTAAACAATCTTTATTATCCTTTTTTTAAGGTTGATTGTACATGTTATCGTTGATACTGTCAGTTATTCACTGGTTTTGTTAATATTTTTCTATATTTGTATTTTATTTATAATGGTACTTTTTGTACAGTTTATTTTGTTTTGTATTTATCTTTTTTTTTGTGGTGTAAAATGTATTTATTTATTTATATTATTTTTTATTATTATCACATATATAATTGTTTTGTTGTTGTTATTGTTTGCTTTGTTTTGTCTTGTTTTGTTGTTAATTGTATTTGTAATTGTTTTGTAACTATGTCTTGATTGTACATCAGGACCCCCTCGAAAACGAGATGGTACATCTCAAGCGGTTAATCCTGTTGACTTTACGTAAAACATGATTAATGTGTGATTTAAAAGAAAGTTCAGAATCAAGCCATACACCTAGATATTTAATAGCATCAACTTTCTGTAAAATAGTACTGTCTTTACATAATACAGCACAAGAACAAGCTTTAGATTTCAGTTTCTGGATTTTTCCTACATTTCAATATATTTGCATGACAGAATTGTAATCATGATTGCCAAATTCTTGCATTGGAAAATAGCTAAAGCCAGCTCAAAAATTCACTAAATGTCCCAAGATGACATCATATGCTAATTATCATACGTGATGTTATTGTTATATTTGCATTCTGCAATATTTTGAACAATGAACACATAAAGGCAATTATGATTAAACATACGAACATAATTTAAAAAAAGGGGAAAAATTAACGGGTTAACTTAATTTTAAAATTAACTTTTAGTATCCTGATGAGCACAATAACTTACCGCTTTCCTTGTGTACCACTGTATTTCAGAAAGCACCACCTACTGTCAAAAAGTGATTATTTTGACAAATTACATGTGAACACTGCTGAATTTTCATATCAAATATTTTTGTTGGTCTAAACAGGCCTTCTAAATTGATTATAAAACATTGCAAAAGCTCTGATGTGTCTATAATAACATGCAAAGATGTGTTTCTGTTATTGCATTTCAACAGACACTATTTTAACAAGGAAGGTGATTTCAACAAATTGACAGCGGCTGCCTTCCACAAGAAAACGCACATCCTTGTGACAGGCTTCGCATCTGGAGCTTTCCACCTGCATGAGCTGCCAGAATTTGACCTCATTCACTCGCTCAGGTTTGCCATATATTTTAAGTGAACATTTTTTTTAAATATCTCCAGTTGGGCTGAATGTCAATTTTTAGACGTAAATGCGATTTGAGCTTTCGATTGTCATCTATCTTCAGTCTCAACCACTATTGTTTGTGACTTACATTGGTGTGGATTTAGTCTATGGTGTTTATTGAATTGTAATATAGTATATCATCACATCTAGTATTTCAGATCAGAGGATTTCCACCATTGCTATGAATCCCACTGGTGACTGGATTGGCTTTGGCTGTTCAGGTATTCCTACTACCAGGTCTTTTCTTATGATCTCAAAATTGTGCTATCATGAGCTTTAATTTCTTGCTTGTATTATATGTTAAAGGTCTGGGCCAGCTGCTTGTTTGGGAATGGCAGAGTGAGTCCTATGTGTTCAAACAGCTAGGACACTTCAACAACATGAACTCTTTGGCTTATTCACCTGATGGTCAATATGTTGTTACCGGAGGGGATGATGGGAAGGTGAGTCTTCTAATGCTAGATTTTTGTTGAGGGAATATATAAATGAGAGATTGATTCAAACCGCTGCTTTCTAGGTAAAAGTGTGGAACACCGACAGTGGCCTCTGTTTTGTGACGTTCACTGAACACTCCAGCTGTGTCACCAATGTTGCCTTCACCTCCAGTGGCTTTGTGGTGGTCAGCGCCTCACTAGATGGCACTGTTAGAGCATTTGACTTGCACAGGTATCATGTTATTCATTTTGAACTATATTGTATACTTGTTACGCAATGCTGTTTTCTTGGGTTTCCTCTGTATTTGTTAGTTTTGCCTTATTTTAGCTATATTAAGTGGGTGTTATGTATCCTTTGAGGCAGCAACAGCAATTTGTAGTGATGCACTGAAATTTTGAATATTCTGCCGTAATGTATTTAGAGGGCCAAATTTGACAAGCTGTGATGTTTTATTAGCACTTCTCCAATCCTGCATTTTGGCATGTCAGCAGTGTGTCAGCAACTATGGCTGAGTTGACAATATACAATTTCTCGCTTCTAATCAATATACATTTTAGCAATCAGATATTGATTCTTGAATCCCAAAACCAATATTTGAATATACGCTGTTTTCTGCTGATGTGTGTACAAAATTTTACTAAACATTATTTGGAATGTGCCTCTAACGTACAATAATCACGACCTGCTTTGTTGCTTTTGATATAAAACAAGATCCCAGCTTTCATATTCTGTAAATTTGATCACTTGGTCTTTAATGTTGCATGGCAAATTTTCCCACCAGTTAATCGACGTCGGACAGCACTGGTAATTCATAACAGTTCTGAGCAGAGTAAGCATTTTCAATTAATGCCTATGGAAGTCGAGCTTTCACCAGTGGACACACTCCGATATGAATGGCCGTGCAGATTTTACGTTCACTTTCGAATTAGCGCAATTGCTTAATTATAGGACTATAACGATATATCGTTAATCGATATAGCGCGATATAAAATGCGCTGATATGTATGTGAACGATATGATTCACAATATAGTTTTATCCAAGGCTCCAAAGATTTTCACGATCTCCAAGTCTATCATAATGAACTCTTCAAATGCTTGCAAAACGTGCAATAACATTACAGTGAGTAAATGCAGAATTAAATTTTGGCTAAACATGTACAGCTTAGGAATAGTCATTTTTGACGAGCTTTCTTGCAATTAGAACCGTGACGGATTGCACTGATCATCTGAAGTGCACGCACTGCCAGAATGACACTCCTCAAAGTCAAACATCATTTAAAGCGACACTCCTTTAGTGAACGTGCAAACATCATTTAGAGTTGCACTTCTTATAGTGAAAGCACAAACATCCTTTAAGTCACCAGATCACACTTGGTTTTAGTACTATGATTATTTAAATCATTTTAGATGGTATATATTATTATGTATAGTGCATTAATAGCGGGAGAGGTGGAACAAAGCGAGCACCGGGAGAGAATGCTGCGTGCAGTGAAAGCGTGAGTAATGCCTGAGGGGAAAAAAGAGTGTCAGTGATATTACTACGACTATATACAACGTTAAATATAATGTATAATGATGCAATGGGGTAATATTTGTGGGTCCTGATAATAATTATTTTATTAATAATAATGGAAACCTCTTTATTTTGGTTTTGCATATATCATAGTATTTTATTTTATTTTTCTTAAATTGGTTCATTTATATTCTTATTGGAAAACACACCTAACCCTAATTCTCTTTGAAACCAAATCTTCCGCCATCATCTTGCCAGTCAGTTCCTCACTCTATATAAATTAAATCTGACTGCTTCTGATCTGTGCTGTGACTCTTGTTCGGCTCGCTATGAATTGAGCTGACACATTCAGTTTTTAATTGCTCTCTAACTTAGCAAAATTATTTTTATTTCTATTGAAAATCAAAATAACAGTTGGTGGGTCAGTGCTGCAGTGGGCAAATGATGGAACTGGTGTTGCGGCTGAACACAGTGTAACACCGGTAACAGACTATTCTAGGAAGCCTAGTTCAAGTGCATGCGAACTTATCTCTTTACCTTTAGTTAACTAGTACTACTAGAAATGAACATAAATGACAGGATGTTAATCAGAAGGTATGTTAATAAAACAACAGTACAACTTACTGAAATGTATCATCCCTCATGTAATCAACTGCAGAAAGAAGTCAGTAAAACAGCTTATAATCACACAACTTTACATTTACATCAGGAAAGCCATTACATGACCATAGTTCATTAGTTATAAAGAAATAATTGCTCTAGAGGAGCATTGGCTAAATGCTTTATATTGGATATTTATTATATTTTTACTTGATCTTTTAGTAATGTCTTTATTGTATGCTTGAATAAATGTCATAAAAACAAGTTTATGGCAGTCAATTTTAAAATGTTATATTTCAACAATGAATTGGAGCAGAAAAGTTTATATTTAAAAATGTTTTCAGTAAAAAGTGTTTTTATTTGAGCGTTATTAATTAAATAAAGTTTAATAATGAATTGGTTATTAAACGCTCTTTTTGTTTTTTGGCTAAATGACAATTTTCTGTAAAAAAACAAAACAAAAACAAAAAAACATTCCGGTGCATCACAAGTCTTTGTTATTAGTCTCATGTTGGAAATTGAGTGCTAAATTCATTGTTTGTGAGTCAAAAGTAGACCACTATTTAAGCTTGAGATACTCCCATAATTTTTTTTTCAGGGCACAGATTAAGAAATGTGGAGATGAACTCTTTCTGTTCTCTCAGGTACCGGAACTTCCGTACCATGACGTCGCCACGGCCAGCCCAGTTTTCCTCTCTGGCATTGGACAGTAGTGGGGAATTGGTGTGTGCAGGTTCTCAGGATTCCTTTGAGATCTTCCTATGGTCCATGCAGACTGGACGACTACTAGAGGTCAGACACTGCTAAATTAGCGTGCTCTTTTCTCATCTGACAAAAACGTGTAAATATCCTTTTTTTCTATGCAGTTGTCAGATTGTCATATATATATATATATATATATATATATATATATATACACAATGAGGAAAATAAGTATTTGAACACCAAGTTCTCCCACTTAGAAATCATGGAGTGGTCTGAAATTGTCATCGTAGGTACATGTCCACTGTGAGAGACACAATCTAAAAAAGAACATCCAGAAATCACAATGTCTGATTTTTTTAAAAACTATTTATTTGTGTGATACAGCTGCAAATACGTATTTGATCACCTGAGAAAATCAATGTTAATATTTGGGACAGTACCTTTGTTTGCAAATACAGAGGTCACACACTGCAGGAAGGATTTTGGCCCACCTTGGAAATGGTGGTCCCAGCTCTTTTCAAGTCATTGACCTGCTCCTCCCGTGTAGTTCTGGTCTGATTTCTTACCTTTCTTAGGATCATTGAGACCCCACGAGGTGAGATCTTGCATGCAGCCCCAGTCCAAGGGAGATTAAAGCCTAGTTCAGACTGCACGATTTTCAAACTCGTTGGGTCACAGCTCTATTCACACTGCATGACTATCTGGGGTATCATTCAGTCACTGCTGTGTTCACACAGCACGATGGTTTGACGACAGAGGAGTTCACACTGCATGACTGAACAAGAGGAAGAATTGCCGACAACTCTCTCTCTCTCCGGTGCGCAAACTACGTTTCCCAAACACACGTGCGATGTGACAAGTAAACACACGAGATCACACGTGCGTCAGACCGGAGTTCTCGCGCGAGACTTGGAATTGTTATTAAAAATGATAAACTGCACAAAGTTTGCTTCAAATTGTATGTGCGCTGATTTGTGGAGAAAAAGAAAAAAGATTATGGCGGAAGATATTGTTGGAGAGACAGAGGGAGCCAGGATTGTGTTCTGCAAAGACAGTTTGAGGTAAATAAACAATTATTTAATGTGCTGTTGCTGTGGCTGGATGTGTAAATGTTTGGCCTTTGTTTCTGTTTGATAGAATTGTAAATATATCTATTAAAATACTGAAATTCTGCTTTATAACTCCTCCCTGAACCTCTCTGCTGCCCTGTATCTCACTCTCTCATTGGCTGTCGGTGTAATTTTCAGTCAGAACGCAGTTCACACAGCAGGAGTTTGAATCGCCTACAGGTCCAGATATTTAGCATGGCAAATATCTCACCGGCGTCGGCGACTCGTCGGCGATTCTCTCTGATCGCGTCTTTGATAATTCATACTGCGTGATTGTCATTCGCGTGCACGAGCACCGATTTGCCTGTGATCTCGGGTATTTGTCGGCGATTTCACAAAACCTGTCGGCGACTCAAAATCGGGGCAAAAATCGGGCAGTGTGAACTAGGCTTAACAGTCATGTTTAGCTTCTTCCATTTTCTAATGATTGCTCCAAAAGTGGACTTTTTTTCACCAAGCTGCTTGGCAATTTCCCCGTAGCCCTTTCCAGCCTTGTGGAGGTGTACAATTTTGTCTGTAGTGTCTTTGGACAGCTCTTTGGTCTTGGCCATGTTAGTAGTTCTTACTGATTGAATGGGGTGGACAGATTTCTTAATGCAGCTAACGACCTCAAACAGGTGCATATAATTTAGGTTAATAAATGGAGTGGAGGTGGACATTTTTAAGGCATACTAACATGTATTTGAGGGTCAGAATTCTAGCTGATAGACAGGTGTTCAAATACTTATTTGCAGCTGTATCATACAAATAAATAGTTAAAAAAATCATATATTGTGATTTCTGGATTTTATTGATTTTTAGATTATGTCTCTCACAGTGGACATGCACCTACGATGACAATTTCAGGCCCCTCCATGATTTCCAAGTGGGAGAACTTGCAAAATAGCAGGGTGTTCAAATACTTGTATACACTTAAGTATACAGGGTGTTTAAATACTTAAATAAGTATATATATATATATATATATATATATATATATAATATATTAATTATATTAATTGTAGTAATTGGCTAGCTTAACAATAGGTTTGAAATTTTTTTTCTGGTCCAGTGGGTCCATAATTTTCCTTTTGGTGCATCACTTAACAGTTCATGTGTAATTCAGTTCTTTGTAACTCTTTATTGCTGGAGCAGGTGCTCAGTGGTCATAAAGGTCCAGTCAGCAACTTGTGCTTCAGCCCAGTCCAGTCTGTGCTTGCCAGTGTGTCATGGGACAAAACTGTGCGACTGTGGGACATGCTAGACAGCTGGCAGACCAAAGAGACCCTGCAGCTCACTTCTGATGGCAAGTTCACAATGTGACCGCTGATGTGAAACTATTCAGAGAGAAATTGAGCTGGTGGATTGGAAAGAATAGAATGTGTTATTTAAAGATGTCTTGCACCTGTGCTCATTCAGGATTGGCTGTAACATATCGTCCTGATGGTCAAGAGTTGGCAGTGGCCTCTCTGGATGGTGAGATTACATTCTGGAACCCTCAGACTGGAGGACAAACTGGCTGTGTCGTGGGCCGCCATGACCTGCAGATGGGACGTAAAGAGATGGACAAGATCACTGCTAAACAGTCTGCCAAGGGAAAGTAAGTCACAGACATTAGCAGAGGGGCTAGGAAAGGATTGCCAAATTGCTATTCTTCTTTACATACAGTAAAGGATCTTAGGATTTCATTCATTGATTCAGAATTATTTAATTAAATTGAGAATAGCCTGGAAAGCATTAATGCATGAAAAAATATTGTCATGTGAATTCTTTTTCAATAAGCAGAATTAAAGTAAATATTTGACCGTAGGTTATTTTAAGACTAGGCAGCCCTAGTTACTTATTTCGGATATGCCTATTTTTGAACCAGCATGTCATAGTAAAGGGTATTCTGGGTTAAGTGTGTGGAATGAGCTTTAGAAATTAAGGGAATCTTTAGAAAGGCACTAAATATTACTGCACTGAACTGGTCACAATATGACCTCGTGTTCGTTTTAAAAACATAGGCTAATTCAATATATAAATAATACTTTTAATGGGCCACTTAAAGTGTTTATTACAAATAAATTACTAAATGCCACATATGAATAAATGTAAATGAATAAAAATTTGCATTGCATTTCCAATGTGAATCTAGTGGTTGCACCCCCACTTCCCGCGCCCCTGGCCAGAATATTATTTAAACCAGAATTTGCATTTGCATAGGTGGTGCTGATTTGTTTTTAAGAATAAAAAAAAATAATAATCTGAAAACATGCTTCTGTAAGCTTTTATTTTAGTGAAATTTATCAATTAACAAAATCTCCAGTCTTTCACATGCATCTCAAAGATCTTTAATTGTGAGTGCGCGATGGTGTTTTGCCTAGAGCGGCAGTTGAGCTTGTGCCGGCTCTCATTTATGTGTGATTTGTTTTAAAAAAATGTAAAAAATTATCTATTTGATTTCTTTATTCAGTAGCAATGTTCTATGCTCGCAAAGAATCTATTAAAGTACTAAGACATTGGAACAGTATAGCTAACATTCACATTTTAATATTTATTGCAAGTCATATTGTCATCGCAATATTAAACAATGTTATCGCACATCAACTTTTCCTCATATCGTGCAGCCCTATATTGAGGTGGAATATGGGTAAAGTTAGGGAAGGTATGGGTAAGTTTAATGGTAGGTTTAGGTGTAGGGGAAGTGTCAACAGTGTAAATGTAATAAATGTAATTACAGAAATGAATACAAATGCAATTACATGCAGATCATTTTTAAAATTTAAGTACAATATAAAAACGTGTGTACACAATAAGTGCATTGTATCAAATTATTAATTTAAATGTTCGTACATGGTAATTAAGGCCACTACAAACAAACAAAGAAAGTGGGTCCATATTTTTTATGAAGAAGCAGCAGAGTGTGACATTAACCTGCTGCAGTGTCCATAGACATTTTGCATGCTCAAACTCTAGTGTGACCATGGATTTAGGTGGCTTTTGCTTTGTAAATGTTTTGTATAAAAATTGTGCATAAAAGCCATATACAGTCATACATAATGCCCATACACTGTAGCTGAAAATGAATGTGTTGGGAATTTTTTTAGTAACCGCTTTGTAACAACAGAATGAATTCTGAGGTGCCTAAATATTTCCACCCCAAATAAACTTGTTTTACCCAGCTGAACCTATATGTGTATGTAAAAACAACATTAATCCCTAATTTCCCTTTTAACCAATTTGTAGGTCCTTCACTTCCTTGTGCTACTCGGCGGATGGTGAATCGATCCTTGCAGGCGGGCATTCAAAGTTTGTGTGCATTTATAACATCAAAGAACAAGTCTTGATGAAGAAGTTTGAGATCTCTTGTAATCTCTCTCTGGACGCTATGGAGGTACACTTGTTAGAGCAGATTGGCTCGTTTGTACTCACTGCAGATTTCGACATAACTCCTATTTTGATCATATTAAGAGGACTTTTAGTAAATTAGTTTAATAATAGTTATTGTATTTTAAGAATTAACTTTCTATGGGGTCATGATAGGTCATTGTGCAATTCAAATTCTTTCATAATAAAATTACTTTTCAAACGTTTCTGTTAGGAAAGCTGATGTTAATTTTCAGTTATGTAAACGTCTCCGTAGGGCATTATTTGTTTGTTCGGTTAATTTTACTGTGGATTCTTTGGTAAACCTGTCACACTTTGACACAAGCTTTGCAAACACTTTTACGGAAAGATATGGACCCGACAGTAATGCACCAGCATGTTAATGAGTGCATTAATTCTAATGCCTGACTCTGTAATCATAATATTTCATAAGTAAGGACTCGTATACAGTCGTTTTTTGTTGCTAAATCGCTCTTCATGATTCAGTAACATCGACTGAACAGTCAACTTCACATGCTAAGCAACATGAAAATCATCCATTATAAATTGTCATTAAATGTATATACAGAAAGCGATAAAAGAACTCTCCCGTTATAATCGCTGGAGCTGTCAGTCACTTCAGAAGTGAGAGCTCTTGCCAAAACTCCCATTCTAATCACTGACACTGCTGCACATCTCAGTGAATCTCTTATATACATTTTGTGTGCAGTGTGTTTTGATTAAAGCAGGGACTTGTTAGGGGTTAACAGTTTATGACCCAAGACCTGTAGTGAAAAATGAAGACCAAGAGTCAGGAGTGTAATTAATTAAAAGAAAAATTTACTTAAGAATAATCAAGTCTCACAAAGAGATCGTAGGCCGTGTTCCCTCTCTTGCCATCTCGTTGCCCTGCCCTATCGTACATCCAATTGTCCCAACAGTTATACCGTTTTCAAGGTCTTATTCACGTCATTACTGTGTGGTTAATTGATGGTTCTGATTGGCTCAGAGTCATGGTAAATTTCCACATTATGTAAGTTAATCTGATGCATGTCTCCATAGACGTGTCACTTGTTGACGCTTTCACCCCGGAATTAGGCCCTTAATGACCTTCCAGGTCTGGAGCAGGCGCCAGCTTGCCCAGAACAACAAGTCCACCAATCTCTTAGGATGCCCATTGCACAACATTCTCAACACTGATCTGTAACATAGAATATTGCGCACATACACAGATACACAGTCTCTCCAAGTTCTAACCAAAACATGCTGATAACATGTTCTTTCTCTCAGTGAGAGGTACAGACAACAGTACAGGCAATATTCATCTTGACTATTTAGTGTTTCAGTAAAAGTAAATATAAAAGGAATAGTATATAATAAATTAAATGAAAGACAAATCCATATTTCATATCTGAAAGCCGGGCTAAGTGAGCAAACGCTGTTACTGCACTCCTGACATGTTAGAGATGTGTGATGCCTCAAAAATCCAACACACGACACCTTGTTGAAAGTGTTTAGTGACACATCACACATCTCTAGGCCAGACCCTCAGTCACTCCTCAGAGACCAAATATACACTTAAAAAAACAAGAAACAAAGAAAAATCCTAACTGGAAAGAATCATTATAATATATGAAGATTAATATAGATTAAAGCTTTGATTATGAATTCAATTAGGAGATGTGTGTGTGTGTGTATATATATACACATACGCATATGCACACACACACACACACACACACACACACACACACACGCACACACACACACACATATATACAGACACACAGTACAGGCCAAAAGTTTGGACTTTGAAAGAAGTTTCTTCTGCTCATCAAGCCTGCATTTATTTGATCAAAGATACAGATTTTTTTTATTAATAATGTGATATATTATATTATTACAATTTAAAATAAATTGGTTTTCAATTTATTATACTTTAAATGATCATTTATTTCTGTGATGCAAAGCTGAATTTTCAGTATCATTCCTCCAGTCTTCAGTGTCACATGATCCTACAGAATTCATTCTAATATGATGATTAATTTTCAAAGTTGGAAACAGTTCTGCTTAATATTTTTTCATAACCTGTGAGCCTTTTTTATAATACTTGGTGAATAAAAAGTAAAAAAACTTTTTTTTTATTTTTTTTAATAATATACACTTCTGGTCAGTATTTTTTCATTGATAAAAAAATGATAGTAAAGGAGATATATATTATTTGAAAATGTTTTTATTTTGAATAAATGTAGTTCTTTTAAACCTTTTATTCATCAAATATATTAGGGCAGCAGAACTGTTACCAACACTCAATATTAGAATATATTAGATATTAGAAAATTAGAATGATTTCTGAAGGATCATGTGATAGACTGGATGTCACATGTGACACTGAAGACTGGAGTAACGATCCTGAAAATTCAGCTTTGCATCACAGAAATAAATGGTCATTTAAAGTATAACAAATTGAAAACCAAAAATGTTAAATTGTAATTATATCACAATATCACAATATTAATAAAGTTTATATATATATATATATATATATATATATATATATATATATATATATATATATATATAATACAGTGAGGAAGATAAGTATTAAAACACCCTGCTATTTTGCCCCCAATTGGAAATCATGGAGGGGCCTGAAATTGTCATCGTAGGGGCATGTCCACTGTGAGAAACACAATCAAAAAAAAAAAAAATCCAGAAAATACAATGTATGATCTTTTTACTATTTATTTGTATGATACAGCTGTAAATAAGTATTTGAACACCTGAGAACGCCAGAACCTTGATATGCTTCTTACAGAGCCACTCCTTGGTTATCCTGGCTGTGTGCTTCGGGTTATTGTCATGTTGGAAGACTCGCCCTCGACCCATCTTCAATGTTTTAACTGAGGGAAGGAGGTTGTTCCCCAAAATCTCGCAATACATGGTGTTCTTGGGATGTACTTATCATTCTTCTTCCTCCAAACACGTTTAGTGGAATTATGACCAAAAAGTTATATTTTTGGCTCATCTGACCACATGACTTTCTCCCATGACTCCTCTAGATCATCTAAATAGTAATTGGCAAACTTAAAACTGGCCTGAACATGTGCTGGTTTAAGCAGGGGAACCTTCTGTGCCATGCATGATTTCAAACCATGACGTCTTAGTGTATTACCATCAGTAACCTTGGAAATGGTGGTCCCAGCTCTTTTCAGGTCATTGACCAGCTCCTCCCGTGTAGTTCTGGGCTGATTTCTTACCTTTCTTAGGATCATTGAGACCCCACGAGGTGAGATCTTGCATGGAGCCCCAGTCCGAGGGAGATTGACAGTCATGTTTAGCTTCATCCATTTTCTAATGATTGCTCCAAAAGTGGACCTTTTTTCACCAAACTGCTTGGCAATTTCCCCGTAGTCCTTTCCAGCCTTGTGGAGGTGTACAATTTTGTCTGTAGTGTCTTTGGATAGCTCTTTGGTCTTGGACATGTTAGTAGTTGGATTCTTACTGATTGAATGGGGTGGACAAGTGTCGTTATGCAGCTAACGACCTCAAACAGGTGGATACCAAATTTACCAAACAAATTTAGGATACCACTTCGTGGCTGAGTTGCTTTAGTTCCCAATTGCTTCTACTTTGTTCTAATACCACTAATAGTTAAAGAAATTTCACGAATGGGCTTACTGCACAGATGGCAACCTATCACGGTATCACGCTGAGTGGCCCAGTCTTTCACAAATGTTTGTAGAAGCAGTCTGTGTCCTGCATTTATGACCCCTTTAAAAAATAGTTTTTTTTTCTTTCTTTTTTACATGACTGTTAATGAATTGTAATCATTAATTGGCATTTACAATTATTTTAGACTAGCCTATTGCAAATCTGTCATGTTTTTGTGTTTTCAGGAGTTTCTTGACAGGCGCAAAATGACAGAGTTTGGTAATCTGTCTTTGGTGGATGAAGGTGCAGGGGATGGAGATGGAATAGAGCTCAGTCTTCCTGGAGTCAAGAGAGGTGAGTCCACTCCTCATTTATCAATAAACCTGCCAATCACTTTAGCTAAGCGTTATGCCTTTAAAAGCATTTGAAGTATAATCGGATATAATGTTACTCTACTGCCTTTCTCTCCTCATCTCTTAGGTGATATGAGCTCCAGACGCTTTAAACCAGAGATCCGTGTTAGCTCTCTCCGCTTCTCACCTACTGGTAGAGTTTTTGTCTATACAGTACAACACATTAAGAGCGATTATAAGAAATTGCACATCATAATCCTTGTAGTGTATTTAACCATTTAAGCCTTACGTTTACCAAGACTCCCCAATATTTTAATTAAATAAGGAACGGAATGAAGGTTTGGCTTTCTTCTCCATTCAGGACGCAGCTGGGCTGCTGCCTCCACTGAAGGTTTGCTGATTTACTCTCTTGATGCTTCACTGGTGTTTGACCCTTATGATCTGGACATGGATGTCACACCAATAAGCATACGGCGACAGGTGAAGAAAAAACAGTGGGCATCTGCCATTTTGCTGTCTTTTCGCCTGAATGAAACGCCACTCATAAGAGAGGTTCTGGAGGCAGTTCCTTATGACCAAAGTGCGTTCCCTTTTAAAACCGTCACATCTGTTGTGATTTCTTGTCATATTCAAAATGCATAATTTTGTTGTCGTTCTTTACATATTATTGTTTGACGCTTCAGTTACAGTGGTATGTAGCTCACTTCCAGATGTGTATGTGGATAAGCTTCTAAACTTTGTGGCCTCAACACTGGAGAAGTCCAACCACCTGCAGTTCTACCTCAGCTGGGCTCAGTGTCTGCTCACCTTACATGGACAGAAGCTCAAGAATCGGTCAGCAACATTTTCAACAGCAACTTTTCTCAGAATAAGCTCAAACTGGTTATTGAAATCTTGTACTTTTCCCCCCCTTTTTTTAAACAATTGTCAACCTCAACTAGTGTTGTCACAATACCAAAACTATGACTTCGATACGATACCAGACTAAAATACCTCAATACCGATACTAAATCACTACCACAGTAAAAAAAAAAAAAAAAAAACAGATAATATGACAACAGAACTTCTTATTCATTGTTTTGTTTTTTTAATAAAAATTAACTTGGCCAGCATGTACCTGCCCTGGTTTTTGACCTTTCCCTCCTCTTATTACTATAATAACTACATGCCAGTGTGAAAATCCTTACTGAGATCACATTATCAATCATTTTATCATTCACTTACCTTTCACTTCTGAACAGGTTGGGATGACCAAAATCTTATTTCATGTTATGAGTAATTTAATACTTTTTTAAATGTAATTTTATAATTATAATATAGATTTGTAATTGTATCTTTGTTTTTAAAAATAAGCAAAACATGCTAATTACAAACAATATGACAAAAACAGTGCTTTTTTTCAGCTACATTAGGTCTATTTAACAATAGCAAGTCAAGGAAAAATGTAATAATCAAATATAAAACTGCTTACTACTTCACTCTATAATTTAACTAGACACTGATTCTTAATAAATATATTTTAGTTATTTAGCCAAGCATGTGGTGGTTTTCTACTTTTCATTGTTGTTTGATTAATCACACAGAATATTAGGTCAGGCTTAAGACCTGCACGGAGCTAATTACCTCAACTGTATAAGTTCACTAAAGACATATCCGACTGTGTTTACCTAAATCCTCGCCAGACCCTGCATTTTTACATATTTTTGACCATTCAAACCCAAACAATAATATAATAATAATGATCCGCAAAAAAACTGAATCGCGATTGCATGTTTTCTGAAAGGCGTGTGGCAGTGCGAGCACATCCCACACCCCGTTTTTTCTTCTCATGCGTGCATCACAGTTCTGTTGCTGTTTAGTGAGCGGTGAAAGCAGAGCTCTGCACACACGTCCTGACTCCTGCTGTCATACATCAACGCAAATTAAAAAATACAGCTCATATTAGCACTGTCCTCCTTAAAGTATTGGTACTAATACAATTCCATATCATACCGTTTGTAATAGCAGGGTATCGCAATACTTTTCTAGTACCGGTATATCATGCAACACTAACCTCAGCTATTCAGCTATTACCCAAGTAATTGAAAAAAAAAGGTGTGTTGTTAAATTTGTGGACCTTTTGCTCTTTAAAATGTCTTGTTGTATCTCTCTGATATGGCAACATGGAAGTAAGCTATAACTTGTAGAACAACAAAGTACTGTAAATGGCAGAACTATTTGCACTAAAACCCAGTTTGATTTATAATTTACGACAAAACATTAAAGGTGCACTATGTAGTATTTGTGCAGTAAAATATCCAAAACCCACTAGACCAGTGTTATATATTTTGCTCAGTTGAGTTCTTACAATATCCCAAATGTTTCCAACTATTTGTCAACTGTGAAAAAAATTGCTATTTTTACCAAGGAGCTATCTCAGCGTAGCGTCTGAGTGAGTCGCCTGTCAATTCCGTCATATCTTTGTTACCCTTAGTTTTATTTTGCAGAAACGCTTTACTCTTTAAGTGATGAGGAGAGCCGCCAAGCGAACGCACAGAGTAACGTCAGTGTCATTATAAACACACTTAAATGTATCTAATATGATACATTTAGAAACAGAGCTGCGTTAACTCATACTCATCACCGGAAAAGGGGAAATGGCGCCCATGTGTGTCCTGTCATGTCATAATAAAAGTTTGGCTGCTCGTGTGTTGCTCAACAATCGCTCCAGCGGCCTTGCTCAGCTCCCACAATTCTACGCTCAAACTTGGCATCATCAAACTATGCCTTTATTTTGAATAGGTGTCCTCTAGCGGATGGAAAAATTACATAGTGCAGCTTTAAAATATGGTAATTGATTCAAAATTATCATAACAAAAATCACATCTTGGAGTTTTAAACATTTTTAAAAATGTCAAATCAAAACTGCCTTAGTATATTATGTCCCAGGAAGAAGTATAACATTAGTTTTGGGTTGTTGATGGAAGCAATTTACACATACATGTATGTTTTGATCAGCTTTCCAAATCCGAATGTGGTCTTTTACACACAAAAAATTTTGTTGATAAAATATGATGCGTTAAGCTAGAATCTTTTTTTTTAAATAATGTATAAAAGCAGATGCTCTGTTCTTTTGTACAGATTGACTCATGGTGTGTTTAGATGCAGAGTACAGATATAGATTCAGAGAGAGATTAGGCCAATTTTACAGTGGTGTATGCAGAGTATCAATATTTATCTGTTGGTGACCACTGTAAGACTGTTAATGTGTCTCGTTTTCAGATCTGGAGCCATACTGCCTACTGTACAGCAGCTGCTGAAGAGCATCCAAAAACACAGTGAAGATCTTTCCAAACTGTAAGATATTTTGCACAAATATTTACCAATTACAAATTTTCCTTTCTTTTTGTCGATCAAGTTTAAATGTATTACAAGCCTCTTATATGTACACACAAGTTATTAATCAGAATTAAACATATTTTTGTTTTCCTCCCAGCTGTGACTGGAACATTTACAACATTCGTTATGCCGCTGCTCTGTCCAAACAGAGAGGGATGAAAAGAACAGCAGAAGAGTCCATCAGTGATGAAGAAGAGGAGTCATCAGAAGCAATGGACTCTTCGGGTGATGAGGATATGATGAACGAGTCTATAACGGTGGAGAACTGAAATGCATATCATGAACACTTCAAATGAATCTTTACAGAGCCAGCACATAAATGGAAAGCAGGTCAAAGGCTAGGACGAGGAACAGGAGAAGTTGTGTTGTTTTATTATGCTGGTGTGTGTATTCTGTCAGATTAAACATAGACAGACTCTACCTACAAACCTGACATGATGCATTTTACATTTTTATATATAAAAACATGGGCTCTGTTGATAAACCTGTTGACTATACTTTTTTGTTTTGTTATTCTTGTATACTGAATGATGTTATATTGTAAAAAAAATTAAAAATTAATTAAATTTAGCAAAATTTAAATATAGAAAATGTTCTGAGTTTCACTGTAATGACGTTGAACTGCTTAAGAACTAACTGGAAGATCGCCCAAATGGTCCCCATGGAGGCTAATGATCGGCGGGTGAAGGTCGGGGTCAGTCTTTTCGGCAGAGCAAAGGGATTTTATTCAAATTTCTCTTTATCTGACTCCATTTAATCATAATTTCGAATTTAGGTTAGAATGCCAATTGGTTATTTGGTCATTTATATTTAATAGTTTAACTACACATTTAATTATTCTGTTTAACCCTTTGTTGAAATTATGCCAGTTCGTAACCTGAATAATTCCAGAGCAAGTCAGTATCAAAGTGTGACAATTTATTAACAGTCAGGTAAATGTATAATGCCAATTACATAATCAATTCAAAGGTAGCCTAATCCATACATAACATCAAATACTCTGAAGTAAAGAATGAAATATATACCTGACTTCTGAAAATTACATAATGCTGGCTAGCTTGAGAGATCCAGCATTATGGGCTGACCTGTTTAAAGTGTCACGCCCTGAACTCTTTGCAACATTCCCTTAAATACCCAGAATCAAATGCACAAACTCTTTCAAATGTAAACACGAGTTCACAATGGGAATTTGCCTTAATCAAGTCCTATAGACTTGTATTGATGCAAAGGCCAAATGGCTGAAAGCCACACCCACCATACTAAGACAAGATATCTGTAAACTCTTAAAACATTGATTATCTTTTGATTAACTTCTGTGGAGTTGAGATATTTGTACCAGTCGCACTTAGATATTTCAAATGATATCAAACACAATATCGTGTGGATTGACATTGTAGTATAGAGATTCTGGGTGTATTTTCAGTGATCTCCGCATGAGAGAGGGTAGGTACACAGTCGGAATCATGCCCTATATGTGCCGTTCACCATGTAGAAAATAGTAAATGTGAACAAATTGCAAATTTTAGTCCCGGGATCAGCGTCTATTTGGGGGTAGTACGCTTTCAGATTCAAGAACATTTAATTGGACAAAAAAATTCAATGAGAATAGAGAAAAGTGCTGTCATGAACATCTTGGGCCATTTATTAATAAGTAATAATTTTTAAATTAATGCTGGCAAAATGAGAAGGATTTATTTAGGCATGCTTAAGATTTAAATACAACTGGTTGTACTTTATTATATAAATTTAGACCAAAGGTTTTCTCCCTACAAGAAAAAAAACTGCCTCAAAGTCAGACACAGTGTTGTTTTGGTCTTCTGCAGGCAGTATATTAAACTCGTGGACAGAGAGGCCTAAACCTCTGAGCGCTTCCTCAATATCATACTGACTCAATCTAAGACAAGAAAAGGGCTGCCCATCCACCTTGTAGAATGTCTCACCCAGAACACCTACCATGACCAAAAGTCCACCAGGACGCAGGAGCTTGGTCAGCCCATGTAAAGCACGACGGTATGTCTGAATGTCTTTACACGCTGCTTCCAGGCACAGAGATGTAATGATGCAGTCAGCTGGTTCCAATGTGTGCGGATAGAATGGATTCTCTAAACGGACATCGCATTTTAACACTTTTTTGACTCGTTGCTTCAGCGAAGCCTCCAAATCAGACGGGCTAAATAGAGCAAAGATGAATGAAAACAGATATGATAAAACACCAAGAGGTAGGATGTGTAAACACACTATAATGCCAAAAGTTTTGGGACGCCGGCTTTTACAGGCACATGAACTTTAATGAGATCCCATTCTTAATCTCCACTGTTTAGAGGCAGTGTGCTTTACACCACTGCTTACAATGCTTTGCATTGCACTTGGTGATGCAGCTGCTTGGCCATGGAAACCATTTACATTTAATCATTTAGCAGACACTTTTATCCAAAGCGACTTACAAAAAAGGGGAGAGCAATTAGAAGCAACGAAACAAACAAGGCCAACAACCTGTAAAAGCTGTAAGAAGTCTCAGTTAATTAGCACAGTACAAAATTTAATGGATAGTTAAGCGCTATTCTTTATTGGTCAGGTGCAATTGGAAAAGATGTGTCTTAAAATGTTTTTTAAAAATGGCTACAGACTCGGCAGCACAAATTGAGATCGGCAGGTCATTCCACCAGGTGGGAACGGTCCAGGAAAATGTCCGTGAGAGTGATTTCATGCCTCTTTGGGATGGAACCACGAGGCGTCGCTCACCCGCAGAACGCAAGCTTCTGGAGGGTGTGTAAGTCTGAACAAGCGAGTTAAGGTATATTGGTGCAGAGCCAGTGGTTGTTTTGTAGGCGAGAACTAGTGCCTTGAATTTGATGCGAGCAGCCATTAGCAACCAGTGCAGCCTAATGAAGAGAGGCGTAACATGCGGTCTCTTCGGCTCATTAAAGACCACTCTCGCCACTGCATTCTGGATCAGCTGCAAGGGTTTGATAGAGCATGCTTGAAGCCCAGCCAGAAGAGCAATACAATAGTCCCGTCTGGAGAGAACAAGAACTTGAACCAGGAGTTGTGCAGCCTGTTCTGATAGGAAGGGTCTAATCTTTATGATGTTGTATAAAGCAAATCTACAGGACTGGGCTGTTGCAGTAATGTGGTCAGTGAAGTTTACCTGGTCATCAATCACAACTCCAAGGTTCCTGGCTGTCCTGGATGGAGTTATGGTTGATGAACCAAGCTGAATGGAGAAATTTTGATGAAGTGCTGGGTTGGTTGAGAAAACAAGTAATTCTGTCTTTGCAAGATTGAGTTGAAGGTGATGCTCCTTCATCCAGTCAGAAACGTCTGTCAGACAGGCAGCGATATGAACACTGACTGTAGGATCATCTGGTTGAAATGAGAAGTAGAGTTGAGTGTCATCAGCATAGCAGTGATAGGAGAAGCTGTGTTTCTGAATGACAGATCCTAATGATGACATGTAGATGGAGAAGAAAAGTGGTCCAAGCACTGAGCCCTGGGGAACCCCAGTAGTTAGATGATGTGACTTAGACACTTCACCTCTCCATGACACCCTGTAGGACCTACCAGAGAGGTAAGACCTGAACCACTGGAGAGCAGTTCCTGAGATCCCCGTCTTCTTAAGTGTTGACAGGAGGATCTGGTGGTTAACTGTGTCAAAAGCAGCAGACAGATCCAGCAGGATGAGCACTGAGGATTTGGAAGCTGCTTTTGCCAGTCTCAGTGCCTCAGTTACCCTGAGCAAGGCATTCTCAGTCGAATGGTCGCTTTTGAAGCCGGATTGGTTGTTGTCCAGGAGGTTGTTCTGTTCAAGAAACATAAAGAGTTGATTGAACACAACTCGCTCAAGTGTCTTTGCAATGAAAGGCAGAAGGGATACCGGTCTGTAGTTTTCTAAAAGTGCTGGATTCAGAGAGGGTTTCTTAAGCAGTGGGGTTACCCGAGCCTGCCTAAATGCTGTGGGAAAGGTTTCTGTGTGAAAAGAAGTGTTGACAATGTGAGTGAGTGCAGGAGTGATTGAAGAAGAAATGGCCTGAAGGAGGTGAGTGGGTATAGGATCAAGTGGACAGGTAGTAGGGTGATTGGAAAGGATGAGTTTAGAAATATCTGCCTCAGAGAGCGGAGAGAAGGATGGAAGCGTGGTCGTGTTAGTTGTTGAGATGTGCGTGTCAGTTTGTGATGAGGAGAACTGTTTGCTGATGAGAGATGTTTTGTTTGTGAAAAATGATGCAAAGTCATCAGCTGTAAGAGTTGATGAAGGAGGGGGAGGAGGAGGACAAAGGAGAGAGGAGAAGGTTTTAAAGAGTGTGCGAGAGTCAGAGCAATTGTTGATTTTGTTGTGGTAGTATGTTGTTTAATCAGTGGAGACATTTGTAGAGAAAGAATCGAGAAGAGACTGATACAAGGTACGGTCAGTAGTTTTTATATTTCCACCATTTCCTCTCTGCCGCCCTGAGTCCAGAGCAATGTTCACGGAGAACATCAGACAGCCAGGGGGCAGATGGGGTGGGGCGGGCTGGTCTGGATGAAAGACGGCAAAAACTGTCTGAGGAGGATGTTAGAGTGGAGCAAAGAGTGTCAGTTGCACTGTTCACATCCAGTGCTGAGAACTGAGCAGGTGGAGGGAGTGAAGATGAAGTGGATAGGCGAGAGGCTAATCTGAAGGCCACACAAAGTTTGGAGGTCTGTAGCTAATGACCCCGCTCTTGTGATTTTTCGTGTCTGAGTTGTTGTTCCCAATTGCTTCCACTTTGTTATAATACTAATGCTAACAGTTTACGATAGAATATTTAAAATTAAAATTTAATGAATGGACTTATTGCATGTGGCAACCAATCACTGAGCTCCTGAGAGCAACCCATTTTTTCACAAATGTTTGTGTCTGCAACCTGATGGATGTTATACACCTTTGGCCATGGAAGTGACTGGAACACCTGAATTCAATGTTTTGGATGGGTGTCCCAAATATTTTGGCAATAGCCTGTATAGGAGGCTTTGTAATGTCTTTTTTCCCCTTTACATAGTTTTACCAATGGCATTGCCTTCACATTTATTTACATTTTTGTTCAAAATTAGCCTAGATTAGTTGGGAAATGTGATGAAAATAGCAATGTTAAGGAAATAATTTTCTTAGCTCGTTAGGAAATTAAACTTGAGAAAACCAAACACGTACCTTTTTCCATCCAGTTCACAAACGTGCTTCAAAATAGGTTTCCAATCTAAACAGCCTTCTTGATTTTTCAACCATTTTTCAATTTCTTTACGATTGTTATCGGCGAAATCAGACAGCACAATCTCGTCATAATGTTCGCATGCACTTAAGACGCTGTGTATAGTTGGTCCGCTGCCCACATCAATCAGCCTCTGACCTTTATGTTCTCCTTTAAAACAAACATTTGTGTCAAACTTATTTAGGAAAAGGAACACATTTAGAGTTAGCGATTAAATTGATTGGGGTTGCTTACCCGTTGAGAAAACTCGGCTAAGACATCTTAAAACGAAAGTAAGGAAATCCTTCTCGTCAGAGTGACCGCGAGGGCAGGAATAGAAATTCTTAACATAAGCACGCGAGTCAAAATGCCTCTGATAGAACTCTCCCTCAGTGAAGTTCATGCATTCACTCATGATTACAACACGTATGTGCCGACGAGGACTTTAGGTAGCGGACAGATGAACCGTAATTAGTTTCCAGACTTGCGCAACTGACACTAGAGTGTGGCGTGCACTTAGGCAGGGGCGGGAGGACCAGAGCAATACATTTCTTGAATATTTTTTACAGTATAGGCTAAACTTAACCTGTTTATTCTATAACCTTTATGCAAAGTATGTCTGTTTATTGATATAGCCAAGTGAAAGGGCTATTGTCTTTGCACTACTGTAAACAATATGCTATAGCCTATCTTGTAATAATGCAAGTGTCAATATTTGTTTACCAAGTGGTCAGGTGCTTCTGCGGGATTTTTGCAGGTATCTTGCAGGAATATTGAAATCCATGTAGGATACATTGACAGTAGGTGGCCGGTTGCATAAACAACTTAGACTGATCGGGCAAATGAGTTTCTTATACTATTAACCAAAACTGCAACTTACACTTTAATTTGGACGCGTCTTGATTTCATAATTCGCTGTATTTTGGAGTGAAATCTGAAATTGAACTGAGTTTATTTGATGTTGTGTAGAAAGAAAATTTTAGCATCTCAGTTGCATGTCAGCAAGATGATGCAGTACAGGCTAAACGTCACAAACTTTAATCCAAGAAAAAATACTGCACTAACATCTACAACCCAGATGTTACTATTTGCAAATTTTCAACATTCAAAGCAACATACACTTAAGAAAACCAATGAATGAAAATAAATACTGGCTTTTTTGTTTTGTTATAGTGCATTTCAAGTATCCATGGATACAAATCAATTGCAAAAACGGAAGTACCTTTCAGAGTACATTATCAAAATGCATCTCACAAAACAGATTTGTTCTTTAAAATGTACACTAATGCAAAATCATTAAATTGGCAATTGTATTATAAGTTTGGCAAAAAAAAAAAAAAAAAAAAACAATCCCCTCCTACAAAATTTGTAATCGTGATCTTATGATAGTTCATTTCACAGATATTACATATGACAGAAAATCAAGTGGCGACTATTTCCTTTGAGTTCAAATTAGGCATTTAAAAAGGAATCAGTTGCTGGAACTGAAAGGAATTTCTTACTATAAAATTATTTTAATATGTTAACATCCTTCATAGCTTTCTTGAGCGGCACAGTAATTTAATTAACATGCACAATTTCAGTGACATTAACAAAAATACGACAAAACAATGCTCTACAATTAATACCAAACCAGTATGTTTGTTTAAATATAAATGACACAAACCTTGTCAGTAATTCTTTCAATATTGACTCATCACAGCTCAAGTGACATCCTTTTTTTTAATGGTCTCTCATAAGAGTAAATATGTCAAAGGCTGAGACGATGCAGTAGTGCAACTTCTATCAAGCAGGGGCACAGTGTTTTGGACTAGGTACTTTGACTTGATTTCTATGCACAGGATGCATCAACAAGATGAAAAACTTTTCCAACAGACAAATGCATATTAAATTGTCAGAGGAAAATGTCACATTATTTACATGAGATTGTACAGTTCCCTTGCTGTTTATACACAAAACAGCATAATACATTATAAAGTGCACTAAAATGGTCTCCTGAATAGGTTTCATAAAGTAACTAAATTAATTATTATATCTTGCTCTTTCAAACAGACACATGATGATTAGTGCCATTAGAAAAATCAATTTTGGCAAAGATTTATTAGCACGACTGAGAGGTGCTTACTAACAATGGCCAAATTCCAATAGCCAAAATACTAGAAACACTGAGCCACTTCAACTTCAGTGACAAAGTGTAAAGTTCCTTCTTGTGAACAGTGTGAGGATACTACAGTAATGCTCTGCAGGTGCAGCCACATGACATGAGAAACGTTGATGTTGTCATATTAAATATAGTCAATAAATCTTCCTGCTACATAGCCAGAAAGATATTTATGTAAAATTTAGAGGCACTGTGTTTGCAGGAAACATTAACAACCTCTATTTCAGTTGGAATGTCTTTAGATAGTGGTGTAGTTTGCCAAAGCACATCTTGAGATTGAAGGGGTAAGCCTCTTTTGTTCTTCTGACTTTGCCTCCCATCTTCTGAAACGCAGAACGGGTTCAATTCTACTTCTGCCCTGCTTTAGAATGAGTGAGAGAGAGAGAGAGAGAGAGAGAGACAAAGTTAGAACAGCACAAACATGGTGTTGCTCAACCAATGAGCCAAAAGTGTATGTTTTTCAGCATGCTTGGAAATGTTGAAGATAGCGTGGCACTGGATGAGAAGGGATGAACGGAGACTGAAGAAGTGAAAACCAACACTGAATAGAAGAAGCGATAGTGACAGTAAAAGCACATTTGGGACAGACGGAGATTCCTAGAACAGGTACCTTTTTCCATCACTAAATTCACCAAACCAAGCTACATATTTACAGCCATAAGTACCAGCACTCTCCAATTCATAAAAAAAAAGAAGAAAAAAAGAGAACTGTGGAATGTTTATTTTCCGACTGCTGAGAGTATCTCTCATCACACAGGACCTGTTCTATAATTTCCTTCTTACAGACCCACAGGAATTGAAATGCTAGTCTATGCCATTCATTCATACTACAAGATATCTACTTGCATCATATTAAAAGAACTGATGTGTGGTGGTTTTCCTGAAACATTAACATGTGAATATTCTCATGTTTACCACTCTCTCAGGCCGATGGACTTTAAGCAGAAGGACACAGAAAAACATGCATCTATCTCTTTCACCATCTCACTCCCACACACTCTCACACTGACCTGCAATGTACTTTGCTCCAATTAACATAAACATGCTACCCAGAATGTAAAAGCCCAAGGGTACACTACTGAAGATACTAGTCTCCTCTGTTGGTTGTCCAGAACACAGGTCCATGTCACGCAAGACAGTGAAAAGAAAGAGAAAACAATTGGGAAAATTAAGTATCTATTGATATTGTGAAACTAGTTGCTTCTCTTTGAGATTTGCTTTATTGCAGAGAACCAGGTAATGAATAACTTTGCAGAAAAGCAGATCTCCAGAAGGAAGACTTTGAACCCCCACTAAAAAAACAAAAAACAAGTTTTGCGTTCTTGCAAAATTCTGAACATCCATTCTCCCTGACTTCGGACATTCTGTGTCAATACCTCTGGTTATTGATTACTCTAACCCTACATCAATCTTTGACTATTGTTCTGGGCTTGGTTGTTTTTTTTTTCCTTATGGAAAAAAAACATTGAAACAATTTGAGCAAAAGTGATGAGATCATTTTCCAGATTTCCAAAAAATTGCCATACATGCATTTTTTTTTTACTCATTTAGATATAACAACATGTAATTACTGAATTATTTGAATTTGCAATTGTTTCTTTGATTAGTTGATTGATCAAATTGTCAATTGAGTAAAATTAAAAAAAAACACACACCATTTCCATTGTTGACTGGCTCAGTGGTTTCCCAGTTCATAGCCCTCTGTACAGCTTTCTTCCAGCGAGCATATCGCAGTTCACTCTCTGAGAGTATAAAAAAAAAAGTCAGTTTCATCTACAACTAGAGAGCTAATCAACAGTTAGTTATTACACACTTTACAACACAATGCTAAAGGAAGTGTATGTAAGATTGTGGCCAAAACTGGTACTGCAATCACTATCCCCTCTCCCCCTCCCCCCTGACTCGAGGTTGCTAGATAGGCAACAGGATACAGTAGGAACGTTTGTCGTTTGTAGCTGCGGCTGTGGTAACTAGAGCAGACCTGGCAACCCGGATGCCGTAAAAACTTAGTTGAAACACCTGATTGGTAGATAGGTGGAGGGTGGAGCTTCAGTCCAAAACACAATTCAGGGTACAAAACATCAACATCAGTTGAGGGCTACAACAACAACTTTTAAATGACAATATCCTGGCTGGACTACTGTTGTCAGTGACATAAGTATTTGAAAGTAACAATTTCTTAATGTCTACTGACATATTAGGGCCATTTTATGATTCATTGAAATGCATTTCTTACATAGAGTTCCTTTAAGGCCTGGATGGTATCAAATAGTTTACCAGCATTACATTGAACCACATTGAAAATTAAATAAACAATTAATTTTATGCTAAAACTATATTGTACATATAATTTGCATTAGTTATGAACTGCAGTGTGTTGGATTTTAGATTGCTTTAGTTTACCCTCTGGGTTGATCTGAGGTTCAAATTTTTCTGAAGTGACCTCTGTGAGATCTTCTGGGTTAAGGCTCCAAACACTGACCCCCTCAGCTGCTCCTGCTGCCATGGCAGCACCCAGAGCTGTTGTTTCAGGCATGGATGGCTTAACTGTAAATAAATACAATTTACATCCCATATCTGCCATTTCTAAACGCGTTTATGTACATCCTCATGTACAGACACACAGGTAATTCAATAATATTTAATGTGATGCACTTTTTCAGACTTTTGTATGAAAATGTGCATCTTACCAACTGGGATGCACAGTATGTCGGCCTGCAGCTGCATCAGTAACCGGTTGGATGTCATGCCTCCATCAACCTGGAGCTGAGATAGATGAATACCACTGTCCAGGTTCATTGCATCCAGAATCTGAAACAAATTTTTGCATCCTTTAACACCTCACAAAAAAAAAAAAAAAAAGTCATAGCCACAGATTTATTCACAACATCAGTACTCGAATTTAGACTATATCCTTAAAACTGTAAAAAAATAAGTAAGGGCTAATGTACAGTAAATCAGACCCTGATAAATAAAATAAACCACAACAGGGTGATCAGGGTGACGAAGTCTGTGGCTGACTACATTATCCTGGTTATTATCACATGTCTATTTACAATTCAAATTAAGATTTTAGTTGAGATTCCATAAGTTTCTATTAGTCTGATCCATGCTTTGTATCAGAAATTATTTTAATTAGGACGTACATTCATGCAGACCAATGTCAATTCATGAACGCTACCTCTCTTGTCTGGAAACAGACTGCTTCGAGTGCTGCAAAAGCCAAATGACTTCTATTGGTGAACTGTGTTAGACCACAGATGATTCTGTTGGAAGCAAGAGGCAGAGACTCAATGTTGTACATTTCACATTTAATAACACACAGCACTGCAACTGGACTTAAAGAAGAATTTCACAAGTGATAAAATGTAAAATAGGATTTTTCTTTTTATAAAAATCTAGTGCCTTACTCTAATGCAATGCACATTTAACTCAAGCTTTAGTGTTTCCATGTCACTTACAGAGACTAGCCGAAAATTACCTTTTAAAGGGGGGGTGAAATGCTGTTTCATGCATACTGATCTTTTTACACTGTTAAAGACTTGGAATCCCATACTAAACATAGACAAAGTTTCAAAAGTTAAGGTGGACGTTTGATGGGAGTATTTCTTTGTCAAAAATACTACTTCCGGTTAGTCAAAAGTTTCGGCAAGTTTTTTGCGATCATGCGTCCACTTTGACGTTAATGGGGGCGGAATTTCCTTGTATGGGCCGTACGGACAATTCTACCGGAAGAGCGTGAGAGAGAGAGAGAGAGGGAGAGAGCGAAAGCAACAGATTACGCCCATCAAAGCGCTGGCTCGTAGGCTGCGCTGCACAGGTAATGTGCACAATTAACAATGACATCAAAAAGTGCGTTTTTGGTTGCCAGACCAAGACAGTCCTGCACAGATTCCCCAAAAACCCTGCGTTAAGGCAACAGTGGATGGAATATTCGCTTTTCCGGATCAGCAACTGAGTTGCGCGAATGTTTATATCTGTTCGCTGCATTTCGGTGCCGACTGTTTCATAAACAAGGCCCAGCTCGACGCCGGATTTTCCGATCGCCTAATGCTGAATGATGGAGCAGTCCCAACGATAAAGGTCCCAACGTTAGAACCGCAGGAGATGAGTTAGACTGCTTCAAATGTCTGTGTTTTTGCCTATGCTCATCAAGTAGCCCAAACATGATCACGTATAGTTACTATATATATTACTATATATAGAAATTGATCAATGGAGCATGCGATGTGTAGTGCGTGTACATTTGTTTAGCTGGCCACTATATGTGTAACTTTATGTTTGTGTATTGTAAAAGCAATCCAAACAACAATACACAAAGAGTGGGGAAATATGTTGAACTAAATAAGCGCGCTTCTTCATTTAAATGCGCTACTATTCCGTGTCTTTCTATGTAAACACTAACTTAGCCTGCCGTGCAAAACCAGTCCGCTTAATAACGTTACAATTGTCTACACAAACCACGCGTAAACACACACACACGTGCACAACTGCACTTCTCACATGTACACCTTCAAAGACAAAAATACGACGATATAATTCAAGTATAAATATGTAAATAACACAAGTCGCTAAGCATATTATATAGTTAGTGTATAACTTGTACCACATACAGACGTCCTGCTCTAGTCGTTTTTGCTGCTGCTCCTGTTTAACTGCAGTCTCTGGGTCTGATTCCGGATCATAGATGTATGGCTGTATCTGATTAAAAGCCATATTTTTATTTTGAATAAAGTTTTTTCCCGCTGTTAGGGATGACACAGCTTTACAACGCACTCAACACAATAGCAGCGGCGTGCACACGTCATTATTTAGCTCCGCTCACACGATACGCCCCCACCCGCTCGGCTTTTTTCGGAAAGACTCAGAACAGTGCATCTTTCTTATATAATTATTTAAAAAATAAAGACTTTTCGGAGATATGCAGGATGCAATGCTACTCTATAGGTACTCATTCAAAAAAACTAATCCAGTATGATTTATAAGCCTCCTGAAAAGTGGGGACCGCTGGCTGGTTCCCACAATGTAGGTAATCTCAAGTTTTACTATCCTTATGGGGACATTTGGCCCCCACAATGTAATATAAACAAGGGCACACACACACACACACACACACACACACACACACACACACATAGATATAGGCACGTTTTGTTTTTTGCCATGTTGGTACTGTTTGCAGCAGGTCTTAATTCTTTTGCTACTGTACTTTGAGCTGAGTTGAATTGTAAATTAACTTACAGTTTCCTGCAAAAGTGCCCAAATCTAAATTAAGCATAAACATGCAAACACAGGTACGTATGCGTATCATACACATACAGATGAACATACACACACTTTTGACACCTGGTTTTGTTAATAATATGGATCACATGTTTTTGTTGCCAAATTGATTTCGGACAATTTTTGAATAACTGAAAAAGTATGCATGTCTATCTGCTTGAATTATATTGATCACAGAGATAGCATTGATTGGAATGAAGGTGGTTTAATATAAAATGAAATAAATAAAAAATAGCTCAGATGTAGTAAACTACTTTTGCCAAGTTGCTGTAGCTTAGCTTGCTACATTTCCTAGCTACCCCCAGCTTCAGTGTAGTGAAGCTTAATTTAATGTAGACTAACTGGTATCTTGGCTCACTACATTTTCCAAGTATCTTGCCCAACACTTCTCCTTGTGCCTGAATAATTAAATACACATGCACACGTGTAATTTGCTTTGATTGTCCAGCCCTTGGCCCTTGCACACCTGCACATCACAGGTGATATACAATGTAGTCTTGCTTTGGGTGGTCACTCTGCATGTGAAAGTTTGAAAGGGTTTTAAATCTTCAAAATCAAGTAAAATGACTCAAAATCAAGTAATTTAAGCATGCCAAAGTCAACTTTTATCATATAAAATGTAATTTCCAAACCGCAAAAATGTGGCCGGTGAAAATGCTGAGTGGCTAGTTACTTTGGAAAACCACTAGCCACGGTGGCTGGTGAGCAAAAAAGTTAATGTCAAGCCCTGGTTATAACTTAATGCTTATAATAATGCTTTATGTATGCTTCTGTCTATGGATACACGTACTGGCTCCTCAGTGATACACTACAACAACAGCGATAATAAAAGAAAAACATGGGCAAACCGGTCTCTCTTTGTAAACTTTGTTCAATGTTTGTTCAAAGCTTTTTGCCGTCATCACCCGGGTGTAGAGCCAGAAGACGCGAATGAGAAGATTTGTTTCTGTACACTCATCCGAAAGAGCGCACACATCTCACAGTGCGCAAATATTGAGTTACCTTTCAAGTCTTGCGCTTGAAAAAACAAACTCAAAAATTGTCAACATGTCCATCTTGATTGATGAGTATCCTAGCAGACATAGTCTGTATATGCCTTAACTGAACTTTATACAGTCGACTACACATATCCTTGCATTAGGTCTTAAAGGGGCAGTAGCCTTTACTGCTGTCTGTTTTTAATGGCAAACATTAGCTAAGGACATCACTAACTGCTCTTGATTGAATAGCTCTTGTAAGTAATAAGGATTAATCTTTTATTTAAACAGTTGCAGTTATTTTACATTTGATTACTTTATTCAATTTCTATAAAAATTTAAACTAATGTTAGACCTACCTAAAAAAAAACTGAAAAGCACTGTTTATTTTATAAGTATATTTGCTCAGTAGTAGCCTATTTATTGGTGCTGCTGCTTGTATTTAAGTTATTTGTTCTTATTTAATTTATTTTTATTTGACAGTAGTCATTTTTCCCCTGAACATAGCAAATATCGAACCGTACTGAAACTGAACCTAAAACCGCAATACAAACCGAACCGTGAGAAATCTGTACCGTTACACCCCTAGCGTAACATATGTGACCCGTCATGGAAACCAGGGACACAAGTCGGCAGCTCTACTCTTGAGAAAAATGAGAAAGAAGCGTTTTTGTTTTGTTTTTCCAAATTATGTGATTTTCACTTTTTTGCAGAATCTGTTAGTTGAAATCACGAAGAAGACTCTCCGTGTTTGAGATGGCATTAATTGCATATTTAAAAGCGTATATTTTGAGGTTGAAATCGCCTTGTTTTGTCTGTGTGTATTTCCATACTGGCCTTTGTTATTGCCCCGCCCTCCAAGGTACACGTGGCTAATTATTTATGCAGCGCTCTGGCCGGCTGTAGAGATGATCCAAGCGACGATGAAAGCGGCATAATAAGACTGCATAATACCCTAATCTACAACTGAGCGAAGATGAAGAAGAGGAAGAATGTATCAGACAGGCGTCAGACGAGTTGGACTGTAAGAAATCAGTAGCTATAGCGATGGTAACATTTGACAGGGATAAAGGCAGAGAAATGGCTCAAATCTGTAACCGTGGCTATAGTGTAGTGGTAAGAAGCGACGCATGTCATCAAGTTGACGCAACTCGATCAGAGGATCGAATCTGCCTTTTGCCACACTCTCTCTACTCCCTTTTCCCATCACATATCAGATCGGAAAGGCATTTATTTTCAAAAAGAATTGAGAAAATGTTAGTGGAAATAAAGCATCTAACATGTGTTTATTAATAAGTGTTTCTCGGTTAGAGTGTGTGGCAAAAGGCGGATTCGAACCACTGATCGATGTGCGTCAAAACTTAATGACATGCGCCTTACCTCTACACTACAGCCACGGTTAGGAACTTTAGCTATTTCTCTGTCTTTATCCCCTTCGAACAGACGCACAGTACATCCACTAAGAAGACCCCGGCAAACTTATTTCATTGGAGGCAACAAGATTTGCAAGAATACTTTTCTGTTTCTTATGGAGTGTTCCAAAAACACCAAAGTTTGTCCTTTTGTGTTCATTCTAAGAACACAGGTTATCTCATGTTTAGCCCTTCCCATACCTACCTATTGTTCTTAACTGTCGTTTTAATTGTAATCGTTAGCATCGGATCACTTGCCAAAAAAAAACATTACTATAATGGGCTTTAGATGGTAATGTTAGCATCTTTATTATTAGTAGTATGTGGTTCGATTTTTCCCGTTGCATCTGTCGTTACTAGCAACCATGCAGCTTTACAGGGGGTATGGCTTATCTAAATGAGATGTAAATGAGCCCTATTGTCACTCCCAGCAGGTGAGAACTGCAAAACTTGAGAGGCTGTTTTCTCTCGTTTACACTTTTCTAAAGGCATACATTCAGATGGCCACAACAGATGGTGGTGTTACACATCATTGGAAAGCTTGGAGACTACACTTTCAGAATCCGTGAATAACTCAAAATGCCCCAGACTTGTGTCCCTACTTTCCGTGACTGGTCACATATGTGAGGGGGTGCCACAAAATTTTGAACATTTTTATAGGGTGCCATGACTAAAAAAAGGTTGGGAAACACTGAGTTAGAGAACAGACACTATGATTAAAAACTAAACGTGTCTGATCAATATAATGTGAATGAGCAGACACAAGTGTCACAGCACAAATGCAGCAGGAGTCAGATTACATTTATCATGATAAATGAGCTGAATGAGTCCATGCGTGATTAGAGCTGAGGTAACAGATTCACAGCATGTGCTCAGTCTGGCGTTTTCGATCATTCGAATATACGTCCGGGTTTCTACTGATACAAAGCCATATGCTAAATCGCTGAAGCAACTCTTTAAATGGATGGATCAGTTACTTACCCTCTAGCACTTGGTTCCCAGTATGGTGCATATAATCCAGAAAACGCAGGGACAAAATAACAGCCATATGATGTGCCAACATCAGCAGCTAATTTTTCTGCAGTGGAAAGTGAAGTGTTTATACTGAAATATTACAAAACTTGGTTAAATGGTCTTGTATTGGGTATACATACAGTAGTTTTTCATAAAAACTCACCAAGTTCTGTAGAGGTCTGAATAATTCCAAGATTATCCTTTAGCCAACGCACAACTGCTCCTGCAATGGCAACAGAACCCTAGAAAAGAGAATTGCAAATGAATAAGGTTAAAGGAATGGCTATATCATTTAAAATCACAAAGTAATTGTGAGAAATTAATAAAATTAATTTGTTTTTAAAGATGGAATAAAATTACCAGTTCTAACAACTGTTGTGTAAATCTGTATTGGATGCACTGATCCAATATTCACTATCAGTCAAGTCATGAGTGATTATGATCCAGGCTAGGGATGCAAGATGTCAAGTATAGCGATCATGGTTGATCAGTTAAATCATCATAGAGTGAAAGTTTATCATTTGTGTTTTTAAGTCCCGTCAGTTTAAATATTAAGCGCAAGAAGTCTGGAACTCGTGCACTGATTTCTGTGCACACTCAAGACAGCACGTGAATTCAGGTATATTTCTATTCTTTTTGAGCCTGAATAGACATGTATACGCAAAATTAAGTCAAAATGCCCATCTTGGAGAATCCTCGTAATCATGGTCGGTTATGTGTTAAACTATTGAGAAATAAAATGGATACATATTATAATGGATCAGTGCATTTATCTTGTGACAGCAGCCTGATGTACCTGCCGCTGTTTGTCACCAATGTTAACCAAAAAACAAAAAAGAAACTTGAATCAAGAAAGATGAATTGTATTAATTCATTCTATTTACAAAACTACACAACAAAATAACTCAAATCATCCTAGTGATTAATTCTTTACCAACAGTACAAATATTTTCAGAAAAAAAGAAAAACAAAATATTGCATTGTCAGTTTTTCCAATATCGTGCAGCCCTAATTCAGGCTGAATCACAAGTCAGAAATCAGATTGTGGATTAGGAGCAGTCATCGATCTTCAAGCAAAAAGATTTGGATGAAATATGATTCATCACGCCAGTATGGGGATGAAACCGATCATAGTGTCAGCTCCAATGCTGCAATAAAGGTCTGTGGATTTGCACAAAATGATTTTCTTGCTGGAGTTTATTATGGTTTAAATTATGTTGTACTCGCTACAGTGTCTGTTAGATCACAACACTGGAGTAGAACATTCAGAGGACTATATGGAATTTAAAACTGAAGAAAAAAAAGGCTCAATAAACGGAGCTGTATGCACAATATCTCTTCTGTTTGTGCCCTAAACTTTTCAACGTGGAGCGCTACTCGCTGTGACTCTTTGTTGCTCCAGGGCATCATTCTGCACCTGGGATGTGCAGAATGATGTGATTTGATGTGAAGTGATTTGTGCTGCTATTTGCCGAAGCCGTACATATTATGATAGTATAGCATGTTAAAATTTCAAAAAGATGTTCAATAAATTCTAATCTAATCTCTACAAATAGTTTTTCATGAATGTATTCTATAAATACAAATTGTAATTTGTAATGTTTCTTATTAACATTTTACCAGATTTAGCACTACAGATTTTGGCTGCCTTTGAAACTATATATTTATAGACTTCCTCAAGAAGTTCAAGTAAATAGACTACACTAGAAAACCCGCTCATTGAAAAATGAAACAAAATTCACTTTGAATAAAGACTTTTATTTAAAACACAACTCAATGCCTGACCCCACTCCATGTCTCCAGACATATGCGAATCTTATATGCGAATCTTATGTATAATAATCTTACTCATGCTGCTTTTTTTTTTATAATAATCAACATATGAAATTAAAAAAATATATTATAGGCTAATATTTAAACATAGCCTAATTAAATAAGGCTACATTTTCTTTAACCCATGGCCGACGCAGTCACTGACGCATTCTGATGGACATTGTCCTTTATGGCAGCGGATAAAACTTACAATACAATAGACATTTTTAGCCCTACAGATATGTGCAAGACATAATTATAATCTATAAACTGTGTACTTTTATTTGTGTACACTCACAAAGGTCTTTGATTCAGGGAACGGATTATTTTACAAGCACTCACTCCAAACGCTGTCTTCATTTCAAAACATTTTGTTTATTAAACACAATGTTTATAATTTTAAAAGCATTTCTAAATGCAGTTCATATTTCTAACAAACGAAATTCAAAGCCAAAATCTTTTGAATTACCACCATGCAAATTTAAACATTTTGTTCTTTTAATTTTAATAAATGTGTGGATAACATGACTATCCTTCCATTAAAAATAATGGTTATTGCGGTGCTGGGATATACACAAACTTACCAACATATGTTGCATACTTTTTGGAATGACTTATCATGAGAGGGAAAAAACATTTTAGACACATAACAGTAGTTAATGGAAACGGCGACTTTTCGCAATAGTTTTTTAATCGACATTTAGCAGCCTAAATATCGCAAAGGTTTTGTGCAAATCTTTACTGAAAACGCAACTACCGAGTCCAAACTAATTCAAGTGGATTCAGGCTGATTTGTAAACCTGTTTGACCCATTCACTGAACATAATTTAAAGGGTTAGTTCACCCAAAAATGAAATTGATGTCATTAATGACTCACCCTAATGTCGTTCCACACCCGTAAGACCTTCGTTCAACATCGGAACACAGTTTAAGATATTTTATATTTTACTGCCAAACTGCTGAAATCACGTGACATTGGCGACCCGAATCATTGATCGATTCACTGATTCATTAACCGTTTGATTCTTTTCGGAGGCACATGGAGAAGACAATGCTGAATAAAATCGTAGTTTTTGATATTTTTGGACCAAAATGTATTTTCGATGCTTCAAGAGACTCTAATCAACCAACTGATGTCACATATGGACTACTATGATGTTTTTATTAGCTTTCTGGACATGGACAGTAAAGTGGGCATTGACTGCATTATGCTCTGGGACTAAAATATAAAATATCTAAAACTGTGTTCCGATGATGAACGAAGGTCTTACGGGTGTGGAACGACATTAGGGTGAGTCATTAATGACATCAATTTCATTTTTGGGTGAACTAACCCTTTAAGGGTAAAAATGTGCGCACTGCACAGTTCAGTTACAGTTTAACTTCTTGAACCCAATGCTGTTATTGAATATCCAAATTTTTATTTTAAATCCACATAAACAACAAATTATTTGTCAATATAGACCTGGCTACCCCTGGGCCTCACACATCACAATCGCAGAGGGCCTTGTACCCCCCTTGCAACGGGCCTGAGTGCATCCCTAAACAATATTGCTTTGGGAAGAAAAGTCTGCCAGGAACATAATATGGGATGACAATTTTATTATGTAACAACAATGCCAAAAGTTAACAACATTACCTCTAGTGCATAGTAGGCTGGCTTGTCACGCCCTAGTTTATACGCGACCGTTGTCAAAAGTCCATGGTCCGACATTACAGGCTTAAAAAAAAAAAAAGGCAAATTAAAACAAAAAACAAAACAAAAAAAACAATGCGTTTAAAAGCTATATGTACATCGAATACCTTTGTTCCTACATTCTTAAGAAGGAAACAACCAGTCCCATAACTGTTAATTAGAAAAGAAAAACATAAAAACTTCAAAAATCACAAATAACATCATTCAGTATTATTAAATATTTTTGCTTGTTGAGACATTATACTGTGTAAAGAGCAACATATTCTGCTTAAGATTAACAAAACTAAAACATACGTATTTTTGGCTTGTCCATCTTTGAAACACATCTGTCCAACCAGGGCAGCAGACTGATCACCAAGACACTATAAACAAAAAGTAAAGTTACTTTTAAGGACTACAGAAAGTGTAGATTATGAATTTCTGTGTTACCCTTGAGGATCTGAAGACAATTTTTTTTTTTTATGTTGGATAATTACATTGATTATAATGCATATAATATATTAGCATGGAAATGTATACAATGCACACAATCAAAAGTTAAGAGACATTGGCTAAACAAGACAAAGACAGAAAGAAAGAAACAGAAATTGTTCTAATAATCTTACCCCTGATATGGGCACACCAGTTAATGGGCCAGATTTCTGTAAAAACAAAATAATATATTTAAAACTAAAACATGGGGGAAGATTGTAATAATATAAAAATAATGTAATAATTAACATGCATTACACCACCCCCTGCTTAATGCAAAAACTCAAACCACTGATTAAAATAAAAATAATGATAGTCTACTTTCTAGTGAATACGGCACATCTTTGGCATGTCAAAATCATCTGCTGGAGCGGTGTTATAACGTATTTTCTCTACACAAACCCTACAAACTGGTAAAACCACACAGAGTGACAGTGACTCAACAAGTGTGTAGAAAAAAGTAATTGAGCAACTTTTCATTACTGCAACTCAAGATGGTGCATCTTCAGCCATGGAGAAAGAAAAAAAAGAAGGCCCACAACCAAAACACTAAATGAGAAAGTTCCTAAATTGGATAAAAACTTCAAAAGCTGTTGAAAAGGATAGGCAGTGCACCTGGGGCCTATAGCATGAAGCCGGTTTAGCTGGTTAGCCAGATATGTTTACACTTAGTTTGTGCAATTCCTGGGTTTTAGGTTAGGCTCCACAGCTAACCTGCTCCAGGGCAGGTTATGTTCTGATTAAGAGATCTCAACCTGAAATTGGACCAATCAGCTTTGAGCAAAGTTACACACTTCTGATGCAATAAAGTCACACACCTGTTTCTACTCCAAATTAAAGGGCACTACATAGCAAATGGTTTTTAAAGACTAGCGTCTGGCTTTTAACAATGCTTATTTATAATAATAATAAATTAAATATAATTAAGGTTATTATTATACCCTTAATCAATTACACATTTGAGTTAATCAATTATTAATAGACACTTTGTTAAAATTAATCTAAATAGCCTATAGAAAGTAATACAAATAAGCTTTAAAATCAATAAATAAAGCTATTAAAAAAGACACTTACTGAACTTACATGTTCAATTCTCTCTATATATCAACTAAACTAACTTCATAACTTTTAATTGCGTTGACATATACTTTTTTTTAATTTTAGGAGTCCTCTTTCAAAGACAGCTCTTTTCTTCTTGCTGTGTAAATTAGTTTAAAATCTTAATATTTTTCTTTTTTGAGAAATGAATCTCAATTTCGTGAGAAGTGAATCTCTGTTCAACAGCCTGTGATTGGCTGTTCATTAATGATGTCACATCACTGATCCACAGCATGTGATTGGCTGTTCACTACGGATGTCACATTACTGATCCACAGCATGTAATTGGCTGTTCACTACGGATGTCACAGCTCCTGTACTCAGGATTAAAGCCTAAGTTGACAGAGAAAGCTGAAGATCAGCATCATGGTACCAACAAAGCCTGAATAGATTGGTTTGGTTTTGTCAACTCGAAACTAATCCTGTAACCCTGAGATTGTTAAACTACCCTCATGGTACAGGCCCCTGGCATCAAGCCAAAACACAGTGGAAAAACAATGACAAGATCAACATTCAGTACATTTCCAATAAGACAACTTTTAAATTTAATTTTTTTTTTTTAAATGCATTTATAACCAAAATAGGAAACAGATCTTTGCACCATATTGGAAATGAACCCAACTTCTGTGATGACAACATGACAGAAATGTTGTCTCCGACATGACAGTGTATGGACAGCTAAAGAATACTCACCAGATTAGAGCTGATTTTCTATCAGTCAGCCCAAAGAAATCACAGGACACAAAATATAATCATGACAAAAAGGGACATACTAAAATATCCAAAGGGTGAAATGACTGCTCCACAGCAAAGTTCAAATCTGAATGGAAATCATGTTTTGGGCAATTAGATTTTGTGTATGTACAGTTAAAGTACAAAGGGAAGACAGTTACTGTTTGACAAGCACTGCTCTGGAGCAAAGATCATTTCTCTCTTGCACAGTATGCAAAGAAATATTTATATTGCACCCTGAGTAGGACAGATTTTAAAGCAGTGCGACAATTTATCACAACAGAGTCCTAACAACGCATTATATAACAACATAAGTACAAAAATCAATTCTCTGTTAGGAGTCAAACACTTACCATCAAACCATAAATCTCTGAAGAACTTCTCACTTTTGGCAGAATTTCCATTGGTATATCAAAATATCTATTTAAGAAATATACATTATAAAATATCTTAAAAAAGGCTGGAATTAGTGAAGGCTAGAATACACTACACTATTTTGTGTAACCATTTACAAGTCGACAAGTGTTCAGATTAAGTCGTGTAGTGTATTCCAGCCTTAAATGGATACTCCACCCAAAAATTATATTCTCACATCATTTACTTATCCTCATATCTTTGCTAAACTTTAAACCTTGTAGTAGTATGAGTTTATTGCCATATCAGCATCAGCATCATTATCTATTACATAGCAGATAGATTTTAAAAATGTAACAACATAATATCATAAATGCAATATAATGAAAAATGTTTGATAAAATTCAACTTAGACAAAAAACAAACAAAAATAAGTACAATCTCAAAATATTATTGTGCTAAACTAAAAACTAAACTAAACTAAAATAAAATAAAATAAAAAAAACCTTTGGATCCATAGTTAAGTCCTAATAAGTTTGTCTTGATAAAAAGCGCTGTCTCATAACATAAAACATTGGGCCGCTCAAAAGTATGTTTTATAATAGACAATCTGATCCCTCAGTATGATATTTTGGTGCTTCGTCACCCTTTAATAATTGTCCATGAGTATCTGACACCTTGTATGTACAACTTAGTCATGTCTTGATTTAAAAGGGTAGACATTTTTTAACTAAAAACCTAGCTTTTGACAAACTGTCAGATACGGGTTCATGAGAGCAATGTAAAGTGCCATGTCAGCAAGCTGTGAAGCATGATGTCAATGTGTTCTGAAGCTCATGCAAGAACCACAGAGGACATCCCTTCTCGTGTGAGTTTCACAGAGCTTAAACCATACTTTACAATGTGCTGATGTTTATGTCAAGTGTAAACTAATGACAGTTGGCCAGAAGTGACGGCTTATAGTAAAAAAAATAAAATAATGAATTTGTATTTTCCTTGCACAAACTATCATTTTGCTTTAGAAGAAAATCATTTCTCTACTGGGGTTATATGGATTACCATAATTTTTATGTTGTGTCAACTTTGGAGTTCCATATACTTATTACACTATTATTTTGACTCAGATATTTTTTCTAAAAGTCTTGTGTTTATCTGAAGAAAGAAAGTTATTACATCTGTGATGGCATGAGGGTAAATGATAAGAGATTTTTTTTGTGTGGATTATCCCTTTAAATAACATTATTTTGGCAACTGCATATGCAAGTTAGCTTATATATACAGTCTTGTTCAAAATAATAGCAGTACAATGTGACTAACCAGAATAATCAAGGTTTTTAGTATATTTTTTATTGCTACGTGGCAAACAAGTTACCAGTAGGTTCAGTAGATTCTCAGAAAACAAATGAGACCCAGCATTCATGATATGCACGCTCTTAAGGCTGTGCAATTGGGCAATTAGTTGAAAGGGGTGTGTTCAAAAAAATAGCAGTGTCTACCTTTGACTGTACAAACTCAAAACTATTTTGTACAAACATTTTTTTTTCTGGGATTTAGCAATCCTGTGAATCACTAAACTAATATTTAGTTGTATGACCACAGTTTTTTAAAACTGCTTGACATCTGTGTGGCATGGAGTCAACCAACTTGTGGCACCTCTCAGCTGTTATTCCACTCCATGATTCTTTAACAACATTCCACAATTCATTCACATTTCTTGGTTTTGCTTCAGAAACAGCATTTTTGATATCACCCCACAAGTTCTCAATTGGATTAAGGTCTGGAGATTGGGCTGGCCACTACATAACATTAATTTTGTTGGTTTGGAACCAAGACTTTGCCCGTTTACTAGTGTGTTTTGGGTCATTGTCTTGTTGAAACAACCGTTTCAAGGGCATGTCCTCTTCAGCATAGGGCAACATGACCTCTTCAAGTATTTTAACATATGCAAACTGATCCATGATCCCTGGTATGTGATAAATAGGCCCAACACCATAGTAGGAGAAACATGCCCATATCATGATGCTTGCACCTCCATGCTTCACTGTCTTCACTGTGTACTGTGGCTTGAATTCAGAGTTTGGGGGTCGTCTCACAAACTGCCTGTGGCCCTTAGACCCAAAAAGAACAATTTTACTCTCATCAGTCCACAAAATGTTCCTCCATTTCTCTAGGCCAGTTGATGTGTTCTTTGGCAAATTGTAACCTCTTCTGCACATGCCTTTTTTTTAAACAGAGGGACTTTGCGGGGGATTCTTGAAAATAGATTAGCTTCTAACTGTCACAGTACTTACAGGTAACTCCAGACTGTCTTTGATCATCCTGGAGGGGATCATTGGCTGAGCCTTTGCCATTCTGGTTATTCTTCTATCCATTTTGATGGTTGTCTTCCGTTTTCTTCCACACTCTCTCTGGTTTTGCTCTCCATTTTAAGGCATTGGAGATCATTTTAGCTGAACAGCCTATCATTTTTTGCACCTCTTTATAGGTTTTCCCCTCTCTAATCAACTTTTTAATCAAAGTCCGCTGTTCTTCTGAACAATGTCTTGAACGACCCATTTTCCTCAGCTTTCAAATGCATGTTCAACAAGTGTTGGCTTCATCCTTAAATAGGGGCCACCTGATTCACACCTGTTTCTTCACAAAATTGATGACCTCAGTTATTGAATGCCACACTGCTATTTTTTTGAACACACCCCTTTCAACTAATTCAACTAATTGCCCAATTGCACAGCCTTAAGAGCGTGCATATCATGAATGCTGGGTCTCATTTGTTTTCTGAGAATCTACTGAACCTACTGGTAACTTGTTTGCCACGTAGCAATAAAAAATATACTAAAAACCTTGATTATTCTGGTTAGTCACATTGTACTGCTATTATTTTGAACAAGACTGTATATATATATATATATATATATATATATATATATATATATATATATATATATATATATATATATATATATATATATATGCAAATGTATAATTACATGCAGAGCTCTGGATCCCAGTCCATTGTGTGAATATTGAAGAGCATGGTCCGGCTGGCATTGGTCACATCTGTGCAGTGGACACCTCCCTTCTTCCCCCCTGTCAAGCACTGAAAGTAAGGAGTTATCACCTATTATTTTAACAAGTTTAAATATTTACATAATAATCACTGACTGGAGCAAGTAGAATTAAAGGAACACAACCTTTTTTTGAAAATATGCTCATTTTCCATGTCCTTTAGAGTTAAACAGTTGAGCTTTACCGTTTTTTAAAGGTCCCGTTCTTTGCGTGTTTTTGAAGCTTTGATTATGTTTACAGTGTGCAATATAACATGAGTTCATGTTTCACGTGTAAAAAAAAAACGTATTTTTCACACAATTGACTTATCTGTACAGCGCTGTTTCCTCAGTCCTAAAAACGGCCTGATGATTTCCTTGTTCTATGAAGTTCCTCCTTCAGAAACACGTAACGAGTTCTGACTGGGCCAGCGCTTCCAGTGTTGTGATTGGACAGCAGCTTAACGCACTTTGCCCAGAAAGGTCCCGCCTCTAACCATAACGGGGAGATCACGCAGCAAGACCACGCTCCCTATTTTGCGTGTTTTTGTGGGCGGAGGGTTAGTCAACAAACGGTTCTAGTGACGTCATTACTGCAGGAAGTGCAGGTGTGTAGTCCAAACCGGCCGTTCGGTGTAGGCTTTGAAAGGGAACTTCTGTTAAATAAAATATCTCGCTTGGCAAATAACTTTAAGCTTTATCATTTTACAGGTATTATTTATGCTCTAACAAGCAGCATTTCACACTAACTAAAGTTTGAAAGATGGAATCGTGAAGAACGGGACCTTTAATCCATTCATCTCTGTATTTGACGGTAGCACTTTTAGCATAGCTTAGCATACATCACTGAATCATATCAGTCCATTAGCATCAGTACTCAAAAAAATGACCAAAGACATTTTAATATTTTTCCTATTTAAAACTCGACAATTCTAGTTACATCGTGTACGAAGACCAACGAAAAATTAAAAGTTGCTATTTTTTAGACCGTTATAGCTAGGAACTACTTTCTCATTCCTGCGTAGGAACTTTGCGGCTGTCATGGGTGCAGCGGCGCAATGATACTACACAGCGCCTGAAAATAGGCAAACTTCTGTCAACATAACCAGCGTGACGATCTGCTTGCAGAGAGTGTGCCTTATAACCATGGAGACGTTTGTGAGATGCTTCAGAAGATATTAACAGATACCGAACCGTATCTATTTGTACCGGAATAACAGTTACACTGAAAATGAGCTGTTGAAATGTGAAAGAGAAAGTGTGGCTGAACAGATTGGGTCAGAAGGGACAAGGAAAGCAGATTCAAACTGGTAAGTCAGAAAAGAGTCAAAATTCAAGGAAAAATGGTCCGACATGGATTCGGTCTTCTGACCTTTTGATTTTGACTAACGTAATATATGAATGAAATATGCTGAAACAGTGCTGCTTATTATGAAGACAGAGAGAGTGCACACACTCCGTTGTTTTTGTGTGTTGTAAAGAGCTGTGATAGTAAATCGAAGGTGTATACTACCATCATGTTTCACAGAATACCAACGAAAACAAGTAATGAAAGAATCAGTGGTTGACTGCTCTGAACCATAGATATCAAAACACCGGTAGAGTCAAACAAGAAACTGCGTGTTTGCTCAAAGCATTTGGGACCAGATGACCATTTGGAAAACATGGACAGTGTTACCACGGTAACGTTACGGTGTCTAAAGTATATGGTGTTAACCTGGCCAGACAGGGCAAAGTGTATCGTCACCCATGGCTGTAAGTATTACCTTATTTTTCTAATTTTTTTTGTTAGCTTGAAAGACCAGATTGAAAAGCACTGCTGTTGTCTTTAGCTAACGTTACCTGTGAATGAAATCACTAAGGATCACCATTTGCTTAATACAGTATATACAACGTTAGTAGAGTTCTGGTGAGGTAACCTGGTGTATAGTTTGATTAAATATAAATGCGGAACTGCCGGGACTGTTTATCTACACAGTTTCTATGGTACAAAAAATACTACGATAGTGATGTTGTGTTGTGTGTTAAAGGTGCACTATGCAGCTTTTGTCCACTGGAGGGCGCCTATGCAAAACAAATGCGTAGTTTGATGACGCAAAGTGTGAGCGCAGCATCTTGGGAGATGTGGTCTTCTCATCACAGCCGGTGAAAAATAGGACTCGGGCAGAAATCACGTTCATGCATGCGGTTATTAACGTTACTGTAGTCTAAAGCAGAGCAGGACCGAGTGTTATGGACCTGAGCAAAGCTGCTGGAGCGATTGTTAAACAAATACCCGCCTTGCGAATACCGGGACTTTTATTATGACGGGACGGGACTCATTTGCCGGGCGCCTGCACAGATCCGCTCTTCCGGTTATGATTTTGAGGTAATGGAGCTCTGTTTATCATATTAGATACATTTAAGTGTGTTTAAAACGATTTTATGACGTTACTCCGTGCGTTCAGTTGTTCACACTGCTAAAAGTAAAGCGCTCCTGCCAAATAAAAGCCGAAACCGAGGGTAACGCAGATATGACGCAATTGACAGGCGACTCTCTCAAATGCAATGCTGCAACGTCCCTGTCCTTAGTTAAAATAGCAATTTTCTCACAATTTACAAATAGTTGGAAACATCTGGGATATTGTAGGTACTCAACTGAACAAAATATATAACACTGGCCTAGTGGTTTTTGGATATTTTACTGCAAAAATACTACATAGTTCACCTTTAAGGTTTCGCAGTGTCTCCTGCATTGAAAATTATTTGGCAGCTGCCAAAAAAAAGTCTGTCCCATCAAAGTCTTATTTGATCAGTTATTGTCATTTATGAGTGATGTGGATGACAGGGTGTATGTTAGCTGAGTGACAGAGAAAACCATGGTTAATCGCACAGTAAATCCACAACATCATTTGCTGGCTGCAACTCTGCATTATCTGCAACGACACAAACTTAGTGCCATTGGAAGTTAACTATCTGAGGACTACTTTCAGGCACTGCGTAATATCAGGCCGCCAAACCCATTGTACGACTGCAAAGTCCCATGATTCTTACACAGGAATTAGAAAATAGATCCTATCTATATCGGTATAAAATTCTAAACTTTTCATTTTCCGTTGGTCTTAGTACACAATGTAACTACAGAATAGTCAAGTTTTAAATAGGAAAAATTTTATCTTTGAAAAAATTGTCTTTGGTCATTTTTGAGAGCAATGCTAATGGACTGATATGATTCAATGATGTATGCTAAGCTATGCTACAAGTGCTACCGCCAGATACAGAATTCGGCTGATTGGATTCAAAAACGGTAAAACTCAACTGTTTCATTCTGTGCAGGGTCTTCAACTGTACAAGGGACTTGGAAAATGAGCTTATTTTAAAAAAAAGTGGAGTGTTCCTTTAATCTATGACTACGTGCTTGAGTTTATTTTGAAGTATCAGCAAGTATGATCATTATTATTTAATAGCCTGACGACATTGGACTGCCACAAAGCCATGCAATATCTTCTAACCTTAAACTCATATACACAAAATCACTATAGATCACATAAGAGATACTTCACTGCCAACTGCTCTTACCCAGATAAGCCAGGAGTCAACCGTTCCAAACATTGCCCTGTGGGAGAGCACAGCTTCATGGACCTTTTCCACATTATCCATCAACCAGCGTAATTTCACTGCACTGAAATATGTGCTGATGGGGAGGCCAGTCTTGTGCTTTATGAGACAAGAGGAGAAGTAACAAGTATTATTAAATTTTGCCAACTTTGAACATGATATGACATACAGCATATTTGAGCACAATTATGAGTGGACTTTAGGAGTTAGTTCACGCAAAAATAAAATGTTCCCCATGATTTACTCACCCTCAAGCCATTCTAGGTGTATATGACTTTCTTCTCTCAAACAACACAATCAGAGATATATTAAACAATATCCTGTCTCTTCCAAGCTTTATAATCGTAGTGAATGGCAGACCTGATTTTGAAATCCAAAAAATGCACCCATCCAGGGTGGGTGAAGACTCCAGAGGCCTGTTGCATGAAGCTTGCTGAACAAACTCTGTTTGTTTTGTTTTTCAGCTGAATTTCAGAGTAGGTTCAGAGTTGACAAATCCAACCTGGTTTAGATCAAGTTCAATGGTCTCTTAAAGCTTGGTATAAATGTTCTCAGTCAACTGAGGTTTAATCCAGTTTCTGATAAACTCTGCATCTGAAAGTGTGACACGTGCAGCAAAGAGCCAATCACAGTGTTCGTTTAAATCACTTCGCAAGAGAGAATGCAATTCACTTCTCTTCTGAAGATTGAGAGATCGTTTTGAAAATGATCATGAAATTAAAATGTGTTCACAAGGCAGGAATAAACACTGCTGCTGCAGCGAAAGATTGAGAAGGCAGCTACAAGAATATCTGACTAATGCATGATGTGAATCAAAGAAATATGCTTAATAAGTATAGGCTCACAAAGAGCTCAAAAAAATACATTGTTTAAAATAAATATTAAAGCATGTATTATATTCATATTAATATTTGGCTACTTGTCAATTAATATAATAATTTTATGAATACATTATATTAATTTAAAGTAATTATAATTGACATAATATAAATATAATAAATATTTAGCACCAAAGGATGAGCAATTTTGTCTTTAAAATTCTCACTATAAACTGCTTTATTTTGGAACGAGAGACACAGGGGTTGTGGCTTTATTACATTTTTGCTTGCAGCTGATTGATACAGTTTGGCTTTGCGATCTCTAACCTAGAATAAAACCTACAGAGCAGGTTAGCCATGTAGTGCAAGTCATCGTGGTGATAAACACTAATCCACCTCTTGTGGTCTAAGTCGACTTGAGTGGGTCGTCTGCCGGCAGCTAGATATTTTTGTATATAAAGTTTTAAATATGGATATTTTTCTTACATAAAATCTATCGCTTTGCTTTAGAAGGCCTTTATTAACCACCTGGAGCTGTATGGATTACTTTTATGATGGATATATGCACTTATTTGGGCTTCGAAATCAGGTCTGGCATTCACTACCATTGTAAAGCCTAAAAGAGCCTGGATATTTTTTTAATATAACTCTGTGTTCGTCTGAAAGAAGATAGTCATACACCTAGGATAATTTAAGGTGAGTAAATGATGGGATTATTTTCATTTTGGGTGAATACTACACTTTAAAAGTCAAGTGAAGTTGCTTTATGAGCAGTTTTTCCTCAAAGTTTTAAATTTTTTATTTGAAACCAAAATAAATCTGCATGGGGCATATTGAAGTGTTAGTCCCCTTTTTTAAATAGTCAAAATGTGACAGGTTGTGACAACCACAGTTGCATTAAAAATTTGGTTAAAATTTATAGATTTCCCCGTTTATATTTAATTAATATGAAACTGTTACTAACTAAAAAAAAGATCTTTTTTTTTTTATTAATGGTTATGAAGTGTGGTGAAACACTTAAAATGGCATTATTCCATTACTAGCCACTTGTAAGTGGCCCCATTTATAATGCAGAAGCTGTCTAACTTAAATTATTGATCACTTTTTTTTTAAAATACATCACTTACCATATAAAAAACGGTTTTGAAAAGTGATCGATTTCAGATGCATTGAAGAAGCGTTAGCGTTGGGGACACTTCAGATTCTAAAGAGCATTTGGAAAAATAAAACCTGAAGCGGAGAATGGCAAAAAAGCCACAAAACTTCCATCTTGATTTCATGGGGATTTAAAAACTGACTTCCTGACAGATATTTTGAAAATTATTTTATATAATAATGGATTGTGGATGTAGCTGTTCAAGATCATTTATATCTTGAAAGACACTGGCACTCACCTTGAGGTGGTTTTTATTCCTGCCAGGAGTTTTGTTGATTAGTCTTTCTACTGTGGACTGGGTCCGCAGATCAAGCCAAACTAAACAGAACCAAATAAGTGGTCAATTATTTGGTTATTTTATATAGATTCTGAACTGTAAAACAATGGTTACAATCTCTGATCAATCTGACATTTATATATAAAAGTGAGGTAATGCTACTTACCTATAGCATTGTAAAGTGGTTCCCCTGTTTCCTTGTCCCAAACAAGGGTGGTTTCCCTTTGATTTGTCACCCCAATGGCTACAAAGATTAAAATAAGCAAATCAATTAAAATACACAACCAGAATAGCAAAGTGTAATAGTAGGTGCAGAGAAATAGCAAGTTATCCAGGTACCTTTTATGTTTGAGATATCAATGTTGAGTTGGGTCAGTTTCTCACAGGTCCTGTCCATACACTCATACACAGACTGAAGAATCTCTTTTGGATCCTCCTCCACCCAGCTGACAACAGACAATAATAATTTTTAATGTTCAGCCAGACCTGCCATATGAAACTTGCACAAATCTTACAGCACACTGCACACAGTTGACACATTCATTGCCATCCAAGTGAATGGAAGAAATGATAATCAGCTCATCTAGAATAACAGTATGAACCAATAGTGAACTTATGATTTGAACCACAAGTTTTATTCTTACTATATTAAATAATGCACTGACCCACTGAACCAGCATGTCATCTAAATTACAGAAAGGACACAACACTCACCCTTCTTTAGGAAAGCTCTGTTTAATCTCAACCTGATGGTGGCTGAGAAGCTCTGCTGTTTTTGCATTGAAAACCTAAAATAAGAAAAAAGAAAACATGAAATACAGAAAACATGAATTAAAGCCACTTATCATGAACCATCTTGCTCCATTCAGAAATGTCAGATGAAATGGTCCAAAATGGCACCCAAATGTTAACCTATTTTAACGCAAAAAATTAACTAACAATCATGTTGTTTTTATTTGCCCTGAATGACTCTACTTTTTTTCTTGATACCATAAGAGTCAGGTATGTTTGCATATTTGGTGCAGATGGCCTGACCAATTAAGATTCTTCTTCCAAGCTGTCTCTGTTCAACTTAGAGAAAGACAGACACAGACAAAACTCAATGTTTTGGAAAAAGAATAACAGAATAGCATTTCCCTGACCTATTCTGACTTGTCTGATACATTTCAGTGTGGTATTGCAGTCATGTGTCAGTGATGTTGAAAACTGGAAATTCCAACTATTAAAAAGGCATTAACCACAGTATTATATTTCATTCTGAGCTTTTCAGTTGAGTGACAATTCCCACTGAAACATTTTAACAATATGAAAAATGTTGTGGTTTTAACAAGCACTCCCTATTTTTAACATGAACACACATTCTTTTTTGTCTCCCTAATGGACCAAAAGAAAGCACAAGGCATAAAGAAAATACATCAAATTGGTTTGTCCACTGTCATGAGCTTGTCATATCTACTTTTTATTTGTCATATTAATTTTTTCATTATTTTTATAATAAAAATGTTCGAATAATTAATTTAGGCTGTCTCTCACCTGCTGCCAAGTTACCTGGACACCACAACACCCCAATCCTAATTGGACAATATCGTATACACTGTATGGAGAAACTTTTTGATTGTGTCATATAAAAAGATTGTGTCATATAAAAAGTTGTTCATAAAACACCCTATTAGAGTGGCAATTGAAAATTAGTTACAATTCAAAATGTGTAATGCTGCTCAAATCCAATCATTGTGTAACTGGGTAAAACGTATTAGCAAGTTAAATCTCACAGAGAGCCAGAAATGAACAGCATCTGGACTGAACGGGTTCACTCGACTAGCGTCAAAATATCCCGTCGGTTGCACTAAAATAAATATTTTCAGACACAAGCACCGCGTAAACATTAAGCTAACTAGACAGATTCAGCTAATGTTCAATTGTCATCTTACGGAAAACTAGCAGAACCAGAAACTAAACCCAATCGTGCATGACCGCTGTTTCAGAACTCCTGCTGACCCGGCTTTGGCATCTTTATCCGCCGGCAGCACATGTTGGCAAGGGCACGGAGGACTCTCCAATCTCTGTCTGTGTGAGAGTCACTTCAGTACGCTCCACCACAACATGATGACATGTCCTCAAGATGCAACTTACCAGAAAACGTGTGGAACTAGTGCCTTGGTCGATAGCAGCTACGAGAGGGCCCAGCATGATTCTGTTCGACGATGCAGCCATTGTACTGTTCATTGAATCAGTAAGCGTGAGTGACCACAGAAGCCAGAAATATAACACTGGACACTCGCCCACTGCTCTGCGCTCCGCCCTTGCTCCCGCTCAGTTCTGTGCGGCACTGACGCCATGATGATGACGTAAACAACACTCCCCATCAGGGAGGAGTGTTTTTCTAATGAAATATCATGTGAAATATAGCTAGCCACGATCACCATATCATCAAACGATGAAATCTAAACTTTGGAGTTTAGACTTTTTATTATAATGAAATGTAATAAAATGGCAAATTGTACAGACGTAATAAATTATGTAACTATAAATGTAATTATATACGTAACAACGTATATAAAAAATAAGGAATACAAACAGTGCCTTCACTAAAGCCAAAGGCAGTCTTATAAACCAATCATTTGTATATGATTGGAATCTGGGGCCTGCCATGAAGCAGGTGTTGTGCCGACCTGCCAGATAATTACCCCCGTGCATTTGGCAAGCATATTTCTCAGTATTCTAATTATGTACTGATTGGAATACATCAAATTATCAGTCCTTAAATCAGGAGCAACGCTATGAGTTTGGTTGAGAACGTAAAATAAGGACATTTTTTGTTTTTTTTAATTTTTTTGCCATTTTCTTAACTATGAGAAGAAAGCCTAAATGTGTCATTACATCACAACATTTAATATATATATTTAAAATAAAATAAAAACTTGCATGATAAATCAGTGCTTTTAAAACATTTTGTGGTTTCACATGGAATCTATTTTATCTTGAACTTAATGGGATTGTTGATTACCTGCAAGATGAATAAGTCATTTAAGTATCTACATTTCTGATTCATCAATCTACCCTGGTTTGGAATATTATATTTCAAGTGAATGCCATATATCAAAACTTTTTAATACAGTGGTCATTTAGACTGTCCAACATTGTCATAAATATATAATTGTAGGATGTTTTTGTAATTTATACACACTTTATTGGCAAAAATATGTATGGTGATGCTGATGACATTAAAGTTCTGGTAATGACAGTTTGTTGCGGTGATGACAAATCACTGATCATAAGCTATTGTAATTTAACAGCCTAAGTGACTTTAGAGCAACAACAACAAAAACTAGAAATCTGTTTAAACATCAAAACATAGTTTAATCTGATTATGGAAGACCAAACATGAAGTGTTCCTTATGAACAGGATTGGTTCAGTATAATTATAGTCTAAACAGATGAATTAATCATTTCATAGCCATGTTGAATAAATAAAAAATAAAAAACATGAAACATGAAACAGGAGGGCAGTTAAGAACAGGTAAAACGCTGAACACATTAATAATAATAAATAATAATAATAAATGTTATTTGTAATACACTTTATATGAATCAAATCTCAAAGTGCTACAGAATTAAAACAACCAACAACAACAATAAGTTGGTAAATAGGTAAATAAAATAAAATAAATAAAACTGAAAAATTAAGAAGTAACAAATCAATCAAAAGCTCTGCTAAAAAAGTGGGTTTTAAGCCCAGGCTTAAAAGCATACAGTCTGTGGGGTCTGCAAGTGGTCAGGGAGAGCATTCCACCAACTGGTGGCTGCAGAGCAGAAGGCCCGATCTCCCATAGTACAGAGTTTGGTCCTGGGAGTCCTATGAAGACAAGTCGAAACAGAGTGGAGGTTACGTGTGGGTGCGTCGAGATAGGTGGGTGCGTCGCCATGGATGTACTGGTTGGTAAGGAGAGAGCTCTTATATTCAATCCTGAACGACACAGGAAGCCAGTGGAGTGATTTTAGAATGGGGGTGATATGGTCGTATTTGCGCACCCTCATGAGGAACCAAGCAGCGCTGTTCTGAATATACAGAAGCCTCTGGAGATTTTTGCTAGGGATGCCGATAAGGAGAGCATTGCAGTCGTCAAGCCTGGAGGAGACAAAGGCGTGGACAAGCTTCTCCGCATCTGCCAGTGTTAGTATGGGCTGAAGTTTGGCAATGTTTCTGAGGTGGAAGAAGGAGGTCTTAAAGAGATGTTTGAGGTGAGCTTCAAAGTAAGCTGCGATTCCATTCTGACCCCCAGGTTGGTGACTGAAGTGGAAAGTGGAATGTCCTGATCAGAGAAAGCAATGCTGGTGATAACTGAATTGTGGACCTGAAGTGGAGTGCCGACTAGGATAGCTTCAGTCTTGGAGCAGTTTAGTTGCAGAAACTTTTGCTTTATCCACATCTTTAGCTCATCCAGGCAAGTGATCAAAGTGGATGGTGTGAGGTCAGCAGAGGTCAGTAAAAAAAATGAGTGTCATCAGCATAGTAGTGAAAAGAAATTCCATGCCGGCTGATGAGATGGCCAAGGGGGAGCATGTAGAGGATGAACAGGGTGGGGCCGAGCACTGAGCCTGAGGGACACCGCAGGTGACATTGTGTGACAGGGATGTAGCTTCTCCTAACGCAACATATTCAGTTCTCCCAGTGAGATAAGAAGAAAACTAGTTGTGGACATTGTGAACCAGTCAGAGAGACCGATGGTGGAATGTAAACGGTGAAGGAGGATGTTATGATCAACAGTATCGAAAGCTGCAGTTAAGAAGGGATGGGGAACCAGCATCTGCCGCCATCGATAGATCGTTTGTGACCCTGACCAAAGCTGTTTCTGTGCTGTGTCCTGTGCAGAAACCAGACTGACATTTCTCATATAGATTTTTTTGCTCCAAATGGACCTGAAGCTGTGCAGCAACAACTTTTTCCAGCCCCTTAGAAAGGTATAGGAGGTTGGAGATGGGCCTGTAGTTGTCAATAACATCTGGGTCTAAAGTGGGTTTTTTAAGAAGTGGTCTGATGATAGCAGTTTTTAGAGATGAAGGAACATGGCCAGCCTGGAGGGAATTATTAATGATCTTGTTTATAAAGGGACTTAAGACACAGAGGTTAGATTTTACCAAGGCTGTGGGAAAAGGATATAGTGCACAGGTGGATGGTTTCATTATTCTGATGATGTAGTCAATTATGTGTGATGATAGAAATAGATGATAGAGAAGCAGCAGAGATGTTGGAAGGTCCCTGGCTGTGGATCAACAGATGGGACAGGCAGAGCAGAGGTGCTAGATAGGAGCAAGTGGATGTTGTCTACTTTGTTACTAAAAAAGGTCATGAACTTATTGCACCTCTCTTCTGTGGCTTCTGAAAGAGAGTAAGTTTACGTTTTGAGGATGTGATTTATAGTGGAGAAAAGCTTCTTGGAATTTCCAGGGTTGCTGTTGATGAAGCAAGAGTAGAACTGAGACTGAGCATCTCTCAAGGACCTTGCATAGGCCTTTTGATGCTCTCTATAGGCTTGCCTATGAACAGTGAGTCCTGAGAGCTTGAGACGCCTCTCGAGTACACGCCCAACTATCTTCATCTTCCGCAGTTTGCTGTTGTACCAAGGGGCTGAGCGCAAGAAGGTGACCATTCTAGTTTTGACAAGCGCGTGAAGATCTAGAAGGCTGCTCAGAGACTGGTTGTAGAAATCAACCGACTCCGTGACTGAGGAAAGATCAGCAGAGGAGAATTGCTGAAGGTATGTAATTAGAGTGTAATTACAGCAGAAGCTGTAATGTGCTGGCAATGACTGTGCTGGTAATGACACTTTTGTCAAAAACTAGCCTAAGCAAAGATCAGGACTTAGAACGATGACAGCTAGCTTTCTACATAATGTACACCATTTTAACTATTAAAGTGATAAAAATAATCCAAAAATGTTTAAAAATACAGAAATACAACACATTAGTGTACATGCCCAACACAAAGAATAGACCTCAAGGCATCAGTCTTGCAGCTTGAAATCCATGTGCTCCACTGTGAAAATAGGTAACCATGGCTACCAAATAAACTTTTGATGAAAAAAAGTTGGAAAGTGCCTATATGCAGAGCATGTGGGTAATAATGACTAAACCATGGGACTAAACCATTAAGCAAAATAAAGTACAAAATGCATATATTTGCTTAATCTGTGCATGTAGTTTATTAGTTCAGGTAACATTTCATTCATATGCATTTTTTTATTTATTATTAATTTGTGATAAATAATGTTTGAGATATGGCATAACATGTGAAAACTCTGGTGACAGACAACACCAAAACAGCTAATGAACCACAAAACACCAATAAAATGTGTTAAAATCATTAGTGAGAGCAGCGAAAAAAAAAAAAAAAAGTCTAGGCTTGTTTTTATTTATACTAGTGGTGCAAAAATGTATTAGATTTCATTTGTTTTTAATAAAATTACACCCTGTGGACAGAAATAGGTCCGAATTCTGGGAAATATCCTGGTATTGGTGTAGGAGTAAATGTGGGGGGAGAGGTTAGGATTAGGCAATCAATAGCGACTTCAAAGAGGGAGGGGGATTATAATTTGGCAATGGATCGAAATTCAGCATCAATACCTGTTCAGGTGGCTATCCAGGTATTTTTCAGTTTATTTGCACCAACCCATAGGCACCATGAAAGTGGTTTGGCTTTTAGCAGTGTTCATCGCCATTTATTTTATGCTCCACGACTAACCTGCTCCAGGACAGGTTATGTTCCAGGTAAGTGAACAGTAATTCTGTTAATTACTTAAGTGGTAAGTAATTCTGACATTCAGTTTGGAGTTCACAGGAGATTGTCTTGACCAGGACCACACCCCTAAATGCATTGAAGCAACTGCCATGTGATTGGTTGATTAGATAATTGCATTAATTAGAAATTGAAAAGGTGTTCCTAATAATCCTTTAGGTGAGTGTAATTAAAATTAGCTGGATAACATCACTGTTTTCTCCAGAGTGGCTGTACAGATGATTGAAATTATGTTGCATTATTTCCTTGTTAGCACTGTGAAGCTGCTTTGAAACAGATGGACTTAAAAAGCGCTATATAAATAAAGGTGACTTGACTTCCTGCCTCCTGAGAGATGATCTGATCGATTTTTGAAGGCAGCATAGATGTATCCTTCGCTACTTTTGATATCCCACAATCCTATGTGTTCCATTCGGTGACAATTGAGCTAGAAAAAGAAAGATGGCTTCAGAAAATTGCAGTTGCTGGCCAGTTTGTGTGTAAATGTAAATTTTTGACCAACATTTTCCACTGCTGATGTCATTTCTAGCGAGAAATAACTATTGTAGTAAAGATAATTTTATTTTGCAGAAGACTGCTTATGCTGCCTCAGAAGTTCATGCACTTACGCTGCCTTACAAGTCTTTAGCTGAACAAGTCCGCTGCCTAGGTTTTCAGATTCTCCTTCAACTATCAGTTAATGATTGTACTAAATAACTTCCATAGCAGCGATATGTAAAATATGTATAGTTTACTATATAGTGCATAATACATTTGATAAACTGTTACTAGTGTAATAGCCTAATAATAACATATTAAGTGAATAATTGAAGATCATTATATTATTCTTATAACTGAATTATGGTCATGGTTTGAAATCATGCATGACATGGAAGGTTCCCCTGCTTAAACCAGCCAGGCCCATCTTAAGTTTGCCAATTGACCATTTGGATGATCCAGAGGAGTCATGGGAGAAAGTCATGTGGTCAGATAAAACCAAAAAAGAACGTTTTGGTCATGATTCCACTAAACGTGTTTGGAGGAAGAAGAATGAAGAGTACCATCCCAAGAACAACATCCCTACTGTGAAGCATGGTGGTAGCATCATGCTTTGGGGGTGTTTTTCTGCACATGGGACAGGGCACTGCACTGTATTAAGGAGGGGATGACCAGGGCCATGTATTGCAAGATTTTGGGGAACAACGTCCTTCCCCCAGTTAGAGCATTGAAGATGGGTCGAGGCTGGGTCTTCCAACATGACAATGACCTTAAGCACACAGCCAGGATAACCAAGGAGTGGTTTTGTAAGAAGCATATCAAGGTTCTGGCATGGCCTAGCCAGTCTCCAGACCTAAACCCAATAGAGAATATTTGGAGGGAGCTCAAACTCCATGTTTCTCAGCAACAGGCCAGAAACCTGACTGATCTAGAGAAGATCTGTGTGGAGGAGTGGGCCAAAATCCCTCCTGCAGTGTGTGCAAACCTGGTGAAAAACAAGAAATGTTTGACCTCTGTAAATGCAAGCAAAGGCTACCGTACCAAATTAACATTGATTTTCTCAGGTGATCAAATACTTATTTGCAGCTGTATCATACACATTTTTATCATATAGATTTTTAGATTATGTCTCTCACAGTGGACACGCACCTACGTTGACAATTTCAGACCCCTCCATGATTTCAAGTGGGAGAACTTGCAAAATAGCAGGGTGTTCAAATACTTATTTTCCTCACTGTATATTTCTCCAAGGTATAAATCTTACACAACCACATCAAGACTCCTTTTGAAATGACACTATCAATGTCTTCCCAATTTAAAGGTTTAATATGAATGTTTTATCAATTATTAATCATACTATAAAGTATCTTCAGAATTCAAATTGGTCTCCTTGAGAGATTTTACTCCACTTAGGTTAAACAAAATTAATCAGAACATTCCTGACATGCACATCAAATGCTCAGCTGATAAAGACACACTTTTGCACTGCATGGTAAATTTGAATCTAAGGTGCAGAAGTTTTGAGATTTTTAAAAATCTGAAACCAGATATTTTTATTTTGGGGATTTTTCTTGAGAATATTGTTCACTGTAGCAGCACATAAACTCAATAACATGAATATACTTCAAGCAAAGCATCTAATGGCTATGTATTCGAAGAAAGTGGAAAAGTGGATCAATAATGTACTTTTGTTTGTTGATGGAAAAGGTTACATATATTTTGAATTTGTCTTTTTTGAGAGTATTTGAAAGCCTTTTATATCCTTTATTTCAAACTCTGATTTAGTAATATAATGAATGAGGTAGAAAGATGTAATATGGCTTGATTTGCTTGTTTTGTATGCATGACCATTTACAGGTCCAAATACAGGTTGTGAGATAGGAATTTTGGGTTTTCATGAGCTGTATGCCAAAATCATCAGTATTAAAACAATAAAAGACCTGAAATATTTCAGTTGGTGTGCAATGAATCTAAAATATATGAAAGTTTAATTTTTATCATTACATTATGGAAAATAATGAACTTTATCACAATATGGTATTTTTTTTGAGAAGGACCTGTATTCTTAATGTGTAGATAAGTGTGCCAAATGTTCTTTTTTTTCTCTTCAACCGCGAGATCCATTTTACACAAACAAAATCGTGATTCTAAATTTATCCAGAATCGTGCGGCTCTAACCTGAAACAAAGAGGTGCTAAACCCTAAGACAAAAAAGGGAGAGATAAATCTAAAACTAAACTCATGGAAACGATTATATTTTCGGTGGTACTGAATAATATTAATTATGTAGCCTACTCACTATAGGTTTTATGGTATAATTAGGGTTTGGTTGCATCTAATTATGCATAAAATACTACTTTGGTAAATCCATGTAACATGTAACAAGGACACTGTGAAATACAGCATTATCTAATTTTCTATTATATTTCTATTATATTATCTTTCCACCTTATTTTTAATGTGAACATACAGTAGCCTACTTGATAGTATTTCCTACTAATTGGTCCTTCAGTAAGTTGCAATACATAATATGTACTCATGGTGTTGCTATTGGTCTACAACAATAATGACAGTGACAGATGCACACTGAGGAATCTAGTCTGTAGGCTGCCCCTCAAACGCAATGAATGTGACATTTTATTAAAATGACAAAAATGTATGTGATGGGAATGTTCTCAATGAAAATATTCAGTTTGACTGGCGTATTGGGAATCACAAGCTTTTTTTTACAGTCATCAGATGGCTGTACAAATCCCTCCTAATATTATTAACTTGAATGTGTAACTGCACTGCGGTTAATCATAAAACATCCTTTGCTTGAGCTAGCAATGAAAAAGTGTCAGCTTTGGTTGTAAACTTCATAACATGGGTTTCATATAAATATTTCAATGTAAATTTGTCCACATCAATTTTTTTTCTTTCTTGCCTCAGTTCCCCAAAAATTACCTTTACTGGAATATGAAGAATAGGCTGTCTGTCTCTTGATCTTGCTCTTCCACCGAATACTGTAACTATATAAATCTATGTTATATGTTCAGACTGTGCATTACAGGCATTACAGTATATCTGAGAGACCCAGCTGCTGTCACATCTTGTTTACAGAGGAGCTCAAACCCAGCAGCTGGCAAGCTCAAGGCATCATCTCTGCTCATTATGTTGTTTTGTTGAAGATTAATTTGACCGTAATTAAACCCTAATTAGGACAAAAATAAACATCAATAAATAGTTGTAGCGTAGTAATTTATCTCTAATAGTGGTCTAATGCCTTGTAATTTATATATATATATATATATATATATATATATATATATATATATATATATATATATATATATATATATTCCTTACTCTATTTATTAAAGGGATAGTTCACTTTAAAATGAAAATTCTGTCATCCTTTACTCACCCTCAAGTTGTTTCAAATGTGTATGTATTCCTTTCTTCAGCTGAACACAAGGGAAGATATTTTGAAGAATGTCAGTAACCAGTTAACTGGAGCCATTGACTTCCATAGTATTTTTTTCCTACTGGAAGTCCATGGTTCCATGCCGTTAACTGTTTGGTTACTGACATTTTTCAAAATATCTTCCCTTGTGTTCAGCTGAAGAAAGGAATATATACAGGTTTGAAACAACTTGAGGGTGAGTAAAGGATGACAGGATTTTTCATTTTAAAGTGAACTATCCTTTTAACACCTGTATGCAACTGTATAGTCCTTCAACCAATCAGACCACAAGAGGCATGATTAACGGGCAACGACCCATCGCTTCTCTGGCTGCGTCCAAAAACCTAGGCAGCTGACTTGTTGCCTCGCTGCCTTATCAGACAATGAGTTGTAAGGCAGTGTTTTGTGCATGAAGGCATCTCACAAAACTAATTTTGGACAGACTTCTAAGGCAGTGTAACAGTTTAATGATATACAGAAAAATAGAGTGAGCTTTGGTGATAACTAAACACATATTAAATTACTACATTAGTAATTTCTTAATGACATCAGAAGTGGAAAATAGTGATAAAAACATACATTTACACACAAACTGACCAGCAAATGCAAGTTTCAGACGCCATCTTTCCCCCCCAGCTCAACTGTCACTGAATGGAAAGCACAGGATTGTGGGATACCAAAGGCAACGAAGGATACATAAATGCTGCCTTCAAAAATCGATCAGATGAAGGTATCTCGGACACAGCCTCTATCCGTCATCATGTTAAATCGGTCAATAGTGCTCAGGTGGATAAGCAGTCTGTGACTGGTTCCCACAAAAGTGTAACAGACACAGTAGAAATTAATGTACAGGTTTCCAGACTGAGTTGCAGGACAAAATAAAATCGCCGGGCCCGGCAGATCAGGCTGGGTTTACCCAGTCCAGACTTATGTTTCACAACATTTTTTTCTGAATTTGGCCCCACCCAATTGTGATTATGCCCGAGATTGAACCCTCTGGCTTCATCACGTGGTTGCTGGCTGGTCTTAAACTACCCCAAAAATGAAATGTATTTATGTTATTCGAATGTGTATTTATTCATAATTTGGATCGCCAATGTCACTGCATGTAATTGATGCATCCGAATAATGAATCAATAAGCTGATTCATGACCGTTTGAATCTTTATTTGAGGATTGAAAAAAAGACAATGCTGAATAAAGTCATAGTTTTTGTTATTTTTGGACCAAAATGTATTTTCGATACTTCAAGAGATTAGATTCCAATTAACCATCTGATGTCACATATGGACTACTTTGATGATGTTTTTATTACCTTTCTGGACATGGACAGTATTGTGTGCATACACTTTTATTGAAGGAACAGAAAAGCTCTTGGACTAAATATAAAATATCTTCAACTGTGTTCTGAAGATGAACGGAGGTCTTATGGTCGTGGAACGACATGAAGCTGTGTCATTAATGACAAATTTCATTTTTGGTGAAATAACCCTTTAAACACCAATACTACACCAAATGCAGAGGTTTGCCCTAACCCGACAGCAAGACATCCACAATCCTTGGCGTCTTTTTACATCAATCTCTGCCATATAATTTTTTTTTTTTTTTTTTTTTTTTTAACGGTTTTAAGTGCTACCTAACTCTTTCCCCTCCAGCGTTTTATTAAAAAAGTTGTCAGACAAATTTGTTACAAAGTTTTCATGGCCCCCAGAATATTTTGTTGTATTAATATCTTAACATGCAATATAGTAAACAAAAGAACAGTGCTTCTGCTTTTATACAAACAAAACACTAAAACATATTTTTTATCCTAGCTTAGTGCATTCTTTTTTATCAACATGAATGTGGGTAAGTTTCACAAAAGCAACATTGAACAAAAAGCTAAGAAAATCTTGTTTTTCCTCCAAAGACTATCCAGATCAGATTCAGAATGATGATCAAAACATGGATGGAGTAGATTTAGCTGAGACTGAAATCAGTTCACATTTACTTCAATCATCTCAATCCACACACATCCACAAATGTGTTGGTTGTGTTTGGATGGAGTAGATTTAGTCCATTAACACCATGTATGGTTGCACCGTCCTATAACTCGTCCTCGGTCAACATTTCATTCGGCAGCACCAACCTACAGTTGGGTTATGTGTTGGGTTATTTTTAACCCAACATTTTTAAGTGAGTATACAGACTTACCATAGTCGGCTAACAGAATGTAAAGTGGCACCAAGCAAACCTGAGATAACACTGCTGGTTCGTCAAGAGGTAGAGAATTAGGAAGAGGATCAACCAGAACCAAAGGCTAGAGGTCATTGATCAGCATCATCTGGACTCCACTGAGGTGCACCAGCTTCTGGACCAGTACCCCTCATTGTTCCATCAGAGGCCTAGGTGGACCAACCTTGTACAAACCCGATTCCAAAAAAAGTTGGGACCCTGTACAAATTGTGAATTAAAACAGAATTCATTGATGTGGAAGTTTCAAATGGCAATATTTTATTCAGAATACAACATAGATGACATTTCAAATGTTTAAACAGATACATGTTTATCATTTTAAGGAAAAAGTATGTTGATTTTAAATTTCATGGCATCAACACATCTCAAAAAAATTGGGACTAGGCCATGTTTACCACTGTGTGGCATCCCCTCTTCTTCTTATAACAGCCTGCAAATGTCTGGGGACTGCGGAGACAAGTTGCTCAAGTTTAGGAGTAGGAATGTTGTCCCATTTTTGTCTAATACAGGCTTCTAGTTGCTCAACTGTCTTAGGTCTTCTTTGTCGCATCTTGGGTATTGCCATTCTTTCTCAGGCCCGATTTTCTTCCAGCCTTATCCAACCCGACACAAACACTCACCTAAAGCATTATTAGGAACACCTGTTCAATTTCTCATTAATGCAATTATCTAATCAACCAATCACATGGAAGTTGCTTCAATGCATTTATGGGTGTGGTCCTGGTCAAGACAATCTCCTGAACTCCAAACTGAATGTCAGAATGGGAAAGAAAAGGTGATTTAGGCAATTTTGAGCGTGACATGTTTGTTGGTGGCAGACGGGCTGGTCTGAGTATTTCACAATCTGCTCAGTTACTGGGATTTTCACACACAACCATTTCTAGGATTTACAAAGAATGGTGTGAAAAGGGAAAAACATCCAGTGTGCCTTGTTGATGCTGGAGGTCAGAGGAGAATGGGCCAACTGATTCAAGCTGATAGAAGAGCAACTTTGACTGAAATAACCACTTGTTATAACCGAGGTATGCAGCAAAGCATTTGTGAAGCCACAACACGCACAACCTTGAGGCGGGTGGGCTACAACAGTAGAAGACCCCACAGGGTACCACTCATCTCCACTACAAATAGGAAAAAGAGGCTACAATTTCCACAAGCTCACCAAAATTGTATCGTTTAAGACTGTAAAAATGTTGCCTGGTCTGATGAGTCTCGATTTCTGTTAAGACATTCAGATGGTAGAGTCAGAATTTGGTGTAAACAGAATGAGAACATGGATCCATCATGCCTTGTTACCACTGTGCAGGCTGGTGGTGGTGATGTAATTGTGTTGGGGATGTTTTCTTGGCACACTTTAGGCCTTATGCTATCCTATCAATATGGGCCAACATTTCTAAAGAATTCAACCTTGTTGAATCAATGCCACATGGAATTAAGGCAGTTCTGAAGGCGAAAGGGGGTCAAAACAGTATTAATATAGTGTTCCTAATAATCCTTTAGGTGAGTGTATAACCTGTGTTCACAAGCATGTGTTTTATATTACATATTATAAGGCTTGACTATTTCCGGTTAAAGTTTTATAATTCACATGGCCGATTCTATCTGGCCTATATATTATGCCCTCATTCGAGGCCCACCTTCGTCTGCCTCCTTGGGGCTCACTGTACCCATCTTACGCGTTATAGGTTTTTTCCTCAGACCATAGTTTTGGGCAGGTAAGCATGCACAGCATTTTGAAAGGGGTTCCGATTCGCAATATGAGAGAAGGGGTCTCGAAAGGGAACGCACTCGGTTGCCCATGTAACCTGAATGAGTATTGCGTAACACCCTTAGCTTGTGCTTCTCAGGATATCGCTTCAGTTGATTTTAACCTAAAATCCTATGGCTGAACACGGTACTTTATGGCCTCAATATGCTAATTCAGGCGACCCTTTAGAGTGGGATTTTACAGCGACCCTTATTGACTCGCTCTCTTAGCCACCTCGCCATAGGTTCCTGCAGTTGCCAGAGAACAACTAATCAGCGCGTAGCTCGCTCTGTCGTATATGCTGTGCAGCTGCACTATTGCTCCACTATTTTTTGCCGCAGCATTGGGGAATCGGTTATCCTCTGCCCATCTTGACTTCTGAGACACTGCCACTCTGAGAGGCTCTTTTTATACCCAATCATGTTGCCAGTTGACCTAAAAATTTGCTAATTGGTCCTCCAGCTGTTTGTTATATGTACATTTAGCTTTTCCGGCCTCTTATTGCCACCTGTCCACTCTTTTTTGGAATGTGTAGCTCTCATGAAATTCAAAATGAGACGATATTTGACATGACATTTCAAAATATCTCACTTTCAACATTTGATATGTTATCTATATTCTATTGTAAATAAAATATAAGTTTATGTGATTCGTAAATTATTTCATTCCTTTTTCATCCTCCTTTTTTCCACAATTTGTAGTGTCCCAACTTTTTTGGAATCGGGTTTGTACAACATTAAATCCACCTTCTTGATCTGACTTTTTTTATTTTTATGGTTTTATTTTTTATTTATAATGCATGAACACATAAATATATAACATTATAATCATTATTTTTCTTATACCAAAAAACAAAAAAGGCACCAAATCTCTAAAGGTTAGAGATTTCTAACATTAATAATAATTTTCTCAGGGGGATCCAACACCTTTTTGACAGAAGCTGTATCAAGTATCTGAGAGGCTGGTGGCAATCCTGGGAGCAGAAATCAAGATGATGCTGGAACTGGGAGCATAATTGGTGTAGAGTCCTTCAAGATAAATGGAGTAGCCCAATTGTAATTGTCCCCCAAAAAATAAGACCCTAAACATCTGCATTGATTTCAGGAAGCTGAATGCTCAATCAAGGATTGCTCCATACCCAATGCCACACATCTATGATTCAGACCCTAGCATTCAGAACCCACTGGGGCTGTATCAGTTCATGTTCCTACCATTTACAATATCAACAGGTATTGTTCCACACAGGCTGTGGAAAACCCCAATAAAATCCAGCTTAATGTGAATGGGCAAAGTCTGAGCCAAACTGTCTTGGGTACCATCTGGGAAACGGAGAGCTTAAACTGCAAGTTGACAAGATCCACAAAGAAGCTGTTAGACTCAGCCCAAGACCAAAGATGAAGGAGGAGGACTGATCTTTTTTGGTACTGGTGGGGTGGTATCATCGATTCATTTCCAACTTCTCTACCACAACCGTCCCACCCCCTGCTAAGGAGGAAGTTTACTCTTGAGACAAATCACCGAAATCTGACATGGATCCATACCATAAAGTATTATAATTCTCATGTGACCATATGGTACCTCTCTCTGCAACCATACCAGTTTAATGTCAGATATCAACCTGGACCCCAAAACAAGACAGCTGACTAGCTGTCTTGGTATCTGGTCAGTTTGCGGCCTGGAGAGGGAGGTGATGTGAAAAGAGCGACTTGTCCCTGTTGGTAAGCGCATACACAGCCTTATCCCTATCAAATTGTTCTAAACTTTCCGGCCAGTTTAATTTTGTGATGCACATAATTCCACAAGGCCGCCTCTTTATATCACACCTTCTCTTGCACGCATCCTTAAAAATCAAATCAAGAGCCTATCGTTTTTCTTCAATAACTTAATTTCTCTACCCATTTTATGTCCATCTATTCCATCAGCATCAGGGGATTTGATCAAGTGCGCTTGGTTTGCCTCTCCTTGGCCTCCCTAGCTTTTGGACATGGCACATGCCTCTTCTTCCTCAGTGTTGTTTGAGCTTTACCCTCTCGTCATAGCAGAGAAGGAAAGTAGGGAGAATGAATATAGTATTCTAGCCTAGGTCGTTTTTACTGTGATTAATTCTAAGTGTGAACATGTAAAATTATGTTAAAGTTTGGAAGAAGCATGTTCAAATTATATAAATATGCAAATGGACATTTATATGCACTTTATAACATATTAAGTGAAGATAAGCCTCACATTGATGATGGTGATTGGCACAAATAATGGGAGCAGGTAGCAGGAACACAGAACATCCAAGATAGTATTTAGCAAATTATTTTTATTTACATGCTGTTGATTAAGGATTAAACATCCCGGGGACCAAAAAGATTTTTTCCATTAGAACTCCTAAGTCTCTGATAGTACTGCCTTTGCCTTCTCATTCCTTGGTTGACTGAGCAGCTCCTCTATTCGTTGAAGGTCATTATCAGTGTTCTGATGTTTCTCACTCCTCATTTCTCCAACAAGATCATCTGTAAGCTTTAGACGATCATTCCTGCAATATCAGATATCAGCTCAATTATCTGTTCAAATGGATAAGTGTCTATTTATCTGTACATTTAAAAATTCAGTTTTCTTGGTGGAACTAACCATTCAGCCACTCTCAGCTCATATAACTCTCGTCTTTCTCGTCGCCTCCTATCACGCATAGTCTCGCCCCCAAGCCTCTGCAGACCCATGATTAAAACCCCAGCCGGCAACCTGTAACATTAATTGAATTAGGAAGAACATATCACATGAGCAAGAGTCTCTACTGAATATGTAGCAGAGACGATCAAAATACACATCCAATATATATATATATGAAATGTATAAACACCAAACAAACAGAATGAATATTTCTTGACAAACTTGAAAGGGGACCTATTATGATGTAATACAAGGCTCTGGTGTCCAATTTCAGCTCAAAATACCATTTATTTCAATATTATAACATGTCCAATTTGCCCCTATTTGGATGTGAGAGCAAAAACAGTTTTTGTACCTTTAAAATGCAAATGAGCTGCTGCTCCCCATCCTCTTTCCATAAGAGGGCAGAGCCTTTACAGCTTATGCTTTGGATACTCTTTTCAGAGGGATATATTGGGCAGCAAGTCAACATTTTGCCCTCAAAGCTGATGTGTTAGAAGCAGGAAAAATTGGCATGCGCAAAGATTTAAATGAGTTTGATAAGGGCCAAATTGTAATGGCTAGACGATCACAGTCTGCAATGGTCTATTAAAAGTGGTCTAAGGAAGGAACAGTGGAACAGTGGGGAACCTGTGATAAGGTCTCAAGGCTCATTGATGCACGTGGGGAGTGAAGACTGGACCATGTGGTCCGATCAAACAGACATGCTACTGAAGCTCAAATTGCTCAAGAAGATAATGCTGGTTCTGATAGCAAGGTGTCAGAATACAGTGCATCACAATTTGCTGCATATGGGGCTGCATAGCCGCAGACCAGTCAGGATTGCTTGGCTTATGTGCAGCTCACTCAGGGTGGGATCTATGCTAATATGGCAGACATGACATCATGACTTTGCGTAAACATACACGCAACTTTCTAAAGCCAACTGGAGTGTTCTCTGTACGCATTTTGAGCTATCAAATGTATAATCAAAATGAAAGATTACCAGCAGAAATACAGCCATCAAGGAATCATTTTCAGCCCCTTGAGGTCCGTAAGTTCTCGCCACCATTGGAAAGCCACGCCGATATTTACTTGCGTTTGATTTCTTTGTCTATCCAAAGACTTTTTGTACATTGCCTTTTCTTGTACTGTCTTCCTTTTTTGCATTGTTTGCCTTTGCTGACTACAAAACCCGGCACTGTGAATTTTGAATGCTTTTGCTCTTCCTAGGGGTGTGCTCATGTGGGCAGATCCTGTAGCAAAAGGGGTGGTAGCCATGGTAGCGAGAGAGAGTGACAGTCGCCCAAGCCAATCACTTGTTTTGTCCCGAACGAAAATAATGAGCGGTTTTTATTGCAGATTAAAAAGTTTAGAGTCCTCGATTTTTATACTCTCTTTTTCAGAGTACTTACATTTTAATTATGTATTGACATATGAAGAGAGTTTAAACAAATTTGGACAAAAGTGTTTTAGATCATTCTTACCTACCTTACCTTTAATAGCACGCCAAAATGGCATACAAATTGGCATGTCATATATACGCCATTTCATGAGACCAGTCTGGGGAAGACTGTCACCTGTCGTGGGCAGGACTTGCCCCTTCTTTGACATCACAGTAGGTGGAAATCTGAAACAGCGCATTTCAAACACTGCCTCTGATTTATGGGGATTATATTAAAAAAAAATATTATAGTATTTGATGTTTTAATTTAATTCTATTGTATGTATTTGTATTGTACATTTAATTTTTCTAGTCTCTGGTTTTTTAACTTTAATTTTAACATTTAAAGGGCTGTCTGTTATTGTGAAGCAATATTGTGTACAAGTTATTATAATAACTGTTATTATTTTTAACAGCATTAATTGTCTTCTCACACAGTCTAGTGTTATCTAGTGGCCTTTTTAGGTTTTATAATACACCATGTATCCAACACTAAAACAAAAAAAGTATGGCCATTCATTTTATTTTAATTCAGTTCATACGAGTTGTACATTTTAAATACATACTTTTAGATGTTGTTTTATTTTTTGTTACGCTTTCCAAGTCCAATAAAAGTGAGCATGTTACTGTATTTACCTTCACACTATGTAGATCATGCTGTACTATATATAGCTCTTTTTCAATTTGCTGCCCATCTTGTTGTACCATTAAACGGTAATAAAGTCTGTTTGCAATGCTAAGCAGTTGTGTGAAACACCTTTAACTTAATAATATCTGGGTTAATAAAGGGAAAGGGGGAACAAGAATGAGGGAAAGAACTAATGAACTTAAAAACAAAAAGAAAAAAGGAAAATAGCAACAACAACAAAATGCAGCCTAGCTTGGTAGTTCGATCACAGTCTTCTGTTAAGCATATGGGTACCTCTGGCAATGCAAAACAAAGAGGGAAAAGAGGACTGGAGGAGAAGAGCAAAATGGGGGGAAGGGAGCTGTTTTGGCTGGGGATGCAGATGCAAGACAGAGGATTACAGGGGAGGCCACAGCTGACTCACAGAATGCCCTCAGACTGGATGAAAATATAGATGGGAAGTGTGAGGAGGAGGGAGGGCAGTGTTGCTGCAGGGCAGACGTATCTCCCCAGAGAGAGCAACAGCACAGCACTGATACTGACTGACTGAGATGCGCGAACACACACACACACATTGGTTTTTCATGTTTTATGGAGACATTTTATAGACTAACTTTATACTGTACAAACTTTATATTCGAGTCTTTAACCCTAAACCCTATCACAGTAAACTTATGCTTTTTTTACATTTTCAAAAAACATTACTTTGTATGATTTCTAGGCCGGTTTCCTTATGATGACCAAAAAATGGTGGGAATACCTGAAACACACACAGACTAGTCATAGTTCTCTCTCTCTTTCTCTCAGAGTTCTACTCACCCCAGTACAGCTCCTATGGCTGTACCAGCCAGCAGTCCTCTAAGTCCAAGATTCAGCCTGAACAATCCTCCTGTTACAGCTAAACACATAAATCTTTCATTCTTTCTTGACATCTTAGTATAAGCAAAAATTCAATGAAAAATGAAAACTACTAAAGTCCAGAGAAAACAAACAGTTTAAGTTTATGAACTTACCTCCTGCAACAGTGAAATGGCTCAGAGCATCTTTGTCTCTATAAACTGTCAAACCAGTATTTACAGTGCTGTGTAAAAAAATAAAAATACATATTTATATATTTGAATAGTATAAAGCATGTTTCATTATTGCTGAAACTGACAGCTTTATATCTGCAGGGGTTTTTCAAATTCAAGGATTTCTGAGATCTTTTAACTGTGCGCACAAAAATCTAAATAACGACTTTATCCACCAAGTTATTGAGGTGAACTTGATGCATGCACGAGAATATGAAGCAGATCCGCCGTTCGAATACATGACCCGGAAGCGAGGAGGAGCACCGCTATGATGTGAATTCACGTCCAAGACCTACATGGAAGACAATAACTTGGTGGATACAGTCGTTATTTAGATGTTTGTGTGCACAATAACTATTTTCGTCGCATTGTAAAATTATTGTACAGCCACTGTAGTGAGATGGACTTTGTATCGATGTGTTTAGTGCCTTTATGGGTCTTGTGAGTGTAAATGTACTGAATGCCAATGGAGGCCTATCTGAAGCCTTTCTCAGTCATCAGCTTTCAACAAAAATATCTTCATTTGTGTTCCAAAGATGAATGAAGGTCTTACGGGTGTCCAACAACATGAGGGTGAGTAATTAATGAAATAATTTTCCTTTTTGGGTGAACTAACCCATTAAGGCAAATTTCTCTGAAATGTGATGAGTTTTTAGTTGACATAAACATTGTAAGGTAAACACATATTATAATTCATCAACAGAAGATCATCACATTAAGCCATATTGCCATTCTTGTTTTTCTGTTCCCAAATTTAAGTGCTCTTGAAATTATAATTAAGACTTTTCTTTAAGTTAATTCAAAAGTATAATTAAATTGATTCACAAATTTGAAATCAGGGTCAAAATCACGGTCAAAGCTGATTCGAAAGACCGCTGTTCGACATCCTCTGTGTTTACTAGTAGCAAGCAAGCGCAACTCAGCCGTCATTATGTTAAGCCCCGCCCACAGACTCTATACACAATGTACAATGTGATTGGCCTGACCAGAATTTGGTTTTTACAGCTCAGAACTGTATTAAGAGTTGCTAGACAATACTCGCGGCAGATTAGATTTGCTGCTGCTAGGGTGCGTCTAGATTTCTAGGCTACAATTCTATACTTACTTAAACAGGGTCACAAATGCTGCTACCCTCCAGCTCCAACGCCAGCCAAAGCTCATAAACCCACGAATAGCTGCATTATGTGCGGAGCGCTGGTAAGACAAAATTGGACATTAGTATTTGCATATTTAAGCCTAGGGCTGGATGATATGGCCAAAATTTATATCACGATATATTTCTTAATTTTGGTCGATACGATATAATTTCAATATCTATATGAACTATATAAAAGCTTTAGAAAAACTACCAAGAACTGCCACAAGGGATTTCTGTACCTACAAACTTCTGAAAAATTAATTTGCCAAGTCTATGAAACCTCCTCCTATAAAACTATATAATATTTTAGAAATAAAAACGGTACAAATAAATTAATGTTCACCTTTTATTTGTATTTAGCCTTTATACGAACAAGAAATGTGAAATCACCGTCAAATAAACAAGACTCTCACTTCGCAGACACAGTTTATTGAGCATTTTCTTTTAAGTTTTAAATTTCAGCGAAGAACGATTCATAGCGCTATATTCTCCTTTTATGCAAAACTATAGACCTTTATCTACTGATGCACAAAAAATAAATAAAAGAAGACTCAATTCAGTGGCCTATTTGTGCTCTGTTTGAGATGAGTGCACGCTGCTTTTTGCAAGGCTTTAAACAGGAGAAAATGATAAATTTTCGTGAAGCCATGTCTGACCGTCTTTCACAAGCTTTGAAAGGTAATTTAAACGAGAATGAACGCATTGGTGTTAATACATGACATTGTGTGCAAATGTGGAAAGTATTAAAACAAATGTGCCACTTGCCTCATACATAAATAGTCTACATGGATTATTTGTAACGCTTGGCATCGTATTGTTAGACATTAGATTGATGCATCTATGTCGATGTATTGTTACACCCCTAGTCGGCACCTCTCCGGCACATTTTTCAGCACACTGAAACCTGAAGTTTAATATCAGCCCCATTCGCACGGGATTCGTATTATCTGGGGACCTCTGGTGATTTGTAATAATTGCAGAGAATGTCTGTGATCTTAATCCCGTGCGAATCGGCCATGTCTGTAATTTGTAAAGTAAAAATTCCCCCGCAAATTACCTCCCATATTTCACCGAACACGAGGTCCTGTGATAATATTATTCCCGTGCGAATCGACATCTCTGTGATTTGGCCAGGATTAGGCGGATTGTATATCATTTTTACAAGCTTTTTCTTCCTGTGAGCATTTCTATCTTTATCTTTCACAAAGAATAAAGTCTGCATTCATAATCCGCACCATTATGAATTCCCGTGCAGCCGCGCCCACATGGATTATACTTTCACTTTAGAATGATTATCAATTTGGGAGTAATCTGATTGAATGGTGTGTTTAATATTAACATCAATACTGTTCTTAATGAAAAACATAACAGAACAGTATAGTACAATTACAATCTTGTTTAAATAGGCGCTTTTACATTTAGTTTTGAAACTGAATCTTCCGCCGTATATCGTCAGCTTTTCACTCGTGATAAATTAAATCTGATTACTGCCACTGGTCTGAGCTCAGTTCATGGCGTTTGTTCACTAACTGAACGAAATTATATTTATTTATTAGGCTACTGTAAAATAATCAAAACTATATCGATGCCTGTTTATGATTTCATACAGCAACAACGAAGTCTTGACATCATATCCGGGAGAAGTCAGTAAATACGGGTAAAATCACAGGCTTTGCTTATCCCGTGCGAATGCGCCACGCAAAACTCAGATGTGGGGGATAGGGCTGGGAATCGATTCCAAAAAGAATCGATTCCTCGATTCCAAGGCGTTGGGAATCGAGAGTCGACCACCGCGGGGAATCGACTCCTCTTTATTCACTTCTCTCTCGCTTACTAATAATGATTGGAAGTCTATTTAATTTTTGCAAAATGTTCTTTTGAACAGTTAGTTTCAAATAAAGAGTTAAAAATAAAGCAATTCAGCTGTTTTTATGCGTCATTGCGCGATGACGTCCCTTAAACTTAATTCTAACTACTTATTTTTATATGTATGAAATGTTCAAATCAAGCCATGTGAACGCATATCGCTGATTATTACTATACCTTTCATTCACTTAGTTTAATAGTGTTTATTGTCATTGTTTCCTTCTGTGATCCTGCATCGTGGACAAGTTTGCTACATTTTGCACACAAAAACTCCATAATTTTAAATTGTGAAATGGTTCTGTTGTCCACAACGGTAGGTTTTGAGCGCTGCTTACAGATGCAGATGTGAGGGTCTTATTTTAATTTTCTATTTTCTTTAATCCATTGATAACTGAAAGAAAATGCGCCTAGACTGGAGTACAGCTTAATGACCGAGTCTAATGTTGCTATAGTAATGAACGCAACTTGCTCGCACATCTTATTGACAAATAAACTGCGCACTCTTATATTATTGTTTTTGTTAATATTGTGGTTATTTTGCCTCGTACATTCTGTGCAAAAGCACTTATTTGAACATAGCCAAGTCATTTAACTTAACTGTGCACATGCATTTTAGACATGTCCTGTAGTTTTAAACATGCAATAAATGCACATCCATGAATAATGTGCTATCCTTTTTATTTATTAGGCTAAATCGCATTTACTTCTGGGCTATATGGGCCATTTCAGGAGAATCCATCATTTAAAATTCATCGAGTTATGGAAATGTATCATCATTTTACAAATAAAGTACGTCATCACGCAAGAAGCCAATCGTGTTCTGCTCTTTCTGATGGCTGCGCGCTGAACGTCAGTCATATCGAAATATCGGAAATGTGTTTAAAAATCATATCACCGTTATTGAAAAAAATTATATCGCGATATATATTGATATTGAATTATTGTCCAGCCGCCTCATAATAATAAGAATAATAAGAATAATAATAAGCTTTACAAATATACCGGTTGTAAAACAAAGCAATTCAAGCCTTTAAAAATGGAAAATTAGAGCAGATATCTGCATGAACAAAACATGACTCTGCTACAAACAGATTAATATATATTCAGCTTCTTTCTTGTGTCTTACCACTGCATCCACCCTGTTTTGGTACATTTCAGCCTGGCTAAGCTGAATAAATCTCTCACGCGCATGTCTGGCTCCTGGTAGGCCTCCATAGACCATCCCTACTATGGCAGCAGCAATTCCACACTTCACTATATTCTTGGACTCCTCTGCGTACATTCCACCTTCACTGTGTGAAGAGCAGAACAGAACTAAAGACAAGCAAATGCACCATGCCCACATAGTCCATAAGAGTGTCTCTTATCTGCGACCACAAAACGGTAACACACACACACGGGTGAAAAGTACATACGAGTAAGTAAATTAACAAAATTTCACCTGCAACAATTACAGTTGCCAAAAACAAACACACAAAAAAACATATCTGAGCCCAAAAGGCATAAATGAAGAAGAAAGCCAAAATATTAAAGTGGTGATGAATTGAGAAATCAACTTTCCCTTGAGCTTTTGATATATAAAAGGTCATGGTAATATAAGATTATCCTGTAAGTTTCAGAGCTGAAAACATCCTTGTTAGTCAAAAGAAAAGCTTTTATAGACACCAGGCCCAGAAAATGAATGTTTGCTTCTACTGATGTCAGTGCGCAACGAAACACCGCCTCTACAGAATAATAAGCTCGTGAAGTTCAGTAGCCCCGCCCACCGACTCATGGGATCACGCAAGCAGCAGCAATAAACAAGCTGAAGATTATAGCAAGACACTGCGCTATTCCTGGTTGTGGAAGAACACAGTCGCTGCATAAGCTTCCTTTAGATCCTAATATTAGGAATGTGTGGTTGAACTTTATTTTTAATGAAGTTCCAGCTCACGTGGGGGAGACATGGTGTTCACTTATTTCACCTCAGGATCGTTTGTAAACAAATCTCACAGTTACAATACTATTCTTTTATATTGGACCCAACAGGAGGAATGTTGCAACACACTTATGTGAGTAAAACGTGTTTTTTTTCTATGTAATAGTATTGCATTGATATAAATCGTTTTGCTTATGTGTAAGTGTCTAAAAGAGCATATGGGCCAGGGGTCGCAAAGCCCAGCGTCCCAGAGCTGTGCGTTTTCCAAAACGGAAGCCCATCGCAGATGAATCTCGTAATATTCTTTTTGTTCTGCTGTCTCTTTCGTGACATTTTAAGGGTGTGCACGTGTATGTGTGCGCGCAGTTCGCGCTTATATCGACCAATCATGTGGGCCATGTAATACAAAAATAATAGTCCAATCAATCGCAGGTAGATGAGAAATAAATCATTGTGTTTGTTTGATAAAGACATACTTGAATTAGTCCGGTTGCCGCTTTCAAATAACCCCTCCCTCATGTGAACTGAACTGACAGGAGGTAGATATGACAGCAGACCTGAGCTTATTAAATATGCAAATATTATCCAAATATGCAAATATTATCCAATCCTAGACATTTATTTCCAAGTCTCAAGTGCGGCACGCCCGTCAAAACACAGCGTTTTGAAGAGAGCCTTAAAACCAGTGTAGAAAATAGCCTATTACTTATTAGTTATGATGTTTTTGAATGTAAAAACCACATGAACGTCATTAGTTGACATCAGACAACAGTATAAAAAATAAAAAAAAGCCAGTTCATGACACCTTTAAATACCATGGATGAATAAGAAGAGTGGGGAAAGACTTTGGAAAGATGGCAGCTTCATACGTTTATGTTTTCACAGAGATTGGCAAGTATATTAGTACAATTTTTGTAATGGGGAAAAAAATATATATATTCCTAGTTTCAAAATCAGCTGTATGCAAGCAAAGTGTACCCGTTTTTGCCCAATTTAAAAATGTACTCATGAAACCACTAATAGACCTACCAATATCTGTGTAGAAATTAAATATGGATGCTGCCATCTTTAGGTTATTTTCCTACTCCTGTAATTTGTCTATCAGGTGAATTTTTTTATTTTGACCCCCTCTACAAAAGTGTGGATTACTCGGCAAATATGAATTAATTCATGGTATTTTATATTTTGGCTTTCATCCCTATTTTTTGTTTGCCTTTTGTCATATTTTATTTTATTTGTATAAATAAAAGAAAAACACAGGAATTACAGAAATGTTTAGTTTTGCTGAAATATTGCTAATGTTTTTACATATACAATTTGTGCTAAGAGTATGTCTGTATGATATTAATCAAATAGCATCACGATAGGCCACATTGCACATCATATTTGACAGTATAATATTATAAACTAGCAGACAAGCCAGCAAACTTTGGGCAGTAGAAAGCAGGAAGTACAGCAGGAAGTATAGTCGCAATATCAAAAGCCCGCCCACACTCTCACAGATGCAGAACAATTAATTATGTTGGTGTGAAATAAACAGTTATGGAAATGTAGAAATTAAAGCTAAAGCTCCAATCTGCTCCCAAAAATCCAAAAAAAAAGTCAGTTTAGTCCCTCAGTGACAACTTAACTCAGAGAAGACGTTGATCTCAGCTATCAATCTTGACGTCACACTCCCCGTTTTTATAGCATCAAATAACTAACTAAAACTAAACTTATTTTAAAAATGAACCCTTGAAATGAAATCATTGTGATGATAACTGCCTTCAATGATATAATCTTACTTTGGGGGGAAAATATTTGAAGTGTAATTTTATTGTTTTGTTTGCCTCGCGTCCATTAGAAAACACAGCGGGGCAACTATACTGTGACCGGTCAGAGGGGGGCGATCGAGGCGCAAAAGCTTAAGTTTCTGAGAGGGGCACTGCAGGCTTGGTCCGAATTCACAGCACTCATAAAAGAGTAGGCAAAAAGTACCTGAATTACCTACTTCTCCCGGTGAGATTGAGAGCATATAACGGACACTTTACTATCCCATGATGCAATGGGAGATGATTTATGAAGTCCAGTAAAGCAAAAGTTACTGCTACTGGTATGCCACATGATAGTGACAACAGGGTAAAGATTATCCAGATTACATCTGTACTGCACACATTCATACAACATATAACATATTTTGTAATTATTAAAGCACCTACTCAAGAGAGTATTGCGATTTCAGACACTGCTTCTGAAGGGAATGGAAGTTATTTTGATTAAGAATTACAAGAGCACATGAATACAAAACATTTCAATAATAAATACTATGTAGATGAATTACGGACCGTCGGACACTACTTACCCCCTGCTGAAAAGATCTTTGATGCGGTCCCATCCTGAGTCAGGGAACTCTGGCTTGCCTATGTGGTGTGGTAAGGTCTGTGCAGAGGTACCATCAGACGCATGTACGCAAGGAAGAGTGAACCCAAGAAGAGCCTTGAGAGGACCCAGATGTGAGCCCCTGGGTCCATTTGCATCTGTCCCTCCACATAAATCCTGCCGCCTTGCAGTACACATCAACAAGCTGTTAATTCATTAAATGAGAGAAATAAGGCCAGAGGTATAAGATCGCGTTTATGCACTTTCATCCACAGTGACATTTATGCCCTATGGTTATGACAGAGAATCATACACACAGGCTACATTTTAACACCTGAAGCAACGCAGCTGTCAAAAAGAATTTCTGCATCACAGAGGAATAAAGGGTCTGTTACCGGAAATAATATCCCGCGACCCCTTAAGAGATGGAGGTTTGTGAAGAATGCGATCTTTACCTTTCAAAGAAAGAAAGAAAAAAGTCAAGTTAACGTTATGCCAGCCGTACATTCGAAGACACGCCACAATATGTTCAAATCATTAGCAAACCATAGTGAATGTTACGGTGAAGGTAGGCAAAACGTCAAACACAAAGTAGTATTAAACATTCTAAACAAGAGCAGAGAAGAATGTTTAAAATAACCAATTCAGCAACAGACACATCGTCGGCGCTTGTCTTCGCTAATTGTTTTTTGTTTATCGCATTTGTCGGGTCTGAGAAGGGACAAATGTATGATGTCCGATATGGGCAGCTTCTCTAGGTGCAGTGCAAGTTAAATACCTTAAACAAGGAGCAAATTATGTTTCACATTCTAAACAAGCTTTATTCTAGTCGTACGTAACGTTAACGTACGCCTTTACAAATAGAGTTGACTCCTTAACTTACTCCACGCACATTAGCAAAAGGTAGCATCAACGTAAATTTACTTAAATTGTTTAACATTTTTAGCATTAATAACTCCTGTTCTGCCGCAAGATCCGACATATCTCACCTTCTTTCATTCAGTACTCCTTCAGCGTCCATTACAATGTCAACATGTTCGCCGTCTTCCTTACACACAAGAGTCCGGTTGCTCCGTCTAGTGGTGGAGGACCCACATTTTCGAAACGATTTCGTGTGTAATAAATGTGATCAGTTTTGCTCGAAAAATATATTTCTAATGTCTTTTTATTAAGGGGTTAGCTCAATGTTTAAAAGGCAAAAACTAAATGTACAATTATGTTCTAAATGCAACACTTGTCATTAAATTTGAAGACACTTACAACCTCAATAGTTCTAGGGTCTTATTCCATTGTCGAAATCAATGAAAGAAATAAACATTTAAATGAAAATAAATCATTTGTAGTGGTATACAAAATAACTTTTATTGGTGATGATTATCTTTACTGACAAATTACCATGATCTGCTCCACACCATCTGGGTGATAAACAAAAATGAAAACAATTTCATATCATGAGTCAAGACAATTTTCTACAGAAATACTGAAGCATATTCAACACCTCAGTTTCAATTTGTCTCTATTCTGCATTCAAATGTTCCTCTAGTGGCACTTGGATGTGCATCCTACACATCAACTGCAAGATGTTGAAGATCTGATTCTAGTGTTGAATCAGACTACCTAATACTGTTGTACTGAGATTTTACTGGTACTGTTGCATTGATAGTGACATAGAAAACATGTTACATTTCTATACAAATTATTAGAAAACTTGGTATCAGTTAATCCAAAAATACTAATAATCTGGACCTGGATATTTCCTTTAAAAAAAAAGAAAAAAAATTCTGCACTGGATCAAAGTAATCAGATTTTTCATGTACCAAATGTATTAAAAATTGTGTTATGTTACAGGATGTTCTGAACCAGCTCCAGTCTTGAATCTTTAAATAACCGGTCCGTTACGCTACCTCTAAAAACACTAAGTAAAGTAACCCCATAAATCTACAATGCAAATATTTTTTTTTTTTTACAAACTAAGAAAACATCTCACAGGAAAAAAGTATGCACTGAAACAATGAGGAAAGAGAAATGTACAGTACTCAAACAACCAAGAACTTCCACCAAAGCCATTATTTCCGATGTGCAATATTGCTGACAATATGCATAAGGGTCTAGACAGGACTTTTTTATATATAAATATGTAGATTGCTGTTAAGAGCTTAAAGCACATGTTTAATTGATTTCCCTTCAGTCTTAACCTTAGAGCAAAATAGAGACATTTGTCAGGATTCACTGGATTAACTACACAGATCTGCCTCTAAATGCTCTATTCAGTGATTAATACCAGTTTAAATGGCAATTGTGAAGTTCAAAAGGATGAAGAGAATAAAGGCAAAGAAAAGGAGAATGATCTCCTCATTAAGATTTCTTCAAGTCAGAGTTCAGATCGGCTGGGTTTGTGGATGATCTGATTGTAGTTTGATTTTCTCTTAGGTTTGTATTTGAGCAGCTTGCTGAAGTCAGTGAGCAATCTCTCCCAGTAACAAGACACATCCTCCATACGGAGATGTTTCAGAATAAAGTTCTGACCCCTAAAGAAATACAGAGTCATGAATATCAGTTTAAGTATCAGCACCTGATGACAATGTTGCAAAATCATTTTGTCATACAAAAATGAAAACGGTCATTTACTTAATCAAAAAAGATTATATTTTGAAAAATGTTTGTAACCAAACAAATATCTTCTTGTATGTTCCACAGAAGAAACATTTAAAACAGGTTTGGAACAACATGAGGGTGAGTAAATGATTTTGGTGAACTATATATTTAAAGCTGTATATGCCTGACAAAGCATTAAGAGAATAAACTCATTAAAAGACTTAACAAACTGTTACCTTGTAGCAATTTCTTCTGCCACTGCATCATTTTCTTTCACAAACTGAAGCAGCTCTCTAACAAACAAAAAATTAAAATGATAATTACATTTTTTTCAACAGGTCCAGAAAAATAGGACAGAACAAATACATCTAAACAAATATATATAATAAATAAATAAATACAAATATAATAACATTTTCAGATTAAAATACTATACATAGATTACACATATACCCCTAATCGTAGACTTTTAACATTTTTCAAAATTGGCACTTTGGCATAACATACTTTGTGAAATGCTAAATATTTTGAGCATGAATTTAGACTGGAACCCCATGGGCTAGATCTGCTTACATGCATTTTTTATAAACTAAAACCTTGTAGTTTTTTGGATTTTATTAAAGGACTTATGCCAACTATGTAAAGCCCAGTGTGCTGAAATGGGACTTTGTATTGTGTGTAATACTGTACTAGTATTTGAGTGAACGATTTTTACGTTTATTCTGCAAAAATAAACTTTAATTCCTTCAGCTCATAGAATTAAAGCCATGTAAATGCAAAACAATCTGAATGTAGTAATAACAAGGGTACAAAGGGAAAAGTTTGGATATCAGCTACCCTTTAAGTTACCTGAGGTCAGACAAGTCCTGCTTGACAGGGATGTAGTGAACCCAGGGCTTGAGCTGAGTGTAGAAGAACTCAAGCCACTCCTCCCCAACATGAAAAACCAGTGAGCCACAGAGGAACAGATGCTTCAAACGGAAACTAGCAGCAACACCTCTGAAGTTAAAGAGGTATCTGAGAAAGATCAAGGGAACAGACAATCTTTTACAAAATATCTTAAATGCTGGTTCACTGACAGACATCTGGCTCACTGCTAGAGCTCTTGCAAAAGCAGAAATGAGGCTGGTCTTACTTGTATTCACAGTGGTCAACTAGGGGAATTTCCTTCGCTGGTGGTCTACCTAAAGTGTCCTAAAAGTTTAACAAAAAACAAAACAGTAGTTCTGTAAAGTCTAGAGCAGAAATACATTTTGATTGAGATATTTCCATAAATATTAAAGCACTTCAAGTTTAGTCTAGATACATGTTTACAAGTCTTTGGCCCCTGTACACTGCTCATTGCAAATTTCTTCTAAATTTAATGGGTTGGCATGAAATGAAAAATTAAAAGAGAAAACAAACCTTCTCAGACTTCCAGGCCTGGTTCTTGGTGTACTCTGCATCCACAAGGTCAGGATTTTCTCTTGAGAGAAGGATCAGAGGGTCCCTCTCTGAACTGGTCCTACAAACATTGGAAAAACTGATCAGCTTTTGCTGAAAACAACTCTGCATTAAACTGAATGCTGGAGACACAACAGACCTAGAGCCTCTGAAGAATCCTTTTGGGCTTTTCTTCTTCCAGGGCCATCGTGCAGCTGATCTGAAGAGTGTAAACTAAAAATTAGAATACATCTAATGGCCTTAAATTGACTATAATGTAGTTTAACCTCTGTATACTCCCAAGCATTCTTAAATCTGAATTTGTATAATATACTGAGATGTTGAGATGAGAAAAAGAATTTAAATATTTTAATTTGTTACCAACTTTTTCAGGTCATCCCTCATCAGGTCCCATCGGCCCAGTCCAGTGGGGTAGATGGGCCATACAGCAGGACCTCCCTCCCAGAATGTCCATGCAGGGTACATGATATCCTGGTATTCTAGCGTCTAAAGAGTGAACAAAAGTATAACTACACTTTAATACAGTTAGAGCCTGACTAATACATATTTAATACAATATGTATACAATATCAAAATATTGATATACACTATATTGCCAAAATGTTTTGGGATGCCTTTAAAATGTAATTGTCACATTCCATCACATTCTTAATCCGTAGGGTTTTATATGGAGTTAGCCCATAATCTGCAGCTTTAATAGCTTCAACTCTTCTTGGAAGGTTTTCCACAAGGTTTAGGAGTGTGTTTATGGGAAATTTTTGACCATTTCTTCTAGAAGCACGTGTAAGGTCAGGCATGTTGGACAAGAAGGCCTGGCTCGCAGTCTCCACTCTAAATCACCCCAAAGGCTTTCTTTTGGGTTGAGGTCAGGACTCTTATGCAGGCCAGTCAAGTTCCTCCACAGTAAACTTGCTTTGTGCACTGGTGCAGTCATGTTGAAGCAGTTTTTGCTTGACTTGGCTGAAGCTTCGTGCTGATGCGACCGTTATAGTGGCAACAGCCAATCACACGTCTGCTCTAGGGTTGCATGAACACAATTGGCTAGCATCTGCTCTAGGGTATTTGCATAGGGCGATCTGATTGGATGACACCTGCGTTGATGCTTAAGTTGATAAATCTTAAACTTCTGCCACTTGTAACGCGAGTGAAGTGGTGCAACGGAACCCACAATTCAGTTTGACAATACATGACGTCACCCATTCAAAGTAAATGAGAAGCATTAACACTGATGCCCTGTGTGAATGCTGCATAAGGGTCCATCTCCAAACTGTTGCCACAATGTAGGGAGCATGACATTGTCCAAAATGTCTTAGTATGCTGAAGCATTAAGAGTTCCTTTCACCGGACCTAAGGGTTAAAAACAACCCAACCCCTGAAAAACAACATAACACCATAATCCCCTAACACCATAATCCAAAAACAAAATTTTACACTTGGCACAATGCAGTCAGGCAAGTACCATTCTCCTGGCTACCGCCAAACCCAGACTCATCCATTGGATTGTCAGACAGAGAACATTGGTCACTCCAGAGAACACGTCTCAACTGCTCTAGAGTCCAGTGGCGCCCTTCTTTACACCACTGCATCCCACACTTTGCATTGTACTTGATGTGTAAGGCTTGGATGCAGCTTCTCAGCCATATAAACCCATTCCATACAGCTAATCTGAAGGCCACACAAAATTTGGAGGTCTGTGTGTTGGTTGGTGACTTCTGCGCACTGCAGTTGGCCATGGAATATTTAGTAGTGAGGAAATACCATGAATGGACTTATGGCACTAAGCACTCTTAAAGGGATAGTTCACCCAAAAATGAAAATTAGCCCATGATTTACTTACCCTCAAGTCATGCTAGGCATATATGACATTCTTCTTTCAGACAAATAAAAGTTGAGATAGATTTAAAAAGTCCTGGCTAATCCAAACTTGATAATGGCAGGGATAGTTGTTCTGTTTTTGAGGTCCATAAAAATGTCCGTCAAATAACGTACTTCACACAGCTTCAGGATGTTAATAAAGTCCTTCTGAAGCAAACTGTTGCACTTGTGTAAGAAAAATATCCATATTTAAAACTTCATTCATTAAAGTTCCGGCCGATCACGGCCCGTGGAAAAGTGTTGAAAGTGCCTTCTCGGAGTTCAAGATGCGTACGCAACGTCAGACGAGCATACCTGGTAGCGTAAGCCTTTGAACTGCATAGGCACTTTTAACACTTTTTCCATAAACTAAATACGGAAGGCGATCGCCGAAACTTTACTTAATAAAGTTTTAAATATGGATATTTATCTTACAATGTGCTTCTGAAGGCATGTATTAACCTCCCGGAGCCACGCGAAGTACGTTATTTGACGGACAGATGTACTTTTATGGACTTCAAAAACAGAACAACAATCCCTGGCATTATAAAGCTTGGATTAGCCAGGTCTTTTTTAATATAACTCAACTTTTATTCATCTGAAAGAAGAATGTCATATACACCTAAGATGACTTGAGGGTGAGTAAATCATGGGCTAATTTTCAGTTGGCTGAACTAACCCTTTAAAGGCGGAAACTCCGGAAAGAGTAAATTACAGTCTGAGAGAGCCCCTGTGAAAGGTGGGCTCACATGAAAATAAAGCCCAGCTTCACTCACTAAACAGGGGATTTTGATCATTCAACACGCAAACTCCAATCATTTTAGAGGGGAGAGAGCTGTGTTCATACATTAATTGGGACTGTGAAGGGACTGTAAAGTGGTACGCTGTGCCCATAAAGCAACCTCAGAAACACTCGTGGTGATCTGAAGCAGGCATTCTCCAGATGCTATGCGATATAAACAATCCTCCGGCCAAACTCCGAGAGGATCGGTTTCTGCGTGAACAGTCTAGGGGGAGCATTCTGATAATACACTCGGACGGGGGCATTTAGAGCTTGAACGACAGATATTATAAACGGGTGAAAGAACTGTCTTGAATTGTGTATTTTCCCCCATCTTAGAGGGGTTATCGTACAAGAGAAAAGAGTTCTGATATAGAAGCACTTTCTGTATTCTTTCAGCTTTGGTCATACCACACAACGCCTGCAACGGGAAGGGAAACCGAAATGGTAATAAGAACGGGTAGACTTTACTGTTGAAGTGTCTACAATGCTACGCAGCACTTTCCTTGTGTTGGGGATGGATTGCGTTTTGGCCACGAGTTCTCTTCATAGCTATGGGGCTGAGGCAGGACTTTGACAGTTGCAGTAGAGCACTGTGCAGAGGAAGAATGCTGAAAACATCATCATAAGAGGGCTATGACCGACGGCAACGCCAGTGTATACAGTGTCTAGTGTAAGCAGCACAGACAGTGTTTATCATAAAAAGGCAATGAACGGCGACAGCACCAGGGTATGAACAGCGGTAGCTTCGGCGTATGTGAATCAGTGGTTAGTGAATGAGTGAGCAGCCAAATTGGCTGGAGCATTTTGTACTCTGTACATGGCAAGTCACCGCACTGAAGCGGGGAGCTGCGTTATGAGATTGAGCGAGCGACCAAAGCACCTTGTGCTTTATGTAAGGCAGACTGCCATTCTCAGGGGGGCGTCATATAAATGTGTCAATAAATGAGTAGTTGTAGCTTTTTGTGCTTTGTACTTGGCGTACCACTGAGTAAGCAGCATACTAGCTCGATGGCATACTGTAGATGGCTTCTTGAAGACAGTGTAGCTGTCTGAAGGAGAAAGAAGGGAATGGCATTCAGCGTCTCTTTACAGAGCAGAGGAGCCCGCCTCTATTTTGCACGCTTTAATGCCATTGGCAGGCGAATTCTCACCTGCAAGATTTCATAGGGCTTCAGTATTCGCGCAGACAAGGTGTTTCCCCATAGCATCATCAGCTACTGACAGAATGTGGAGTGAACCGAATTCGAAAGGGAACAAGTTCTATGTGAATGGCCCTTAACTGATCAAAAGATAAACATACAGCATATTCTTATTTCAGTTTTGCTATTTAAACAGACAGTTTCCCAAATCCATTAATTTTAACAGAAAGCCAGAAGAGAGTTTCAACTGAACTGTAGCACAAAATATTTATGCTAGTTTTTGCTCATATGATTGTCACCCTCTGCTTTTCTGCAACTGAGTGTATAAGCCACCTTGTGAGTGTATAACGCACTTTCAGCTAATATAAAAAAACTGTTTTTTGTTTTTTTTTTTTGATTGGTTGGGGCATTTTACAGCCCTTCATCAAACTTCTCAACACACAGCACCCATCTGGTAGGAAAAAAAAAACAGATTAACACTATCTGTGCCTAAATTGTAATTGGATGGGCATGGCAGATGTTTGGCTAGGCAAAGCACACCCTTTCCCATGCCGAGATCTGGTGCTCAACACACCCCAAACTGATTAATAAAGAGGGTGGTAAAAGATACATTTTGCATTACTTTGCCTACAAAAGAGATGAAAAAGGTGAACCAACAGACCATACCGGACCAGTCATAAACGTTGCTAAAAGGTTGCTTTAGGTTTTGATAAAATTTGCACATGCGTTTTTATCTGAGTTTGGAAAGAATAAAGAGATTAGGAATATTATTTTTAGTAAAAGTAATATGAATATTATTAATATGAATGTTTACAATAAAACGATCTCCGTCAACATTCACAAAGTAACCTGGCTGAACAAAATTAATCTAGGTCAATAATCATTTATAATATACTACTACATGTTTAGCATGTTAACATTACTTCATGCATTAAACTAATATTAACAGGATTAACCAAGATTAATAAATGCTGTAAATGTTGATTATTCACTGTTGATGTATGACAGCTAATGTTTTATATGCTATTTCATTGTGCATTTCTCATTTTGACACCAACAGAAAGGGATGACCTTCAGGTCACCAGCCTCCTATTCTAGAAGTACCATCAGCAACAAGTTTTTATTTTTATTTTTAATGTTGATACATTTTGATTTCATTGCGCCAGTTTGCACCATGTGATATACAAACTACTATAGTGAGTATGAAGCACTTAGAAAGTGCTTTTTTACATTAATTCTTGAAAACAAATTTAATTCAATGTTCTTAATAGATTTGTTTTCAACTCAGTTTTCTTTTGAGGCTGGTTATTTTTCATCTATTATATAGATTTAGTATCAATACTGATATATTAGAAAGACAATTTTGCGCTATTGTTTTTAAAAAAAAACGCTTTTAGCTGCTTTAAATCAAGTGTTAAATATAGGATTGCGTTTTCATTATCATTTAATTTTATTCAAATATACAAAATATTTTTTCAAGGCATTAGACGCGTTGAAGACAGTATTCCAAAAGTGGAGAAAGCAAGGCACAACAATAAAATGATCAAGAACAGAGTGTCCCTCCAAAAGACAAAAGAGAAAACTGGTCAGAGGAGCTGACAAGAGGCTTACAGCAACATTAAAAGAGTTGCAGCTCTTTCTGGCAAGTATCGGCTGTAAGCACATGTGATAACTATATAACTAAGGCTATGGCGCAGGGTAGCAAGACAAGACTTTTCGGACTAAAATATATCCAAGCCCGGCTAGACATAGTCTCTCAAAACCATGTGGAAAAATGTGTTGATTAGACCAAGATCAAACTTTTGGCCAAAATTGTAAAAGGTATGTTTGGCACAAAAACAACAGCACATCAGCAAAAGAACACTATACCCACAGTGAAGCATGGTGGTGGTAGCTTCATGCTCTGGGGCTGCTTTTCTTCAGCTGTAGGAGGGAATTATGAATAGCTCCAAAGTACCAGTTGATTTTGGCACAGAAACTTCTGGCATCTACTAGAAAGCTGAAAATGAAGAGAACTTTCACCTTTTTCAACATGACCATAATCCAAAACAAACATTCAAATCAACAAATGAATTGTTTCAGCAAAGAAAGATTAATATTCTGGAATGACCCATCTAAAACCCAGACCTGCATCTTGTGGGGGACCTAAAGAGGGCTGTGCAGAGGAAATGCCCTAGCAATTTAATAGATTTGGAGCAAAGAAGAGGGACCATATTCCCAAGACAAACTACCAACTACCTGTCTAGACAGTGCTGTAATAAAAATCAAAGTGTACTACTAGTTCAGAAGTGTGCAGATTTATGCAGTTAGTAATCAGCTGTTTTAACAGGGATGTGTCAGTGTTAGTAATCTGAAGGTGGGGGCAAAAAAAATGTAAATAGCCTTACAGGGATGGAAATTAGCACCCGCCACCAGCCAAATGCAGGTGATTTTGAGGTGTGGCAGGTAAACTCGCTTCACCTACAGGCGACAGTTGCGGGTAAATAAAAATTGCTTCTGTTTCACCTCTTTGTAAATTTTGTTCAATGCATGTGAGTGCTGCCTTATGTATGACTATGACCAGTCGTTTTCGCCTTCATCACCCGGATGTAGAGCCAGAAGACGCGAATGAGAACTCGCGCGCGCTGTGAGAAGATCTGTCTCTGTGCAATCATCCGAAAGCACACACTCGTCTCACAGCGCGCAAATATTGAGTTCTCTTTTAAATCTTGTGCTTAAACGGACAAACTCACACAAAAAGTATGTCAACATGTCCATCTTGAAGAGTATCCTGAAATTTATACAGTCGAGAAAGACAACGCATATCCTTGCATTAGGTCTTAAAGGGGCAGTAGCCTTTACTGCTGTCTATTTAATGTCAAACAAAAGGACATCACTCACTGCTCTTGATTGAATAGCTTTTGTAAGTTTAATAAGGATTAATCTTTCATTTAAACTCTTCTGACCTCTTCTGGCTGTAGGATATACAGAGATCATGGCAAAAACTTTAATAAGCAGACTAAACATGGCGATGTCTGGATGCCCAAATAGATCCGTGGACGTACCTCGGTTAAATATGCAGTTATTTTACATTTGAGTACTTTATTCAATTTTTGTAACATTCTGCAGGCCAGTAGGCCTGTACATTATTATTTAATATACACATGAGTGAGGTCATTTTAGTTTGAATTTTATTTTATCCTGCGCATTGTTGCAATGTGCTAAATTATTTTTTGCATAATTTGTAATTTATTTATTATTTGAAGCTTTAATATTAATTTATGCAATTGCAATGCCTTGATTTTTTTGTAAAGTTACACAGTCAAAGCATTAGCCATAAATGCAAAGGTACTAATAATTGTCATAATTTCTTTCAGTGTTTTGGTTTTCGGCCTTGGTCTTCTCTTTTTCAGTTTTGGCCAAGAATTTTGATTTCGGTGCATCTCTGACAATGTTCTGCTCAGTATGTCGTCAACCCGCTTCAGAAGATGCCAAAACGAATAGTTTCATTGTTGGGACTAAAAACTTAAAACTGGAAACCATAAAAGACTACGAATCATCCAAAGGCAGGTGGACAAAAAAGTAAATTTCCATCCCTGTTGCCTTAATATTGTCAAGTTACTGATATACCATAAAATCAATTTAAGTAGATTGTTCTTGGCACTTTGTTGGGGTAGAGGGGGTACGAACCTTACTAAAGGAAAGTACAGGCAAGACTGGCTGAACCCATTCAGGAACCTGTGGATAGTCACGCACATTAATCACCACCTCCAAATCTGGCAACGTGTTAATCACTTTTAGGATGAAGTGTTCAACACCACTGCATCTGCAAAGAAAAGATAGGCTAATACCTATGCATCTTTGCACATATGACAGGATCATGACTACCAAAAAAATTCACTTCACCAACCTTGCTGGAAACATGCAGCTTTGTTCTCTGTACAGCTTGTTACCGATGATCTGGTAGTGCGTACCAACACCTCTTTGGATCGTGTCTGCCATGAGCCCCTCAGATATGCCATTTTTAAATGGTCTAAGGTCCTCTTTTAAGACACTGCAATCAAAAGAGTGATGGAGGAAAGTCTAAATTATACAGTATTTCAACCTGTACAGGCGCATAGGCTATGCATATTCTATTGTAAGATACTCTTTATATTTTCTGACCTCAGATGACAGCTGCAATTCTCCTGACTACATGGTTGGTATTTATTAGTGGCTTCTGTGATCCTCCTGATGAATGACTGCCAACGTTCTGCTAACAGACAGACAAATAGACAGATAGACAGACCAAAGGCATAAATTGCAAACAAAAACGAACGTTCAGAAAAAGTCTCAGACGTGTCTCAACATTAAAAACTTGAATTACAGTGAACTTAAAAAGGTGTACAGTCTCTGCTGATTTAATATTTAGCCTAAACACACAGACGCTGACAATTATGCAAAGACATGCTGCATTTTCAAAAGAGGAATATCAAAAAACATTAGACAGATTTGCTTGGTCTAACTTTACAGAGACGCTAATGCTAAGATATCGCAATCACAGACACGTTAATAAATTAAACCGTTAATAATTTAAAAAAAATATGAAAGACAGATAATTGTCAGTATCAAAACAAAATTCTACAAGTTCTCACCGTTATCAGAAAGACAAAATTCAACTCCATTCAGCAAAAGAATGAAAAACGGCATGAGCAGCCACAGCAGCTCCATTTTTCTGCATCAATTAACTGTGACTGCCTCGATTTGAGGAGAAATCGATCAATGTACTAGTATGGTCTGACACTAGATTAGAAGTCCCCGCCCTATGTCCCCGTCTCGGCTCAAGAATATTGCACTCATATATGGGCCATTCTACAGAATTGGTGCAAACTGCTGTCCTACATCAAAAAAACACATTTTAAAAGCATTTAATTATTCAAATCTTAGATGTTTACTAAGATCCTTCAATTATCTATTGAAACCCACTATAACATTTCAAATATCAATAAGCTTTATATATATAAAATCATAATTTATAGGGTACTTTACATTGGGAGGTGGCTGTCCCAAACCCTAACATCTAAATTTCAACTTGTGAAAATTATATTGAAACATTTTTTGTAATTTTTTTCTTTCTTGTTTTTAAACATATCTTTTTGATTGTTTTAAAAAAATGAAGTATAAAAAAATATACATTTTATATTTTATTTTTAAATCATGAAAATGTATGTAAAAAAATGTGTCCCTTATTTTCATGTCACTACCGAAACAGTGAATGTTTTAGTCCACTGGCTGAGACTGATTTTAACCACTCCCCTAATTTTTTGATGTCCCTCTCTCTCATATGCTACTTGGTGAAAAGATTTGTCCCATCATTTTGATGTAATTGTGTTTTAAAGTCTGAAAATCTGTATGTAACTTTAAGGAATGTCACTACCAAACACATTTTCTCTGCGATTAAGAACACTTTTTTGGATGTTATTCCATAAAATTTAGTTTTTATATGTGTATATCTGTTCTGACCAGTAATTGCTAACCGTGTGCTGATTAGCATCTTCGAACAAGGCTCAAAAATATCTAAAATTGTCACTACCAAAACAGTCACAACCGAAACAAATCTTGAAGTTTCGGTTGTGACATCATTGTTTTGGTAGTGACAAAAGGGAACAAATAATCCTTTATTTTGATAATTAAACTACATTTTAGTACAGTTATGCAAATCATTAGTATTGTAGTATGTTTTAGTAGTGGTTTAGTATGCAAGTTTTAATTCTGTAACCTCATCACATTACAATTACTTAAAGGTGCAGTCCATGATACTAGCGAAGTGTTGTTAGGTTGTTGCCAGTAATGTTAATTTATATAATTAACTTGACAGGGAGAATTACATTTCTCACTCACTCACTCACTCACTCACTCACTCACTCACTCACTCACTCACTCACTCACTCACTCACTCACTCACTCACTCACTCACTCACTCACTCACTCACTCACACACACTCACACACACACTCACTCACTCACTCACTCACACACTCACACTCACTCACACTCACTCACACACACACTCACTCACTCTCACTCACACTCACTCACTCACTCACTCACTCACTCATTCACTCACTCACTCACTCACTCACTCACTCACTCACTCACTCACTCACTCACTCACTCACTCACTCACACTCACTCACACACACACTCACTCACTCTCACTCACACTCACTCACTCACTCACTCACTCACTCACTCACTCACTCACTCACTCACTCATTCACTCACTCACTCACTCACTCACTCACTCACTCACTCACTCACTCACTCACTCACTCACTCACTCACTCACTCACTCACTCACTCACTCACTCACTCACTCACTCACACATACACTCACTCACTCAATTCAATTCAATTGTGCTTTATTGGCATGACATACATGGGTACATATTGCCAAAGCATTTCAACACTCACTCACTCACTCACTCACTCACTCACACACTCACACACTCACTCACTCACACACTCACTCACACACTCACTCACTCACTCACTCACTTCAAAATTAACATGAAATATTGGAATGGAGGTTATATTTGTTCCTTAATTTACTCTAATTTTAGGCTATAGATGGAATCCATTTTATGTCATTTTTAAGTGAGACCATTTTGTACACTTAAATAATTCTGATGTCTATTGCAATGGACATTTTGTAAAAATAAAACAGTGATTCTGAAACAATCTACATTGTAAGACGTTTTTAGGTAAAACAATCTGTGCATACCTCGTCTCACTTGCACCTCAAGACCCAAAGTATAGAATAGCTCTAGTTGTTCTTATCAGATATTTACTGTCAGATGTGTCTGCAATATGTGCTGACTGCATATGTGCAACATAGTTAGTTATTTGTATTAACATAAAATGTTGACAGTCTGAATAAGCTATGACAATTTAAGTATTGTGGTCACTACCAAAACAGTACTGTCACTACCGAAAATGAGCTGTCACAACCGAAACGTGGGATGTTTTGTCAAAAATAACGTATATTGAATTATCAAATAATATGTTATGACAGTGGTTGGTTTAATGCATATGTGAACTAATGAATCCTTATGTTTAGAATCAGTATGATAAACTTTATGCCTTCTACATAAAAAGATTGGATTCAAAATTCAACAAATCTCATAAATTACACTTTAAATATTATTAAAATTGTAATTATTATTGATTTAACCTGTAAAAATATTTTTTAAAAATAGAAAAAAAATATTTTTAGTAGGTAGATGCAAAAAAATCGTAATAGGTCATTATAAGCCTTCTTAATAAATTATATATTATTGTGTTTCGGTAGTGACAAATTTGGGGAGAATGAAAATATTTCAGCATTTTCTGAAAATACAGTATGAGAATTAACTGCACAATTACTATAAATGTGTTCCTTGCATATTATACAATTTGCATACATGCAAAATTTGTGAAAAAAAAAAAAAATTTCAAGATGTTTCCACCTCTGACTTTGCACCAATTCTGTAGAATGGCCCATATCGTAGTTTTTTGTTTTTGTATATAATGTGGTGCTTTGGACCTTTTAATATGACATGGATTCTGCAGTTCTTAACAAGTCTTAATTTAAATCTGCACAAATTAAGGTTTAATAGGCCTAGATACATTAAGGCTACTTGAGATAGGCTAATATGAAGTGGGAAATTGGACAAAATGAATAATAATAATAATTTATGCTTAAAATAATAACATAATAACAGTAAATGAGTTATACAAACTTCCCTTTGAAATTAAGTAGATTTAAGGCCACTGGCAGATATTCTTGTTTTAATCATGGATGACATGTTGCTGTTAAGCCTCTTGACTGCTTCCCTTACCAGTTTTCTCTTTGTCAGCAGCCATATCACCCTGTAGCCCAAGACTGGTTTCCCACTGAAGCTAAGCAGGGCTGAGCCTGGTCAGTACCTAGATGGGAGACCAAATGGGAAAACCAGGTTGCTGCTGGTAGAGGTGTTAGAGAGGCCAGCAGGGGGTGCTCACCCTGTTGTCTGTGTGGGTCCTAACACCCCAGTATAGTGATGGGGACACTGGACTGTCAAAAGAGCACCGTCCTTTGGATGAGGTGTTAAACTGAGGTCCTGACTCTCTGTGGTCATTAAAAATCCCAGGATGTCCTTCGATAAAGAGTAGGGGTGTAACCCTTGCATCCTGGCCAAATTTGCCCATTGGACCCTCATGTGCCCATTGGAGGCACATCATCATGGCCTCCTAATACTCCCCATATAATGATTGGCTTCATCACTCTTTATCCTCTCCACCAATCAGCTGGTGTGTGCTCAGCTGCACATTGGTGGTGGTTGAGGAGAATCCCCCTTCTATATGTAAAGCGCTTTGAGTGTCTAGAAAAGCGCTATATAAATGTACTGAATTATTATTATTATAATTATTTGTCTTCTCATCAATTTTAGAGGGCTCTTTGTTCCTCATAATGTCAACTGTTGACGCTTCTTCGTAAGCTCTCTGTGTGGCCTGTAGCACTTGTAGTAGCATGCAACCAACCATGTCAGAAAAACTTTTAAAATTATGTTCCGTTATTTAGAGGCAGCTCAGGTGAAGAAAAGTGTGTACTTTTTTACATGAGCTTGATGATTAGTTCATTCTGAAGACAGCCATAGCCCCAGTTATAAAGGGTGCATGTGCACACATGCATTTAGGACATTTAAACTTTTTTTTTTGATTGTTCTTCCCCTCTGAAATGAGTCACTGTGGTTTTCGGTGGCAAATGTTCTCATATGATTTATCTTTGTCTATTTTTTAAATAAAAAAAATAAATTAAAAAAGTGGGGCTGTGTAGACGTTTTATATCCACTGTATTGGAATAAAAAGATTCAAAATCTTTTTAATTTTTAGAATGTTTGTTGTTTAAACTGCATGAAGATCAGAAATGTTTTTTTGAAAAAGTTTTTTTTGTGTGTTTATTTTAATATTTGGAACTGTCTTGTCCTCCATGCAACATCTGCATTTCCTTTCATCACATTTGTCTTATGTTTTTGCCGTCCTTATTTGTTGTTTACTCTTTATTTTTGACTTATTGTTTTATTTTACATTTGGTTACCGTTTATTTCAATAGGTCATTATACTAACTATAGGTATCTTTGCAACTACATGTCAAATAACTCTCATTAAAGTATTAGTACAGTGTTATATTAGGGTTAAAGCTACACTGTGTAACTTTTTTAGTTTATTCTTAGCTAAAAACACTTAGTTCTTTCAAAAATATTTGTGCTCATTAATGTATATTTACTTCTTTCAAGTAATAAAGTATTCTCTTAAAGTTTATAATATGCAATTGAAAATACATACTGGTGAGGGGTTTGAATCATAGACAGTAAAAGAAATGGACACAGCGACCCCATTGACGTCAACGGCGAAATAATGAAGTCAACCTAGGGGCACTCACTTCCTGATGGCTGAGCGAACTGCGCAGGCTCAGACTGAGCTTGAGGACGTAGATGTGACGTGAGCCTCCTGTCTGACAGCTGTAGGTCTTCTAGTAGTTGTGGAAAGTGAAAGCTGAATCACGTTGTTTAAATATTTTCTCCCGTTGCTTTTGGCTCACTATGGGCTTCTCCCCATTCTTCCCCCTTGACTTTATCAGACTTTATGTCTCCACGTCCCCCCGACTGTCTCATAGACAGTAAAAGATTGCCTGCGAGCGTCTCCTCAGGTCTATACGGTAATTTCTCCACTGTGCGACAGAGTCGCGTTGGTTATGATGCAATTGTTAGCCTATTTTTACAAAAACAGCTTCTGCGGGGCGATAGTGTAAGATACAAGGTAACGGAGCCTTTTATGCATTGTCGTGTTTCTTTAGAAATAAACAATGGACAAATGGAGTCTTTAAACGTCTCAGATGTAAAGTTATTCATTGTCAAAGTGACTCAAAAATGAATGGGAGTCAATGGGATGCTAACAGCAGGTGATGGCTTGGTTAGCAATGACAGCCCCTAGGGGTGGAACGCTTTCCGAGCGCTAGATTACCCCCTTGGTTCGAATGCTGGTTGCCATGGTGCCCCTCCATCTTGAAAGTACATTAGCCAAAGAAGGACAAACCCGTAAATTCAAGCTTCGCTTTTGCTTTTTTTTAACACTCGATGGCACCATGTCGAATGTGAAGAGGGGGATTGCCATGTTAATCTTGGACTAAATCGGCCACCGAGTTAAAACGAAATCAGAATTGAGAGGAACAGAAACTATTATTCTCTGGATGGTCATATACCTTTTCACCACTAGATGGGGGAAAATATCACACAGTGTAGCTTTAAGGTTAGTATAATAAGTTGACATGAACTTGCAAAGTTACTTAGTCATTATAAGTTTGTATAGACTGTTGGGGGACTATCAAAATTAAGTGATATTAAGCAGATAGTCTACTGATACTCTAAAGACTTGTAATTCTTTGTGACCTATATTTAGATTTTATTCATCTAATTGTTGAGACTTGAGAGACTTGTACTGTGATTCCCTATAGTACTCATGTCTGTCCTCTTTTCCTTCAGCTCATCATTTATTTTTAGCTTTCAAATGACTGGGTCACTAAAAGAGGCCTAAATTCACCAGGGACATACTCATTGGAAAGTCTATCAAATATCCTATCATGGCTTTGCCTAATTGTTAAGAAGAGGTGAAGTCGTAGAATGGGAAAGAGAGCATAACATTTTTTTAGTGCCGAAGAACTGCACGTTGAGTCTCATTTTTGTGTTTAGCCTACTGTCCTGCAAGATCTCACCTGGACTGTTTCCATCAGACTCTTCTTTTTATTCGCTTGTTTAATCATTGCTACTATGCTGGCAGTCTGGATTGTCTTGGTTTCCTACATGGATTTTCTCTTGTACTCCTCTGCAGAAGAGGGTCTGGAGTTTCCCAGTTTTGATGGCAGAGACAGAGTTCTTAATGTCAATGAAAGGAACTACAAGAAGGCATTAAAGAAGTATGACATGATGTGTTTGCTGTTTCACGAACCCCTGCCTTCAGATAAGGAGCTCCAGCATCAGTTTCACATGAGGGAGATGGTTCTGGAGGTAAGGAATTATAAAGAGAAGTGTGCTGACTAAATAATTTAGTGGATGAGTAGGGGCTGATATATAAGATATTTGTTTAGAACCCACCATCCTATCCGTTGAACATGTTGTCAGTTTCTAACACAAACTGAAACACAAACAGTGTTCAAAGCATATGATGGTATGTTCTAAATGTATACCATACCATATCTTCCCCTATACACCCATCTACATTCTTTAGTCATCCCTGTTCTCTTTATAATTTAAATGTAAAATCAACTATTGTTTTAGATGTTTACTCCAAATAAAATATATGTGACTAAAGCTACAATTGACTGCAACAGGGGATCAGACTGTACATCTGTTTTCTGTGTCTAGACAGCACCTGATGTGCAATTTAATGGGAAGACAGACCTGACTTGGAGGCTGACAAAGTCTCCACAAACTTGCTGTGCTCGGTCTGCTTATGATAACACTGCTGTCAAGTATACTTTTGACTATACAAATATCAGCCATCAGAATCTACAAAACTGATTCAGGTTCAAGATTTCTTCTTAGATATACTGTGGAAATGTTGCTCCAGACTGAATTGCTATTACAGATTCAAGTTGGTTGTACAGACTCGCAAACTGGCATGTCTTGACATCTGAATTTTAAAAAAAATTCTTTCTCACGCAATGAATGTACTGATGTGTCTCTTCCATGCATTACTAGCTTGCTGCTCAGGTTCTTGAAGACAAGGACATTGGCTTTGGAATGGTAGACTCACAAAAAGATGCTAAAGTTGCCAAAAAGCTTGGTAAGAAGCTTTGTTTCCACAAATTACTCTGCTAATAATAACATTGCTTTTTAGATTACATTTTCGTACTCTACCCTTTCAAGTAAAATGCCTGACATGTCTTGGTATCTTTGAGGATCCTGATTTAAATGGGATTTTTGTCCATTAGGTCTGGAGGAAGAAGGAAGCATTTATGTTTTTAAGGATGAAAGAGTGATCGAGTTTGATGGAGAGCTGTCTGCAGATACACTGGTTGAATTCCTGCTGGATGTGAGTGAAATTTGCTGGGCTGGATAAGTGTCAGTTCCCTGACTGTAGTTGATTTTCATGATCTTAGGAGAGTGAAGATTACTTATTGATGAACAGCAAGTATTAATAATAAGATTCCTGTTCTGGATCAGTATTATTGTAATTTGTATATACACTGATAAAAACAACTTGTAAGATTTACTTGATAAAATCTTTGTAACAATTTGCACTCAGTTTTTCTAAGTAAAATTTACTGCTGCGATATCAAGTACAACTTACTTGCCAATATCAAGTAAAATGTACTTAACTATAAATGTAACATTTGCAAAGACATTAAGTAAATGTTACTTAATTATATTTAACTTAGCATGTTGTATTTATTAAAAGTAATCAAGTAAATTTTATTTTAAAAGGAGCATAACTATTGTGAATTTTATAAATCTGTATTATTTACTCTTATGAAGTAATTAAGTAGATTTTATAATGTTTGTCCATTTGACATTTTGAATTACTTAGTTTAATTAATTTATATTACTCACTATTATTATGTAAATGTTGCTATTTTAAACCAAATAAATGTAATAATGTTCTCTGCATCAAATACATTTATCACAAATCACACATAAATACAATGAAGTTGAACAGTTTATTATGTCAAAATTTACAATTAACCATTAAATCAGTAATGTTCACATCAACTGATTAAGTAGTTAAGTTACATTCATTATAATTTACAATAACTGTAGAATTAACCATGTATGGTTCAACTAAACATCAGCAGCCAACAGTGGCATAACTAACATTAAAGGGTTAGTTCAGCCAAATATGAAATGTATCACATTTGAGTCCAAAAATAACAAAAACTACGACTTTATTCAGCATTGTCTTCTCTTCCGTGTTTGTGTTCAATCCTCAAATAAAGAATCAAACGGTGAAGAGAAGCCAATGCTGAATAAAGTCGTAGTTTTTGTTATTTTTGGACCCAAATGTATTTTGGATGCTTCAAGAGACTCTAATTAACCCACTGATGTCTCATATGGACTACTTTGATGATGTTTTTATTCCCTTTCTGGACATGGACAGTATAGTGTGCATACACTTGCATACGCTCTCGGACTAAATATAAAATATCTTAAACTGTGTGTTAAGATGAACGGAGGTCTTACGGGTGTGGAGCGACATTAGGGAGAGGAGTTAATGACAGACATTTCATTTTTGACTGAACTGAACTAACTTAACCCTTTAATGACAAGCACATGCATAGTCCAGCTGAAACAGAATGGTCACTTTTCCTTAATGCTCATTCATCGACTGGATCCTCTCAATCAGCTCCATGGACGACCATCTTAAGGATATGTTCAGCGGCAACACTGCGACAGTCCTCCTGCATACAGTTTGTAAGAAAGAAAGAACACAATTCCATTTAAGAAATAGATTTACATTTATAACATTTTATTTTCATTAAAAAGGTGACCGGACCTTCATGTCGTTAGCTCACTAAAATAGAATTGCTGACATTCATGCACTTGTTGCTAACGTTATACATCAATGCTTATTTGGTATTAGAGTTCACCTGCCATCCAAACTTTCCTTCTTTAGTGCAGAGTGCAGACTAACTTATGCTTTGATATAATAATTGCTGTGAAATTTTCAGTGGATATAAAAACAACTTACTTAAGACACTTTTAAAAAATGCTAACATTAGCTAGAGGACACACACACCGGCAGCCAGCACTTAATCACGGCCAGCTAACATTAAATTATTTTGAAGTTAACCAGACAGGGTGACTTTTTCTACAAGAACGTGGCTAACTACATTTAATCCCCTCTATCTTTGACTAAACACCAGTCTCAACTTTATAGAAGTGGATAATGCTTTAGCTTTAGCTACCGTTATTGTGATTAAAACTCACTTTTAGTCAATTTTAAACCGTAACGTCTGTGCAATAATCAAACCATCAAAACGAAGTACATCGTTATCACAAATCTAAAATAGAAAGGTCAGAACTTACCGAGAATAAGTCAGCCATGTAAAAGCAACATCCCAAACCGACCGTCTCTGCCACTGAACCGGGATCTTTTTGAGCAACAACAAAAACGGGCGGGCAGATTCAAACACACTTTGCTTTTCAGATTAAAATTTACTTAGTATTTTTAGGTGAATGTGCTGTGACTATAAAACATTAAATACTATTTGTAAATATATGGTAAAATTTACTCTTTCTTCTCAGTTAATTTATTACATTAATAAATTGTGTAAATTTTACATAAGATATATAGTTCCAACTTAATCTTGATTTTACAATGTATAAATTACATGAATTAATGTAATAGATTTTACAATACCACAAAGTCATTTTTTTCAGTGTACTTATTGCAAGAATATGCACAAACTTTAGAAAAAATAAATAAATGTGCATACTGTGACTGTATGAGTATTCACATTTGACCTACCTTCCCTCTCTTTGTGCATGTCACATCATTCTTTAGCTCCTGGAGGACCCAGTGGAGTTGATCAGTAACCCTATGGAACAACGTGCTTTTGAGCGAATGGATGAAGACATACGCCTTATTGGCTACTTCAAGGGTGAAGAATCTGAGCGTGAGTGGCATTTTTGTGTCTCTCTGAAGTATGTATGTAAATTAATTAAATTATTATATTTTGTGGCCATGATCTAATAAGTATGACTCACTTGTTCTATTCACTGTGGATTCATGAGGTGTTTATGAACTATAGTTATATAGTGTCTTATTTGGTCCAAAGTGTTTGGCATGGTAATAGATGACATGTTGGTCTTGGTGGAATAGATCTGCTTTGCTGCTGCTATTGCAGAGCAAGAATGGGACTTGCTACTGCCAATATATACATGACACACTGCTGTGAGGAAGTAAGCAGCTGTACAAAATATAGCATAAATAAATAACCCGTTATGAAAGTGGTGTTGTACAATGGATGGAGTTGTAAACAAAAAACATCTTTATTATAATCCACGAGGCAAACACAGGACAATGTTGGAGAACACAACCACGAAAACACTGATGATACAGGAAAAGGAACTAAGGGAGACCTCAAACAACTACAAACAATCAAGTTAGAAACAAAACGTGTAAGGGAACTAATTAATAACAACCATAAAAAACTAGAGACTGCAGACTGGAATAAAACCAAAACAGAACATAAACATGACGTGTATAGATCTATACAGGTGGAGCTGGGGAAGGTGGAGGGATTCTGAAAGTGCACTGAAAAATGCTTCAGCAAATGCTGACCAAATATTTGAAGGTTGAGTTGTGAGGTCATATGCTACTGATACAGCAGGAACCAATCAGCTATGCCCTATAGAGAATGAGGGGATTGTAAGCAAATTAAGGATCTATCAGTCTGCGCCAGGTAGTTTCTTGAAAAAACTTTGTATTTATGATATACAGAGCATTATCAAGCGGCAACATCCCACAGTTTCTCTTGAAGCCAATATGGAAGTGACTTAAACTGCAATTCCTCGACTGGCCAATAGGGACAGGCTCCAGAAGGGAGCAGAATCTCATTCAGGCCCCAAGTTAAAATCATAGACTGCAAAAAAACATGGACGTAGAGTCCGTGATGCCACCCATAGGATTCCGAATAGCCATTCTGAAGCAAAAAGTATGGGCGAGTTGGCCGTTTCCATATTGCTAGTGCGTCATCGCGTGTCACTCCCGGATAAGAAAATGGGCAAAGAGGCGGGATGTGGGCAGGGCTTATGTGACGCAATGACTATATACGTTAGATCATTGGCTTCCCACCTACAACTCAGCGTAACCATGCCCTTAATTATGCAGAAATTTAAGGCTTTATATAATTTAAACGAATGAATTATAAAAAAAAATCACCCCCCTCAGAGTTCTAATGAAGGGCAAAACTAGCCGTATAGACCAAAACCACAATTTGTACCAGGCTGAAAACATGTTTTTTTTTTTTTTTTGCTGTAAATTTGGGCATTTTAACATGGGGCTCAATGAGATTCTGCTCCCTTCTGGAGCCTATGACCCTAGTGGCCAGTATAGAAATTGCAGTTTACATGAGAGAGAGAACGTGGGAGGTTGCCGCTTGGTTAAAATGTCCAACATATTTACAGCCTGGTACAAATTGTGGATTTTGGTATATACAGCTAATTTTGCCCTTTATGACAACTGTTAGGGGGGTGAATTTTTTTTATAACTCATTCGTTTACATTATATAAAGCCTTAAAGTTCTGCATAATTAAGGGCGTGGTCACTTTGATTGACATGTTGCTAGTCATTTATCCCCCGTCTGTTGGTCATCATGTCACCTCAACTCCGCCCACGTCCCACCTCTTTGCCCATTTTCTGTTATCGGGCATGACGCGCGATGACGCGTTGCCAAGATGGTCTCTCAGCTCGTTTCTACTTTAGGTTTAAAAACTGGACTTTTTCCATATGGGTGACGTCACAGACACTACGTCCATATTTGTTTACAGTCTACGAGTATGACTTATCACTATCAGTTTATTATCTCTGATTTTGGTGATGTTATGTTTTAACATAATTTGTTGCCATAGGTCTGTTAAGACTTTTCTTACAGTATGTCATGTTAAATCGTACAAGTCCAGATGTCAGCTTAACTGGGCTCTTTGGTAACCCCACATAGGCCTACTATTAAAAGCTGTCTTACTGTTTAAAGAGATTAAAAAAGAAAATCTTTTTTTTTTTTCTCTAAAAAGGGCATTGCAGAGAGTTAATCTTCTTTACATGGCTGCTATACTGCTTTTATTAAAATCCCTTTTCAGCTGGGAGATTGCTGAAGCCTTTCAGATTGTGACCTCTGGATATGATGTGAGAGCACAAGCTGCTTGATGCTTCAGCACTAAAATGTTCAATTTCCAGTGTTTAATGTTTTATTACAGTTTTTAATGGTAAATGGTTAATTATATTTGTGTTTATATTTTTCTTATACTCTCTTTTTATTTTTCAGACTACAAAGCCTTTCAAGTGACTGCAGAGAAGTTCCAACCATATGTGAAGTTTTTTGCTACTTTTGACAAAGGGGTAGGTTTTTTTTTATTCTTTACAATAAAAAAAATAAAGCCATGAGATGTTATTCGGGTGTGTTATTCTGGTATAAGTGACACGATATATGTTGAGGAAACAGGATTATGTGTTGACTCTTTATAACCGTTTCATGCTGCAGGTGGCTAAACAACTGACTCTAAAAATGAATGAAATTGATTTCTATGAGCCCTTCATGGATGAGCCTGTAACCATTCCTGGCAAACCTAACTCAGAAGAGGAGATAGTGGACTTTGTTAATCAACATAGAAGGTAATATCAGTGGTAACCTCAGAACTAGCCAAATACCATCTAGATATTAGCTCAAAGATCATCTAAAATATTCACTTTCCTTCTAAAACACAATGTTTGATTTTCTCCAGACCCACTCTGAGAAAGCTTCGTGCTGAGGACATGTTTGAGACTTGGGTGAGCAAGATCTGTAGATCTGAATCTGTAGGACTCATCTAGTTAATGTAAACTGTTGATTAAATGGCTGCATGTTCACGGCTTGAAGTGATCTTTGCCTACTCAATTAACAGGAGGATGACATGGATGGAATCCACATTATTGCCTTTGCTGAGGAGGAGGATCCAGGTTGTCACTTCAGAAGCTGAAAATTCAGAATGATTGTATTAATAGCTCAATCACTTAATTTGTGCTTTCCCCCCATATCATAGATGGTTATGAATTCCTGGAAATTTTAAAGGACGTTGCAAGGGACAATACTAAAAACCCAGATCTAAGCATAATGTGGATTGATCCTGATGACTTTCCTCTGGTGAGATGTTATCCCATCCATGTCTGCTTGAATTGAAACAGTTGTGATAATGTTGTAATAGTTATTTATCTGCAGTTAACTACCTACTGGGAGAAGACCTTTAAGGTGGATCTTTTCAGACCCCAGATTGGTGTGGTGAATGTGACTGATGTAAGTAACTTTGGCCTTCAATTTTAAAGTTAAGTATTAAGCTTTTTTGTCCTAGCCTTTATCACTGTGAAAACAGCTTGTGTCCCTTTAAAAACTTTTCTTAAGCTATTCTTAATTTATTTTATTGTTTTATTTGGATAAATACACTACAGAATAACATTGCTGCAATAATTTGAGCAGCAGATGCTCTCTGTAAATATGCTTAACTAATCCCTAATTTGCAGCATGTGTGTCTTATGCTTTTTTTCCCTTATGCTTTTTACTAAGAACCCAAGAAGTCTAAAAACCAACAACCAATTTAAAACATATAACAGTAATACAATGTATTAGTAAGAAAAAAAAAAAAAAAAAAAACGCACACTCAGCAAATAACCAATTGTTTAAAGCTTAAATATTCATAATGGTTTGAAATTAAAATCCTGTTTTACTCGTTACCTGAGTGTCTCTGTGTGTGTACAGGAATATGTGGTTTATGAGGGCACAAATGTGTATAATGACAGTGGTATTATTTTTTATGACACTTTCATCTCCCAGTACTTTATAAAAAATCATGTAAATTGAAAGTCTCCAGAAAAACAACCAGTGTGTGCGTGTGTTTTACAGGCTGACAGTGTGTGGTTGAGCATGCCTAATGATGAAGCTCTACCATCAGCGGAGGAGCTGGAGGACTGGATAGAAGATGTTCTTTCTGGAAAAGTCAACACTGAGGATGATGATGACGATTATGATGATGATGATAGCGAACACGATAGTAGCGATGAAGACCATTATAGTGATGATGATTAAGTGGCATACACTGTATATTTATACACTGTAAAAAATCTGTCAAATTCATGGTAAAGAAGCGTCAGCTATGGTTGCCAGACCGTTACTCTAATGACATACGGGAAATATTTTAAGTTTTATAGACTGAACCTAAATTTATAGAAAAAACAAATGTATTTCATTAACTGAAAAAGTGTTAATATATCAAATTATTAAAATCTTTATTATACTGACAACCACACATGAATCAATGAACCTTTATTGCCCCGAAAAAAACACCTCACCTTCAAGAGAAAACCACATGCATCAAAGGCCATCACAAGTAACTGTTTCCACAAGCTGAGGTAAATAATAATATATAAAATGTGCACACATTGTCTTACACACAAATGGAAAAACACAAATTTGAAACCCTTTTAATATAATATAATATAATATTATATAATATAATATAATATATAATATAATATAACATAATATCTATATATATGCTGTAGATGTATGTGTGTGTATATAATAATAACAATAATAATAATAATAATAATAATAATAATAATAATAATAATAATAATAATAATAAAACACCTTTAAATGTGAAGCTTCACAAATGGAATTCTCGGAGTCAATTAATTTTTTTTCATTGTACATTTTTAGAAGTTGTTCTTGTTCTTTTTCACTTCCAAAAACTGTACATTCAACAGTATTTTACTGTAAAATTACATGAAATGTCTCATTATCTCTATTATAGCTTTTCACCATAGAAAGTAAGAAAAAATAATAAAAGTATCAGGTTTTTACTTTAGCATTTTAGTCTTTTACTGTTAAATTTATGATTATGATAATTTTTTACAGTGTAGAAAAGCAACAATCATAGAGTGCTGAAACTCAAAACATATTCTTTACACATTGTATTGATGCTATCCATTTAAATTACTTTATTTACTGCAGTTTACTTAATTCAATTATAGAATTGTCTGCATTGCCAGCAAGAGACATTTGATGACGCAAAATGCAAATATATATTTACTTATATTTTTGGTGTTGTTTATTCATCAGATAACTGGACCTATACATTGTGCATTGTGTGTTACTTGTGATTTGAGGAACATGTCCAGCAAATGTTAACATGACAAATAAAGAACACAAAATTGTATTCTATTCATTCAATCAATCAATCAACTTTATTTATCTAGGGCTTTTACAATGACGGTTGTTCCAAAGCAGCTTCACAGTGTTAAACAGGACAATATTGCAACAAAATTTGATTTGGCTGTAGCAGTTGGTCCAGAGAAAAACAATGTTATCAGCTCATTTTAATTTTTCATATAGCGACAATGTTGGCAGATCAGTATTTTAGTTTATAGAATTAAATAAGACATAAATCATTAATTTTGTTTGTATATTTAGTTGAATAACTTAGATCATAATTTTAGAGTCCCCAACTGAGCAAGCCAAGCCAAAGGCAACAGTGGCAAGGAACCAAAACTCCATCAGGGCATGAGGGAGAAAAATAAACCTTGGGAGAAACCAGGCTCAGTCAGGGTGCCAGTTCTCCTCTGGCCTATTATCAAACAGTGTATGATTATTATTCTGGCCACCTTACAGGTGAGAAATCATATTAGATTGGAATATTCAAAGTTTCTTGGTATCACTCAAGAGATGGTTTTATTTAGGATGGCGCGTCGATTACACAAGAGTATGAATACTTGAAAGATCGGAGTCATCGCACCGGAGACATGTTTATTGAGGATGACGTGCCGCTATTATATAGTCTGTGCATATTAACATTGGTGTGTATTTTGGGGACAAAGATTTTCCTAGAAGTAGGCTAAATCTGACAGAAGAAGAAAGAAAAATGTCCCTTTTGGGGACATCCAGCAATATCCTAATTTGTAAAAACAATATACACCGACGAGGCATAACATTATGACCTAATATTGTGTTGGTCCCCCTTTTGCTGTCAAAACAGCCCTTAAAGTCATGGACTCTAGACCTCTGAAGGTGCAGTGAGTTTAGCTCCACCCTTTTATACTGGATTACTGTGCTAGGTACCCCAACGGAAGGGTGCCAAAAAGTGATACGGTTTGGACTATTCACAACTTCTAACAATGGAAACTGCAAAAATTGCGGTACTGAGATGTACTGAACCGTATCGCTTGGTGGAAACGAGCCATAAGTTGCGATGTGGGCCTCCATGGATCGGACTTGTTTGTTCAGCACATCCCACAGATACTCGATTGGATTTGGAGGTCAAGTCAACACCTCAAACTTGTTTCTGTGCTCTTCAAACTATTCCTGAAGTATTGCTATTGTTGCTTTCTGTTGAAGGAGGCCACAGCCACCAGGGTATACATGTCAAAGTAACATCCACATGGATGGCAATTTCCCAGCAGAACACAAAGCATCACTCTGCCTCTGCCGGCTTGTCTTCTTCCCATAGTGCATCCTGGTACCATGTGTTCCCCAGGTAATTGACACACGCACCCAGCTATCAATGTGATGTAAAAGACGGATTCATCAGATGAAAAATCCAGTCGAATAACAGAAAAGGCGTCACACAAGATAACAGAAAATGGGCAGAGGCAGGAAGTGGGCAGGGCTGAGGTGATGACTAACATACAGCGGATAAATGGCTATCTACCTGTCAATCAAAGTGGCCACATCCTTAATTATTCTGAACTTTAAGGCTTTATATAATGTAAACGAATGAGTTATAAAAAAAATTCATCCCCCTCTGGTGACCAAGCCATCTTTTTCCATTGCTCTGTGGTCCAGTTCTGATGTTCATGCCAGTTGGCAAATTTGGTGGTGGACAGAGGTCATCATGGGCAACCTAACTGGTCAATAGCTATGCAGCCCCATACACAAAAGTGTGATGCACTGTGACTGACACCTTTCTATCAAAACAAGTAATTAACATCTCGATCAATCTGAGCTACAGTAGCTTGTCTGTTTGATTGGACCACACAGGCCAGCCTACACTCCCCATGTGCACCAGTGAGCCTTGGCTGCCCATTTTCCGGTTCCTCATTATTCCTTCCTTGGACCACTTTTAAAGCCATTCTAAATTTAGAGTGTGATATTAGTAATTACACTAAGTATTTACTGTCATAAGGGATGAATAATTATTATCTGGCCTACATGGTGAGGTAATTGCAGTGAGCTTATGAACTAATTAAGACCAAAATGTCAAAATACAGTTGGCATCAAGTAAACAAGACACTTTTTAAGACTCTGCCTATAGCAAAGATGGTTACTTTTAAACCTTAAAGGGGGGGTGAAATGCTGTTTCATGCATACTGATCTTTTTACACTGTTAAAGACTTGGAATCCCATACTAAACATAGACAAAGTTTCAAAAGTTAAGGTGGACGTTTGATGGGAGTATTTCTTTGTCAAAAATACTACTTCCGGTTAGTCAAAAGTTTCTTTCGATCATGGGTCCACTTGACGTTAAAAGGTCGGAATTTCCTTGTATGGGCCGTACGGACAATTCTACCGGAAGAGCGTGAGAGAGAGAGCGAAAGCAACAGGCTACGCCCATCAAAGCGGGGCTCGTAGGCTGCGCTGCACAGGTGATGTGACTTCAAGTCACTAAAAAATTGCGTTTTTGGTTGCTGGACCAAGACAGTCCTGTACAGATTGCCAAAAAACCCCGCGTTAAGGCAACAGTGGATGGAATTTGCTTTTCCGGATCAGCAACTGAGTTGCGCGAATGTTTATATCTGTTCGCTGCATTTCGGTGCCGACTGTTTTATAAACAAGGCCCAGCTCGACGCCGGATTTTCCGATCGCCTAATGCTGAAGGATGGAGCAGTCCCAACGATAAAGGTCCCAACGTTAGAACCGCAGGCTGTGAGTAAGACTGATTCAAATGTCTGTTTTTGCCTATGCTCCTCAAGTAGCCCAAACATGATCACGTATAGTTAATTGATCAATGGAGCATGCGATGTGTAGTGCGTGTACATTTGTTTAGCTGGCCACTATATGTGTAACTTTATGTTTGTGTATTGTAAAAGCACTCCAAACAACAATACAAAAGAGTGGGGAAATATGTTGAACTAAATAAGCGCGCTTCTTCATTGAAATGCGCTACTATTCCATGTCTTTCTATGTAAACACTAGCCTGCCGTGCAAAACCAGTCAAACCACGCGTAAACAAACACACACACGTGCACAACTGCACTTCCCACATGTACACCTTCAAAGACAAAAATACGACGATATAATTCAAGTATAAATATGTAAATAACACAAGCCGCTAAGCATATTATATAGTTAGTGTATAACTTGTACCACATAGAGACGTCCTGCTCTAGTCGTTTTTGCTGCTGCTCCTGTTCAACTTCAGCCTCTGGGTCTGATTCCGGATCATAGATATATGGCTGTATCTGATTAAAAGCCATATTTTTATTTTGAAAAAAGTTTTTTCCCGCTGTTAGGGATGACACAGCTTTACGACGCACTCAACCCAATAACAGCGGCGCGCACACGTCATTATTTAGCTCCGCTCACACGTCACGCCCCCACCCGCTCGGCTTTTTTCGGAAAGACTCGGAACAGCGCATCTTTCTTATATAATTCTAAAAAAAATAAAAGACTTTTCAGAGATATGCAGGATGCAATGCTACTCTATAGGTACTCAAGATTGACATGACACTGACTGAAACTGAGTGTTTCACCCCCCCCCCCTTTAATTACAAATTGCTTACTTGGCGGTAAGAAAAATAATAGATGCAGTTTAGTAAATTTTGTCTATTCTCAAATGCTTTATTTAAGTTTTGAAGCATATTTGCTGCCAAAAAATTAGGCAGAGTGGCCTTTGGTAACTGAGACCGAGTAGGAATGACTTACCACACATTCATACACACATTGTGTAAAAGCAGAGGCACAGTCACTTTATGAGAGTGGTTTATATAAAGTTCACACCAGCACTGTCTTAAAGAAGAAGAAAAAAACCCTCTTAATATAAAAGTTTCAGTAAAAAAAGAAAGAAAGAAAAAAAAGAAGCATTTGATAACATTGGGGAAAAAATGAGAATGAGGGTCAAGTGAAAAATAATGTACCCATAACAGTGTAATTTGAAATGCCAGTCTACAAGCCAAAACCAGATCAATGAAAATATTGGCAGATCCATTTGTCCCCTTAAGAGGGTGCTGTGCTTGTTAATACTTTCAGCAGTGAAAGAATTCCCTACTGAAAAAAAAACAAAAAACAAAAACAAAACAAAAAAAACAACAACATTGATAATCCTTTCCACAAAATATTACAAATGCCCCCACTCTGCTTCAAACAAATTTTGCTATCCTTAACCAGGGCTAACAGCAACAAAATTCTTGTTGAAATGACAACAACATTCTTGTTAAAATTATCATTGTCATGACAAATTATCTTACAGACATTTCTCGATGTTATGGTAGACAAATCATTATAGTTCTCAGAGTGTACATTCTTTTATTTTTTTATAGACCTAGATGACATTCTCATGGGCCACACTCATGAGTTTTTATAGCTACACTGCCATGAAGCATAGAAAAGTAAAGAGGACAAGACACAAGAGATCACACATCTTGACTCCAGCTAAAATTGAATCCTTGTCTAATTACAACTCCCTATTGACTGCTGTAAAGAGCACCTCTTAAAATATAATGATATGCAGGATACAGGCCAAGCACCTCTTTATTCCCAGAGATCTGGGATTTAAGCATATGCTTTTAGTGATCATATTTCCATCATGAGGGAAAAAACAATCAAAAAATGTGAAATGTATAATGTAAATGGTAATTTGCTCTGTTAATAAAATCATGACAGTATCCCTCAGCACAATTAGTAGTCTGTGTAGTAGTAAAACTGTAGTCTCATCGTTTTTTCTCACCAGTCTTACCACTTTGCAGTGTAAAGTTAATAAAAAATGAGGTCTAAAACTTTGATACAACATCTCTGTTTTGTACTGTGCTACATGTGTGTTAAAATGTGGCTGGATGAACATTTGCCTTACTGCTTGAGAAGATATTACAATCTTTGCGTGAGTGGTAATCTTATTAAGATTTGTGCCCTTTCATGCTTAATAATCCAAACAGTCCAACTGTTAATAATGAGAAATGATTAAAAGCATTCTGATCAAGATTTTTGAGTGTGTTAAATGTCTCAAACTCATTCTGTATGATTTATAAGCTTTTGTACCCCTGGGGACCTCAATTTAGGTCTCCACGGTGACTGTCTGTGCGCATTCAGGTTGAATTCCCCACCAGGATAGAAAAACATGCCCCCTGCCCACACCTCCCATTTGTATACAATGTACACGCACGCACACACACACAATAAAATTACATCAGACATTAGAAAACAAGTGTTCTATGAGCAGAAATAGGTTTGTTAAAAATATAAATTGAAAATTTTGATATGCATTTACAGTAGTAAAAGATTGTCATATGGCTATGATATGCTTGAGAAACATATGATGTGAAAACTTGCAGAAAATCTGTGGTCTGTAGAGTTGGATTCCCAGAATGTGGCAGAGAAAATGTGCCCATTTGAGTGAGTCCATCCATTTCTCTGAGTGGTCCACTGAAAGTATTATTGACAAAATAACTTTCCCCAATCCTTTATCCCCAATTTTGTGTTTTACAAAATGTTGTTAAGTAATCTTCAATATTTCTATTTACCCTCCATAACAAATGCATCTGGATTTTGAACACAAAATTCTGCTATTAACACACAAGCACAAACCAAACAAACTCGGAAAAATGAATATTTTCAAATATCTGATATACATTTAACATATATGAGAGGAGATGTGCTCAAGTGTTGTGTCAAGAACTACCACTCCCACTATCCCGAGAAGCTAGGGGGAAAGATTTTAAGGACCGCAAAGTCCAGGGAGCCTGAAAGAGCAGCTGCAGCTAATGAGACTGACAGCATGGTCTAAAAAAAAAAGAATAAAAAAAAAGAAGGTGACGGTGAGTTGTGGGTGTGGCTGGAAAAAGACACGCACCTTTGATAAAAGGAGAAATAAAGATGATTAATAAAATGTTTTGTGTGCTGAAGAGTTTTAAGTTGTAAACCTGAGACTTTCTGTTTGGTTAATATACCACACCTGCATGTTGAAGAGACTGTTGAAGCTGTGTTAATTGAAAAACTACGCAAGTTAAAGATCCTCAACTCTCATGCTATCATATATATTATTTTAAAGTAAAAAAATTGTGGAAAATTGAGATTTCTCTAAACTGAAGTCTCAGACTGCAGTTGAAGCACAAATTTGTGTGACTTTGGGTCAATGAATTCTTCGGCAAGGTGAATGTAAGGTATCTTTTTGGTAGTGACCACTAGGCTAAAGTCAATGCATTTAAGCAGAAAAACAGTCCCTTCTTTTAGACCACTGGTAACTGGGGCTTCGCTGATAAGTGTCCACTGCCGAGCAAGCCAGCGGTCTTGTCCATACTGCAGTGTAGGGCCTGGGGTCAGATAACTCTCCAGAAATGCCTGAGAGACAAAAGTACACAGCGCCTTTAGCATTACAGTAATTTAGCATTACTTTTTATGTCTATGGCTGCACCCAAAAGCATAGGCAGATTATTTGTTGCCTCGATATCAAGCAATGAATTTACAGGTAGCGTTTGCACTGGTACGTCCTGAAACCTCCTGATTTTGGACAGACTTATGAGGAAGTATAATGGTCTAATGATCTATAACAAAACAGAGCTTTAGTCTATGTTTAAAGGAAGTGTATGTAAGATTGTGGCCAAAACTGGTACTTCAATCACTTTCAAATTCCTGTAGAGCGGTATATCCCCTCTCCCCCTCCCCCCTGACTCCAGGTTGCCAGATAGACTGCAGGATCCAGCAGGAACGTTTATAGCTGCAGCTATGGTAACTAGAGCAGAGCTGGCAACCCGGATGCCGGAAAACTACTGACTTTGTGATTGATAGATAGGTGGAGGGCAGAGCTTCAGGCCAAAATACAACATGTCAACATCAACATCAGTTGAGCACTGCAACAACAACTTTTAAATGTCAATATCCTGGCCGGACTATTGTTGACTATTGTATAAGTATTTGAAATGAACATGATATCTTAATGTCTAGGTGACATGTCAGTGCCATTTTATGATTAATTGAAATACATTTCTTACATACAGTTCATTTAATTTCTGCAATACTAATTTCCCATAAAAAAGTGTAAAAAGTTAGTCAAAAACATACATTTACATAAACTGAACTACAACTCTCAATGTGGAATTGTGGGATATCATAGGTAGCAACAAATACATCAAGGCTGCCTTAAAAAAACAGATGAAGGACTCAGTAGACATATTGCATACATTATATTTGATTGAAATGCTTGTAATTCTTTTTACCCATTTTAGATTTACCAATGATAAAACTGCTAGATGGTGAGTTTTGTGAGAAAGGGGCACTGGTACCAGACTTTAAGCTCCTGTGTGTTTATGATTACTACTATATAGTGATTTTCAAGTTTAAATTGTATATAACACATAACAGTGACTGTAATATATCTATTTAAGTTATAGGTGCTGGTCAAATAATGACCTTGTATATTATATTAATTCATTACACGCAGACTGATATATTTCAAACGCTTTAATTTTGATGATTATAACTGACAACTAGGAAAATCCCAAATTCAGTATCTCAGAAAATTAGAATATTGTGAAAAGGTCCAATATTGATATACTTGGTGCCACACTATAATCAGCTAATTAACTCAAAACACCTGCAAATGCCTTTAAATAGTCTCTCAGTCTAGTTCTATAGGCCACACAATCATGGGAAAGACTGCTGACTTGACAGTTGCACAAGAAGGGCAAGACACAAAAGGTCATTGCAAAAGAGGCTGGCTGTTCACAGAGCTCTGTGTCAAGCACATATAGGGGCGAAGGGAAGAAGGGAAGTGTGGTAGAAAAAAAGTGTACAAGCAATAGGGATAACTGCACCCTGGAGAGGATTGTGAAACAAATCCCATTCAAAAATGTGGGGGAGATTCACAAAGAGTGGACTGCAGCTGTAGTCATTGCTTCAAGAACCACTACGCACAAGACGTATGCAAGACATCGGTTTCAACTGTTACATTCCTTGTGTCAAGCTACTCTTGAATAACAGACAGCGTCAGAAGAGTCTCGCCTGGGATAAAGACAAAAAGGACTGCTGAGTGGTCCAGAGTTATGTTCTCTGAGGAAAGAAAATTTTGCATTTCCTTTGGAAATCAAGGTCCCAGAGTCTGGAGGAAGAGAGGAGAGGCCCAAAAAGAGCCCCGACTAAGATGGCCAAGATTTCTAAAAATTCTTTGTATTGGTCTTAAGTAATATTCTAATTTTCTGAGATTTTCATTAGTTGTCAGTTATAATCATCAAAATTAAAAGAAATAAACATTTGAAATATATCAGTCTGTGTGTAATGAATTAATATAATATACAAGTTTCACTTTTTGAATGGAATTAGTGAAATAAACTTTTAGATGATATTCTAATTATATGACCAGCACCTGTATACTATATTTAGTCATATTTTAAGTTTTGATGTTTGGGCTAGGGTCACTGGGCTAGTTTTGTTTCGAAGTTGCCTCTTGTTGCCTTCCTACCTCTGTACGCTGCCTGCGGAGGAAGCATTCACAGCCTTTGGATACAGCCTTTTTATTTACTTATTTGGAAAGTGTAATGTAGGAAAATATACAGTCAGCCAGTCTTTATTGTAAAATTAACCCTTTCAAGATGATACATGATCACCATATCTGGCATCATTTTGCGATGAAAACCATCTGACTGTATCTTCTGTTGGGATGACTCAAGACCTCACCTTGGGTGTCATGTTGTTTGTGATGCAGAAAGCCAAGTGCTGCTGTATGCTTTCCATGCTGTGAAGGTGCTGCTGTCTGGTGGTGCGAAGGTACTTCTGCAGCGCTCGGGCCATGGAGGGGAATATAGCTTGAGCCGCATCGCGAGGGTCCATCACGTCACTAGGTGACTTCTTCTGTTCTTCCTCTTGCATGCGCCGAATGTGTGTGAACGCCTCCTCCACTGCCACCACCAGCCTGGGAAAGTAATGGTGTTGTCACATTGTCTGTATTCAAATTTTCTCCTGACAACTATCTTCAAATCTCTAGAGCAGTGGTTCTTTGAATTTCTTCTTTCCCACCTTATTCCTGTTATATATTATTGAGGGCCCACTGTGCTGCGCTTATGTAAACACACATTCTCATGCATCTGCTACTTTAAAAAATTCAAAATATGAGAACCACTTCTTTAGATACAGTCATCCTAAAATAATATTTTGTCTGATTTAATCAAACAACAGATTAAACTAATTATTTTAGTTTCATGTCATACTATATCGTTTCTACCATTATTCAGTTCATATCATGAGCTGTCACTATCAATGTTAAAAAATCTTATTGTGAGTCTCTATTGCATGGTATATAAAACTTATCTGTCAATATTAAATTGATGAAGAATTCAGTCCTTATAGATATACAAAGTTTTGTCATGAAACTCTAGATGGTGCAGCTAATAGGTCCATTATCTACCCGTTTGTAATCACATCATCATCTTTAGAGCACAGCTGATTTGTTCCTGCTGTATCAGTAGCCAATAGTTGTAGCACGGTTCACAAAAACCTGTTGTTGTTTTTTGTTTTAATTGTTAACCCTCCAGAAATTTTCTACAGCATATGATATAGTTTAATTATCCACAATTTAGGATACAGTATTTTAAAAAAGTTCATGTAGAATCATGTAGAAGTTGTTTCCTAACTGGCTGTCTCCTGCTTATGCTGTCTACTGAGTCCAACACATTGGCAATTTTGATCAGAAAGCACTGTGGCTTTAATTCAGCGTGAGCAGCTTTTTGGCCAAGCTTCAAATGCCTGTTTACATTATTAAAACTAGAAGCTTATCCTAACTTTAATGTTACATTTACCATGTGAACTATACTTATACAACACGTTATATGCATGTGTGTTTGGGACAGAGGGGAACATGGTCGCATTTGCAGCGGATATATGCTGCCCATAATTCAAAGCAGGAGAATGACCGGTGTCAGAGGAGAACCCTGGAAAAGGTGACAGACTAGACAACATTCGTCTGTATTTGCAGTACACAAGCCCCGCGGTTCTGCTGCGAGAGACAAACGCTGCTCTCCATACACACTTCTTCTGCCCTGCCAACACACTGCTTGCATGTGTGGTGTAAAGTCGCCGTTATACGACGCTAGCGCATCCTCCAACTCCGTCCAGTCTTCCTTATCTCTCCCACCTGCCATTTTACACGTGACGTGACCTGCAGCACTCCACTTTAACTGTCTTTTACTTCTTTTACTGTATGTCCACACACCTCTTATTTTGCGCGAAAAGGACACCCACTGTCTAAGGTAACATACGGGCATGAGGCTATGCGCAAGCGTGAGACACGCTCCGAACCTAGACAAGCGAACAGAAGGTTTTTTTTTTTTTTTTTTTTTTTTTTTTTCATGAACCGTGCCACCCCTAGTAGCCAATGAGCTTGCATGCACAACCTTCAAACACTTGGGTAGCATTTGCCTTAGCAGTGCAGCATACTTTCAGAAACCCCCACCTTCCCTAGCTCCACCTGTATAGATCTGCTACAGGTAAATCATGTATGCTCCATTGTATCAGCATGTATTACTTGCTCAAAGCAGTGTTGTGTATTGGCAGTAGCAAGTCCCGTCCCGTAACAATGTCATACCCATTACCATGCCTAACACTCCAAAAGTTATGACAGAACATTATTGCTCATAACTAAAAGAAACAAATTAGCCAATTGGCAAGCATTTGTCTAAATCCCTCCACCAAAGTTCTCTCACCTAGCCTTGCGTTTGCGGACACGTCTCTCATGCTCGGCCTCTTCGTAGTAGAGTTCGTTATGACTGCTGTCTCTGCGGCGGGCAGCAGCAGCAATCATTGCTCGAGACTGAGACTGGGCTATACCAGTTGCAGCATTATTCCCTCCTGGACCTAGCCATGGTGGGACACACATTGCATTTAGATTGTTGAATAGGTTCATGCCAACTGACAGTCAATTCATTTCGAACCATTCAGTTTGTATTAGCAGTTGCTGTGTAATAAGGTGTGTATTGTGGATGCAACTCATATTGTCATAATAGATGAGTATGTTACAGAAAAAGAGTAATGATAGAAACATGCGAGATGCATTTCATGAATTCTAAAATATTTAAAGAAATAATTAAATGAAACATGAAAATTCTGTCATCTTTTAGGTTCCCCTGATGTAGTCCCAAACACATATGACTGAAACAGAAATAGACCTTTTATTTGTAGAATGTCTTGGGCTACATTTCCTGATAATGAAGATCGTTGCTCTTGAGATTGTTCTCTATATGTATGATTGTTTGTCACTTTTTTGAGTTTCTCAAAAATGTACTTAACATATACGTTCAAGTAAGAGCTTTGAGTGTTACTTAACCCTTGTAAAGTCTGGCAAATTAACCAATAGAAAACTTTTTTCTTAAATGGAACAGTTTATTCAACCTGTAGACAAAATAAAAAAATGGAATAAAACATGTTCGCTTGTTTTTTTTTTTAATGTTTTGAATCATATTTGATACTTCAGACTTGTATGGCCAATATAGTATGATATAGAAAGAATATGGAGCTCACACTCAAGGACGAAAAAACACCAACTTTTATTTTAAAAACATGCATTTTGGTGCAGATATACAGCCAAAAATTAAAATGAAATTTCCGACAGCTTGTAATGTAAATTAAAGTTTAAATTGTACTAATGCTACTTATAATATGGTATTAGTAAGATGGTATTTAAATGCTTATTTCCTAAAAAGCCTTTTACATTTTAACATGATTTACAGAAAAAAAGATGCATGGATAATAAAGTAAATCTAAATCCAGTATTTTCAATTTTCATACCAAAAATAATTTCTTTTACCTTATATATATATATATATAGCAAAAAGACACGTATATATATATTACCTGTGTTAATGCATATTTAAACAATCAAACAGTTATTTGCATGAGTGCAATTTGCTCATTTTTGCCTTTCATTGACTTAAGTTAATAGTGTTTGTGTTCACAGTTGATTTATTTATTCTTCACGTGTGTGCAAAACCATAGTATTTTTTTTATTTCTTCATGTTTTGATAAAATGAAGGCTTTTAAAAAAAAACATTTCTCTTAAAGGGATAGTTGAATCCCTTTAAAAAATGAAATTTCTGTTATCATTTACTCACGCTCAAGCTGTATTAGTTTCTTTGTTCTGCTGAACACAAAAGAAAATATTTTGTAAGAAAGCAGATAGAGCAACCATTAATAATAATAATAATAATAATAATAATAATAATAATAATAATAATAATAATAATAATAATAATATAATAATAATAATGCGTTCAATTTATATAGCGCTTTTCAAGGCACTCAAAGCGCTTTACATAGAAGGGGGGAATCTCCTCAACCACCACCAATGTGCAGCATCCACCTGGATGATGCGACGGCAGCCATATTGCGCCAGAATGCCCACCACACACCAGCTGATTGGTGGAGAGGAGACAGAGTGATGAAGCCAATCAGGATATGGGGATTATTAGGAGGCCATGATGGACAGAGGCCAATGGGCAAATTTGGCCAGGATGCCGGGGTTACACCCCTACTCTTTATCGAAGGACATCCTGGGATTTTTAATGACCACAGAGAGTCAGGACCTCGGTTTAACGTCTCATCCGAAAGATGGTTCCGAACTACTACCATTGTATTTTTACCAACTATGGTAGTAAATGGTTGCTCTATCTGCTTGGTTACAAACATTCTTCAAAATACCTTCGTTTGTGTTCAGCAGAACTCATAAAGGTTTGATACAAGTTGAGGGTGAGTAAAGGATGACAGATTTTTCATTTTTGGGTGAACTATCCCTTTAAGTTAATGGAATTTGTGATAACATGATCATTGTAAAGGCCAGCCCAAGTGGATGCTGTCTTCAAAGCAAAAGGGGGACATACCAGATACTACAATGTACAGAAATTCATGTTCATTTTTCAGTTTAACATTCAAATTGTTATTTTTATCATATTATTTGTAATTAAAAATGAATTAAAAAAAGAAAGATACAAAATATAATTATTTTCATCAATGATCTAAGAGGCATTTGGATCCCATTGTATATATCATAATTTAATTATTGAAAAAAAAAAAAAACAAATGAAGTTATGAAAATTCTTATTATTTTATATAATATTTCGTCAAAATTCTTGTAGTACATTCTAAAAAAAGGCTTAGGATGAGCTTGGTAATTGAATTATTCTAATCACAACGCTAAAGTAAATAAACTGTTTATCTTGCTATGGTGACTGGTAGTATGGCATTCCATCACTTTACCAACTCCTTTATTATTACTATTTATTATTATTACCACTTTTATTTGTACACAGGCAAAATAAAGACAAATAAAGTTATGAGAGACGCAAGACAAAAGATTGTTGCAGCCCTCGACTTCTGCATTTTTAAGGCTGTGACACATCAAACTGACTATCTTGTTGCAATTCAACACAGTGTAAAGATTACAGCCAACTAGAACAGCCAAGTAAGCATCCATGTAAGTAGAAATAACTGTCTATACCACATAGACTTTATTAAAAAAAAAAAAGAGTGAAGCTTTGGTTAAAGGTGACTGAATGTCAACTTTACACACAATTGCCAGCCTGTTCTTGAGACTCCAGAGAGACCAGCAGCTTCAAATACCTATTTGCTGCTAAAACAGTGGCTTTTTTATATCCTTTTAATGCAAATTTGTTTTACAGAAACTTTCCTCAATACATGCTGTAAATTATTTAAATCTTATAATTCTTTTATAATCTTCATTCCGTTTCCACGAAATATTAATTATTATTTTTATGCCTTTTGCATAACATTTCACAATTTCACGCTTTTGATTCCAAGTTAACTAAAATACAGGTCCTTCTCAAAAAATTTGCATATTGTGATAAAGTTTATTATTTTCCATAATGTAATGATACAAATTTAAAAAAAATTAGATTCATTGCACACCAACTTAAATATTTCAGGTCTTTTATTGTTTTAATACTGATGATTTTGGCATACAGCTCATGAAAACCCAAAATTCTTATCTCAAAAAATTCATGAAATCATGACAAGGTTCTCTAAACAAGGTTCTATTAACCTAATCATCTGAATCAACCAATTCACTCTAAACACCTGCAAAAGATTCCAGAGGTTTTTAAAAACTCCCAGCCTGGTTCATTACTTAAAGCCGAGTGCTGTATCAAGGCACCTCAGTGGGAAGTCTGTGGGAAGGAAAAAGTGTGGCAAAAAACGCTGCACAACGAGAAGAGGTGACTGGACCCTGAGGAAGATTGTGGAGAAGGACCGATTCCAGACCTTGGGGGACCTGCGGAAGCAGTGGACTGAGTCTGGAGTAGAAACATCCAGAGCCACCGTGCACAGGCGTGGAATGGCCTACAGGTGCCGCATTCCCCAGGTCAAGCCACCTTTGGGCTACAGAGAAGCAGCACTGGAATGTTGCTCAGTGGTCCAAAGTACTTTTTTCAGATGAAAGCAAATTTTGCATGTCTTTCGGAAATCAAGTTGCCAGAGTCTGGAGGAAGACTGGGGAGAAGGAAATGCCAAAATGCCTGAAGTCCAGTGTCAAGTACCCACAGTCAGTGATGGTCTGGAGTGCCATGTTAGCTGTTGGTGTTGGTCCACTGTGTTTTATCAAGGGCAGGGTCAATGCAGCTAGCTATCAGGAGATTTTGGAGCACTTCATGCTTCCATCTGCTGAAAAGCTTTATGGAGATGAAGATTTCGTTTTTCAGCATGACCTGGCACCTGCTCACAGTGCCAAAACCACTGGTAAATGGTTTACTGACGATGGTGTTACTGTTCAATTGGCCTGCCAACTCTCCAGACCTGAACCCCATAGGGAATCTGTGGGATATTGTAAAGAGAAAGTTGAGAGACGCAAGACCCAACACTCTGGATGAGCTTAAGGCCGCTATCGGAGCATCCTGGGCCTCCATAACACCTCAGCAGTGCCACATCCTGCAAAAGGATTACCGACCAAGTATTGAGTGCATAACTCAACATATTATTTGAAGGTTGACTTTTTTTGTATTAAAAACACTTTTCTTTTATTGGTCGGATGAAATATGCTAATTTCTTGAGATAGGAATTTTGGGTTTTCATGAGCTCTATGCCAAAATCATCAGTATTAAAACAATAAAAGACCTGAAATATTTCAGTTGGTGTGCAATGAATCTAAAATATATGAAAGTTTAATTTTTATCATTACATTATGGAAAATAATGAACTTTATAACAATATGCTACTTTTTTGAGAAGGACCTGTATATGGAGAAATAAAACAAGCAACCACTTTCTTTGAAAAACTAAAATCTAAAAGTTTATTGTAAAATCCTATCAATTGCATAATAATTTGGTATTTGGTATAATAAATAGTGTATATTTATAATTCAAAAAGGGACGTCCATACTACAATTGCAGAATTACAAACCAACACTTTTATTTTGAATATGAATCTGTTGGTCTTCACCTCATTACAGATGGCCATGTTGTTATTAAAATATTTGCATAATTGAGTAGAGCATGCCAATTCAACATGCTCAATAAGCCAAAGAAAACAAAAGATGTTATCTCTTTTCGTGTTTTCACTTGTATACGGTAGGGGGCTCTATGGCATCCTCTGAAAAAGTACTGAATCTCCTGACCAGAAGACACATGCACTGTAAAATCCAACAGCTGTTCTTACTAAGACTTTTTAGTAAACTTTATTTAATGTCCAATAATTTGATGAACTTACTTAAAACAATTTAGTAATCTGAACTATTTGCATGCTATGCCTTTGTTACTTAGAAAACCCAAGTAAACATTACTTGACTGGCTTGAGTACCATTTTGCCAAAGGAAAAATAAATAAAATAAAAACAGGTGGGCGGACAAACGGTTGAGACGAGGCAATTCTGAACAGACTTTTCACTAATTTCCTCAACTTTATATACATCTACATTTATATATAATGTGATGCCAAAGAATTATCTTTTAACATTTTATTGCTAACACTTATTACAAACTTTTAATTGTTGATATAATACCTCTATATTTGTGACGATATCCAACAATTGACCATGCTTGAGTCACACACAGACTTCAACATTCAGCATGCAAAACACAACAATGGTAAAACATTTTTTTTTTTTTACACTTAAGACCATTACCAGTTCATTTGCTGTCATTATTGGGGTTTATACTGACAAAAGACAGCAAATAAAATGGTCAAATAAAGCCAAAAATAATAAAACGTAGTTACGATTGTCCTGTGATTAATTTATTCATGCTGCAATGCATTCTTCCTCAAGTGCACTTAAAGTACACTTCCTCAGCTCACAGATAGAATTATGTCGACCCAACTTGAATGGTTTAAGTAAGAAAAACTTGATGCAATTAAGCTTACTTAATTGAGTGTTAAGTTCAGCTTACTTGAGCATTTTAAGGCAATTGGTTTCCTAATATTTTCCTAGTAATGTGAGCACTAATTAAAAGTTAACACAACTAATAATTTTGAGTTAAGTAAACTTCATTAACAAGTTTTCTGTGCAAATTTTGTTAATTTTGCCAACTAAAAAATAATACGCTACTTTACTTGAAAATGCTAAGGCAATTGGTTGCCTCACTTTTTCTAAGTAAAGTCAACTTATTACATTTTACAGTGTGAAGAGGAAGCAAAAACAAGTGATAGTATGGGTGTTTCTAAAACAGAAGGCTGCATCCTATTGAGACTGCATCTTTCCCAGTTTAGTCCTTTTTAGCCATGTAGGATAGTGTCCACCTCAGCAATTAACCACTAGAATGAGACAGTCTAAGTGTGCATGGCTAGGCCACACATGTTCCCAACTGCACGGTAACAGCACGAAAATACTATTAAAACTTAGGTACTTTCCGGTTCACACGGAGACGGGTTTAGCTGTATACATAAAAATTGTGTATCGTATCAGCGTTTTGGGAGCCCGAAACCGGTATTTTTTAAAATCGGGTCCCAGAGTGGATCAATCTGAAACCAACACCTTTGCGTTTTCGTGTGTACTGCAGCCAATCCGTATAGTTTGTGAATGATGATGTCATCACACCATGTTAAGCATGCTCCAAATCTTCTTCTCTATTTTTAGTATATTTCTGTGGTAGAATTACACTGCCACAGGTCTGGCATACTACATTGTTTTGAGTTTCAGTGGTTTCGTGTGTACGCAGATATTTCTTGAGGCTGGGGGAAAAAAGACTGGATAGGGAAAGCTCTGGCTTCGTGTAGATGTGGCCTTTATTTTGGAAAAAATACTTTGTATGACAATTCTTTATATATTAACTCTCTCCCAGGGGCTTACATTATTGTCAGTTTAGTGTTATGGATTAATTTACAGGAAAACAAAAGTTTACATTTATGCTTTTATGTCCGAGAACATTATTTTTGTCTTACATTTCATAATGAACTCAGACAAGGCCAGTACTGACTTGTTTTCTATCAGTTTATTTTCATGAATTTAAATGGGTGCAAAGGATTGTGGTTGATTTAAGGCCGCGAAGGATAGGCCTACATTCGATGCATCCTTCAAAACAGGCCAAAGGAAGGACACGAAACGATGGCTGCCTTCCAAGGATCTTTCATCCTTCTGTGAAGTTTGATGATGTGACAGCTAAGATATGCAGCATTCGTAGGATGCAGCCTTCCATTTGAGAAACACCCTATATGCAAGCAGATGCATATGTAAAATAATGCGATCATCAACAATAAACAGCATATAATCAAAACCGCTTAATGTTACTGAATGAAATGTCAACACAGGAAGTGGTATAGGACTGTGCAAGCTTTGGGGGTGTTGCTGGACTCTCTACTCCGTCTAAGATTTTTATCACCATCCTGAAACCAATCTGATGTAGTCTTTTATGTTGTTCTCAGTTTTTTGCTCAAATGTTGTACACTGTTGTTATGTGTTAATTTTTGCTCAAATGTTGTTAACAAAATACACTGTTAATAAAGCCATACACAAAGTATGAGAGATATAGTCATTTGAAGTCTGTTGAAACATTTAGTTGTACAGGCGTGGACACCAAAAAATTAAATAAATCAATGAAAAAAAAAAAAAAACAATCTGATGAATGAATATTTGTGCTTCCACACTCATAAAAACATCAGTCACTACTGGTGACTAAATGCATCGCTTATCTGAAAGATAAGGAGATCTGAAATACTAGCATGTGCTCAGTGTAGTTTTATGGAAATACACTATATTGCCAAAAGTATTGGGACACTCTTCCAAATCATTGAATTCAGGTGTTTGAATCACTTCCATGGTCAAATGTGTAAAAATCAAGCACCTAGGCATGCAGACTGCTTCTAAAACATTTGCGAAAGAATGGGTCACACTCAGGATCTCAGTGAATTTAAGCATGGTACCATGATGGTTTGCCAGAACTCGCCACCTATGCAATTAGTCCATTCATGAAATTTCCTCACAACCAAATATTCTATGGTTAACTGATAGTGGTATTAGAACAAAGTGGAAGCATTTGTGAACAGCAGCAACTCCGCCACAAGGCGTTAGGCCATGTAAAATCCCAGAGTGGGGTCAGCGCATGCTGGGTTGCACAGTGCACAGAAGTCGCCAACTTCTCCAAAGTCAATTACTACAGACCTCTAAACTTTGTGTGGCCTTTTTAATTAGCTCAAGAACAGCTAGTGTATAGAGAGCTTCATGGAAGGGGTTTCCATAGTCGAGCCGCTGCATTCAAGCTTTACATCAAGTGCAATGCAAAGCGCAAATGATGAAAAGCATGCTGTCACTTTACTCTAGAGCAGTGGAGACCTGTTCTCTGGAATGAGGAATCACACTTCTCTGTCTGGCAATCCAATGGATGAGTCTGGCTTTGGTGGTTGCCAGGAGAACGGTACTTGCCTGAGAGCATTGTGCCAATAATAAAGGTTGGTGAAGGGGGGGTTATGGTGTGGGGTTGTTTTTCAGGGGTTGGGCGTTGCCCTAGCCTGACAAGCCAGACCCACATCAAGATGTTTGGTCTGGAAACTCACCATAGACAGGGCTCAGTCCGAGGGGCGGGATAAACGGTTGTCTTTCAAACTCCCTCTGCACGCGATAGGATAGCGGTACACCAACCGGAGCAACGACGGTGAAGGGAGCTCGCTGACTGATTAAACATTCGCCGTATCTGGTCAGCTAAACTCCGAACACATCTTCCCTTTTTAAGAATGACTTCAGTGCCGCTCTTTGTTCTTTTCTCAGAGGAAAGCTTAACTCCAAGTCTTCCGGAGGCGCGGGCAGAGCTGATTCGAAAGACCGCCGCCGTTCGCCAGTTTCTGTGTTTACTAGAAGACTGTGTTACTAGAAGCACGCAAACGCAACTCGGCCGTCGTCATTATGGCCCCGCCCGCCGACTCTATAGCCTACCTACACGATGTGATTTGGCCGTCCAGATTCTGAGGAATACAGCTCAGATAGGAATTGAGAGTTGCTAGACCACACTTGCGGGCAAATTAAATTTGCTGCCGCTAGGGTGCGTCTAGATTTCTAGGCTAGCGTTGCCCCTTAGTTGCAGTGAAATTAAATCTTAATGCTTCAGCATACCAAGACATTTTGAACAATTTCATTTTCAACAATTTCCCAACTTTGTGGGAACAGTGTAAGGAGGGCCCCTTCCTGTTCCAACATGACTGCGCACCAATACACAATGCAAGGTCCATAAAGACATGGATGAGTGAATTTGGTGTGGAGGAAATTGACTTGCCTGACCTCAACCCAAGTCCTAACCTCAACCCAACAGAACACATTTGGGATGAATTAGAGCAGAGACTGTGGAGCAGTAGCCTGGCTCTGCCCTCCTACGTACTTCCGCTCAATTTTCATTTTCCTTCAGTACTATGTCTGGGACTGCTGTGTAGTCTTAGGTTTTATCCGAACAAATTTTTACCGGTCCAATCAGCGAACAATGGGAGTGGCTGAGTACGATGACGTTGATGTCGAGCGCTAGTTTGAGATGTAGTTCAGTAATGGCGGCAGTGAAAGATGCAAACTAAACCATTCATTGCATTGTGGCACCGCTGCCGAATATCCAAAAGTTAAAGCCAGAGCAATAACAGTCTTTGCTGGGGTTTGTTGGTGGCCATGATGTTGTGGCCCTCCAACAGGGTAAATTCGGGAAAAGTTTGATTTTCCAGATCGCTTCGTTAGTGATGAAGGAGTTGGCTGAAGCTATTCGGATGGTAACGGTTTCTCGTGGGGTCGGAAGGCATTGCCATCATTTAAGTTACAGGGACTGGTCAGTTATTTTATTGCCGTCCGTCTCTCACCACTCGCGTAAAAATCCCCGGCCGAGTTACCTACTGCTTTTGACAAACGCAAGGTCGTGTTGATGTAATAGCTGTCCGAATCCACATCTCTGAGTTTTCAACAATATATCACTTCAAAATTCACTTTTTGTAATCATTTTTGACCACTGCAGAACACCATACGGTTGCTTTGCTGTTATTAGGATGCATTTATAGACTTGTATTTCCTTAAAATGCTGGCAAGTATTTAGAAGAGCAATGTATTTCATCACCGCTCAAACAAATTAAAATAAAAGCACTTAAACATTTGAATTGGTCCGTTATTTATAGCAGCATTTATTATCATACCAAGCATATGACATTTTATTTACAGCATACAATGATGTTACGGACCACGTGAGCGCCACGTTCCCGATCACAAAACTCTCCTCTCCACCGTGGCGTGAATAAATCACAATCCGAATGCACGAGTTTTAGGTTTTATCCTATAGTTTTATTACTGAGGTGGCATGCACATGTGCACTTTTATTTTGTCGGATTTCCATGAGTGAAACAGGCGAAGGGCGCATGACATACGTCACGACCAAACGTTAGCGATTGGTTATGGCAGATCCAGAGTGGTTCAGGGCAGATCCAATAGTTTTAAACCTCAACAGGGTGCCCGCCTTCGCGGAAATAAACCCTTGTCAATGGAGAGTGGCCAGACTCTATGTACAAATGAAATGTACGAGAGTCTGGTAAAACCAGGCTAGTGGAGCAGGCCATCTCATCCAACATCAGTGCCTGACCACACAAATGCCCAAAACAATTCCCATAAACACGTTGAACCTTGTGGAAAGCCTTCCAAGAAGAGTTGAAGCTGTTATAGCTTCAAAGGGTGGGCCAACTCCATATTAAACCCTACAAACTAAGAATGGATGTCATTAAAGTTATGGGCATGTAAAGGTAGGCATCCCAAAACTTTTGGCAATATAGTGTGTGTGACTTCAATAGCCCAGACAAATAAACAAACCAATAAATATAATAATACAATTGTTACAAAACTACCACTTTAGTGCTCGATTATTCACCAGTGTGGTCATTCATGAGTGATTATATGCATTAACAAAGTGTTCAAGGTAAACAAAAAAAAAAGGTACTTATAGTTTAATGATCCACTTACAGTCCAAAAGGTAAGCTTTCAGTTTCAGTTTAAAGACTTTTAGGCAGGGACACAAAACCAGAGATGTTAAATGTTAACAACATGATCTTATAGGTGGACACAAACAATTCACCATAACATTAGTAAAAATCGCAGAACTGGAAAAGTATTTGACAGGATAAACATTTTCTGCAAATGGAAATTATTCTTGTATACCTGAGTGGTTGTGAACTCACCATCCACGTTGTAGACTTTGAGGCCTGCCAGGTGTTTGGTGGCACGGGACTTGGAAGCTGTTAGCATTACAGGGTTATGGACAGGGAAGTCTTTGTAGTAGTTCTCTAATATAACCACAGCTGCCCTCTGGATGCTACACATGAAAAAGACCAGAAGAGGAGTGATCATTATTTTCCTGTTTATCTCTGTAAATATTCTTTAAAACAATCTGTATTATATAAATTGCTATATAAATTAAGGTGGCTTGATTTGACAATATATATAAGGTAACTGTGGTGCGCTAATGACGCAGGTGATGCTCATTAGCACTCGTACCACCGATCTCGCTCTGTTCCCATGGCTCTAGGCTGCACCCTGCTTGCCACAATAACACTTCATTTTGAATGTCCACTTTAGAAATTCTGCTAACTATAAGTAACTTTGCATCTATGTCTCCAACGTTTCTCTGATGAGGAGAACCTTCCAGAAGATCAACCATCTCTGCAGCACTCCAACAATCAGGCCTGAATGTTAGAGCAGCCAGACAGAAGTCACTCCTCAGTAAAAGAAACATGACAGTCCACCTGGAGTTTTCCAAAAGGCACCTGAAGGACTCTCAGACCATCAGAAACAAAATTCTCTGGTCTGATGAAACGAAGATTGACTCTTTGGTCTGAATGACAAGTGTCATATCTGGTCATGCACCGGTCATCACCTGGCCAATACCATCCCTACAGTGAAGCATAGTGGTGGCAGCATCATGCTGTGGGGATGTTTTTCAGCAGCAGGAACTGGGAGATTAGTCAGGATCAAGGCAAAGATGAATGCAGAAATGTACAGAGACATCCTTGATGAAAACCTGCTCCAGAGCACTCTGGACCTCAGACTAGGGCAGATGTTCATTTTCCAACAGGACAATGACCCTAAGCACACAGTCAAGATAACAAAGGAGTGGCTACGAGACAACTCTGTGAACTGTCAACTCTCCCATTTTTTTTTCTTCTAAATTTGCAAAGATTTCAAACAAACTTCTTTCACACTGTCATTATGGGGTATTGTTTGTAGAGTTTTTATGAAAATATTTCAGAGAAGCACATAAAAGTAGACTGAAAGTACTTTCTTAATTTTAGTTTTAAAGAAATATACCAATGACCACTGTTTCACTGTTTTAGTTTTTCTACAGTGAACTCAAAGGATTAAGTATACCATGCAAAAACATCAGTCACACAAATCAGTCTTTTCAAACTATAGACATTACACTGATGTAATTCTGCTTTACTGGAAATTCTGTGCTATACCAGAGGATAAGCAGCAATATAGTGTTGTTCCTGTTTTTCAGACTTATATTATATATCATATTATATTCAATATTAAAATATTATAATCTTATTAGTTAACGGTTAACAATCCATTAATGAGCATCGGTTGTCGGACTCGGGTCGGGAAAATTAACCGAAATGAGCATCCCTATTTCAAATGCATTGATCAATATGCTTGTGTGGACTTCACTGTAGCCTATATGTGCGCTGCTACCTTTCCATGAGAAAATATCAAGCGCTTTAATTTCAGAGTCCCTGTAATCAGATCTGTTGAAGATGCTGTTCATGTTTGTTAGCCCAGGACATTTTACAACACAGTAGGCTACAGTTAGGGTGGTATGATTTAACCCATGATATAAGATTTTGGCCATATACATATCCAAGTCCTCCATCACAGACAGAATCAACATCAGTAGGCTATGCTTATTGTATTTCGGCCACACCACAAGGTGTCGCTGTGGCCTCACCATTTCATTCTCGCCTACTCTGAGCTCGATTGCTATGTCTGAGGTAAACGCTGCCCTGCTCATTACCCTACGCACGAGTAAATGTAGGAAGAAATAAATGCATAAATAAATAAATGTAGAAATAATTAAATGTAGAAATAAATAAATATAGAAAATAAATAAATGTAGAAATAAATAAAAATAGGAATGAATAAATGTAGAAATGAAAGAATAAGAATAGAAATGAATAAATAAATAAATAAATATGGAAATAAATGTATAAATATGCATTTTTTTGGGCTTTTCTATGAATATTTTTGTATACATTTATTTATTTATTTATTTTTGCTTTTTTTTTTTTTTTTTTACATTTCTTTGTATATTTATTTATTTGTAATATCGGCAGCCTTGACTTTCTATACTTGGCAAGTGTTGTAGGATATTTCCTTCTTAAGCTGATCTGGGACTAGTGTTGCAGTGTTTGCGGGATATCAGTATAAAGATTAACAGGCCTATGGGTCTATGGAAGTGTGTAATTATGCATACATGACAGCATCCATGCCAGACGCCTAACAAGAGACACAGATGTATGAGCTCTAGCCCTTCCAATGGTGACAAAGTGAAACTGAGCAGAGAGACCAGGAAGTGCTTAACTTGAACAGTAGTACAGGGAAAAGGAAAAGATGTGTAAATCAAAAAGGATCTGTATGGCTGGTGGATTTGGCACAGATATGTTGTAGTTTGAGTGAATGATTAAATCATGTTTGCAGACATGGAAAAGGGAGGGAAATAGTGGATGAGAAGAGGAAATTAAATAGTAAGACAAAACTAAAAAAAACAAAGCACAAAGCAACTGGTTGTTACACAAATGATCACAAAATAAAATGCACAACTGTATCCATGTTTGTATGGCTTTAGAAGATTATAAACATTGTTTCCTTAGAGGGCACCTATTATGCCCTTTTTTTACAAGATGTGAAATGAATCTCTGAAAAAACATTTATGTGTGTATCCCTATAAATGCAAACGAGCTAGTGCTTCTGGCCCCTTTTAAGAAGAGGATGGGGCTTAAAAAGCTTGTGTCAGGACAATCTCATGTGAAGAATGAAAAAAAAAAGAATGACAATGTCAGAACAGTAACTCTCAGTAGCTGAGTTCAATTTGAACACTGGAGTCGGACAATAATGGCTAAAGAGCCAGAGATAAATGCTGCATGGAGATAGAGCTGATAACGTTTTGTTCAATTACGGTTATAATTTATGTCATTTTGCTTTTATCCACCATTAGTACAAACCTGTTTTAGAGGAGCTCTTCCGAATGATGGCAAAAACTTTACTGATGATTTTTATGAAGTTTATTCTACTTCACACAAAATCAATGTAAGAGCTAAATAAAACACAGTAAGTTACAAGAAGTGTGCATTAAATTATTGTCCATAAACACTCTCTCCCCCACGTATTACGATCAGTATACACAGTGAATTACACAAAAACACTTGTTACAACTAACAGTAAACAATATATACAAAACTTTTCAGGGGGTGCTTGAATGGGTCATATAATGGTACATTCACTTTTACAAGTTGATTGCATGAAATGTGTTGGCAGTGCCTGTACACAACTATCCTATAATGATAAAAATCCATCCAGTGTTTTAAAAAAAAATCTCCTTATATGTTTTCCCTTGTCTCAAATCAAGCCGTTTGAGTAGATGGTTTATAACGGTGTCTGTTACTGTAAAAAAATTGTGTTGTAACAGTTTTTACACTGCATAGATTATGTTAAGCATCACTGACAAGCCTACGTTTACAGAAAAAAAGCTTTTACTGGCATTAGCTGTAACATGTTACCCTACCAGAACAAAATAGATCAAAGTGACATTACGCTAACCATTTAGAAACATACTTTTCGAGCCTTAATTGTCGAATTTCGTTGGGGCTGTCATCTTGTTCTGGGTCCGACTCCTGTTCAAATTGATACAGTTGCACAGATGTGTCCTCAGAGACTCCTGTCGCCATTCTTTCCCCTCAATTGTCAAGGCAACACTCCATGTGTGTTGTGTCAGTAGTGATGTCCGGTTCGCGAACGAATCGTTCTTTTTAACCGGATCTTTATAGTGAACCGGTCGAACCAGTTCACCAAATCGAACTGAATCGTTCTAAACGGTTCGCGTCTCAAATCAGGGCTGATCCCACAAATACTGTAGATATTAACTTTCTGCCATCAGTGACAGTCTCTCAAACTAAAAAATAAAACGAATATCTTGAAGTAGATGTTGTAACTCCAATCGTTAGCTGAAGTGAGACATGTTTTGCTGAGAGATCTGATGAACTCACGAGCAGCTGATACTGAGCATGCGCGTGTAACCGAACGTACCGGTTGTCGGATCCTTGGATCAGCAGTACAGAATCAAAACCGTTTCTGTCGGACACGTTCGATACTTAGAACCGATGAGCCGATGAGCTGCGCATGCGTGTTATTTGTTCAGAGGAACGAAATGCAGGTTAAGTGTATTTAAAACTAATCACGTCTGGAAACATTATAACAAAGCTGTCACTGTATTATTTTAAAGTTTTGGAAACAATAGATTGTAAAACGGTCAAATTAAACATTTATTTGTTTTATCAATAATGCATGATATTTTCAGGAACAGCTTTTATCTTATTTAATTTCTAAGTCGATAAAGATTTTAAAATAGATGTAATCAAAACAGTAGGTTTGATATAGACTATTCAGCTTGCAGCAGTTCGCAGCTCAGCACCCTGTGCTCAACACACACACACACACACACACACACACACACACACACACACACACACACACACACACACACACACACACACACACACACACACACACACACACAGAGGTGGGTAGAGTAGCCAAAATCTTTACTCAAGTAAAAGTACAAGTACTTACGGAAATATTTACTCAAGTAAAAGTAAAAGTAACAATCGTAATAGTTACTTGAGTAAGAGTAAAAAAGTATTAGATGAAAAAACTACTCAAGAACTTAGTTACTAGTTACTTTCGATCTGATTGATAAGATCCAAAAACCCTGAATTTCAGACTACTTAGAGAGCTTTCACACACCTCCAAATATATATATATATATATATATATATATATATATATATATATATATATATATATGTGTGTGTGTGTGTGTGTGTGTGTGTGTGTGTGTGTGTGTGTTTAATGGTTAAACAGTGTAAATTAATGGTGTGCTGGGCTAACCACAGCTCTTTTTAAAACATACTTTGTTCTTATATTTTTATAAGTATATGCATTCTTAAAAATACAGTCCCATTTTTAAACGTATGTATACACTGCAGACTGTTGTCTGTCCGGATATGTGTATAAATGCAAGATGTCACATTAGGCTATTCAATTTGTTTCGTTTTTAGCCTGATCTCATCAGTACCTGTGGCAACGTTTTTGCAAACCACAAAATATGTACCAATACGTACATATTGCGACAGTTTCAAAGTGAAATGTCCACTGGGTGGCGCTAAAAGCTTATTTTTTTCCAGAACAGATTTGCGTGAATCTGACATGTTTTGTTACGTTGTGTTTTTAACCTAGCCTACACCCACACTAAACCTACCCGAAAGTGTTAACAAAAGCACATGTGACAACAATAAAATTGTGTCCATGTATTTTTAGCTTGTGTTTAGAACTCGTCTTTGAGCTCTTATCATGACTCGTTCTACATGGGGTTCGTTCTCAAGCTTTTCGCATTGCAAATACAAATCTGTATCAGCTGAGCTATCGAGCAAGTCTGGTGAATCAGAAAAGCAGAACATGGAGCTGTGACGCAAAATTCAAAATGTTTTACAAACCATAGACTAACAAAAAATGCAGTTTTTCTACCTATAGTGTTCATTTCTGTTGGAATTCCTGCAGTGTGTATTGGTACGTATTTTGTGGTTTGCAAAAACATTGTCACAGGTACATTTTGCCAATGAGGTTGCTCGTTTTATGAGAAAAAAAAAGATATGTAAATGTGCAGATGTGAACGTTTGTTTGTGGACGTGTGTTCGGAGGATTCAAACGATTTGTCAATGCTTGCACAAGAGCGCATATGAGGAAAACACTCGGACAGTGTGTGAAATAGTATTACAATAAAGGAAAAGTGCCCATAGTTACCAAATTACCATTAACAGTGTTCAAATATAGGCATCATTGTTACACTTACCACTGCTCTCTCAGGTTGGAGCTGGAATTGTTGTATGCTGAGATGTCAGTTCATACTGGTGCACACAGCATGCATTAAATTATGAAACTGTTCTTTTTGACGTCTTGGACTGAAAACAGGCTGAACATGAGGCCACGTACGGATGATCTCCCGTAGCTCACACACATCTCCCTCTGCTTCGGCCATCATCTTCTGACTAAACGCGCGCTAATTTTATGCGGGTGATGCGTATCCACCTCTCGCGAAGCAGCCTCTCCAACGTTTCGCGAGACTTCCGAACAAGTCATAACTTATTTTAAAATATATAATTAATTATCACCATTGACAGTAGCGGAGGAACGCCACCGAATGTAACTAAGTAAAAGTACAGTTTTTTCACAAGAAATGTACTTGAGTAAAAGTAAAAGTACCCATTTTTAAATATACTCTAAAAGTACAAGTTACCCAAAAAATGTACTCAAGTAAATGTAACGAAGTAAATGTAATTCGTTACTACCCACCTCTGCACACACACACACACACACACACACACACACACACACACACACTGATACAGCGGTTCTCGAGTCAGATCGACCGGTTGCAACGGATCACCGGTACAGAATCGAGAACCGTTTCTATCGGACACGTTCGATCTTTCGGACATGTTCGATTCTGAGAACCGGTGAGCTGAGATACTGAGCATGCGTGATAGCGTCGTAACCGAACTGTTTCTCTCGGACTGGGACAGCTGATGGTGATAATACATGAGCCCGGGTGAACAATGAGGATTTGTGTAAGTAGGCCTATTATGTCAATGTATGTTTATTTAATCCGTGTAAAACATCAGTGTTTGCACGACAGTGACAGTCTCTCAAACTAGAAATAAAACTAATATCTTGAAGTAGATGTTGTAACAATCGATTCAGTTCGATTTGGTGAACTGTATTTAGTGCAGTTGCAAAACATAAATGAAAAAATGTTTCCAAGATGATGATGATGTCAATTATAATTATTACTATACTAAGTTTTGATTACAAATACTTTATATGGATGTGTTTGAAAGTATTTTCATCCGCCGGGATGATAGAAATGACGTCATTACGTAAAGACGTAAAAGAACCGGTGATCCGGTTTTTTTAACCGGATCATTGAAGCGAACTGTCCGAAAGAACCGGTTCGCGGAAAAGAACCGAACTTCCCATCACTATGTGTCAGAACCATCCCACAGAACAGAGGGGCGGGGTGAGCAAAGCTCATTAGCATTAAAGACACATGCACTGAAATGGCTTACTGAAAACTGAGCTGTTTTTGACCAGGTAAAATTTGTGTTTTCTTACAATACTAATGAGAATTTTTAATTCAAGTATATTACAAAGGTTTCATTTATACACTAAAGAATCATATTAACTTGTACAAAAATTCATTATATGACCCCTTTAATAAACTGGTAAACTTTATATATTTGTAAAACAACTCTCATGAACTGCAATAAAGTGAGTGCTATCCTTTTCATTATTGCTGTATTGTTCCGGAGACTATGAGCTGGATCACAAACAATTGGTGCTGATCCATCCTTGAGTAACAACTTTTTACATGAGACAAAAGAGCACAGCGCAGGTCATATGGACAAGTAGGCGAAGCAGGGCTGGACTGGTAATCTGGCATACCGGGCATTTGCCCGGTGGGCCGACGCACTTTGGGGCGGGTAATGTTTTTTTTCAAAAACAGTTTTCAAAAAAAAAAATGTTGTACCACTGACAAAATGCAGCGACAGCGGCCCATTGGTTTGTCTTCTGAATTGACAAGCCGAAGCGAGAGAGACCTCCCCTCCATATTAGGCGCTTTTTTTCTATTTATTTATTTATTAGTATTTGAGCGCATGGAACTGCAAAGGTGAATATCCGCACAGCACAGCCGCTGACGAACGTACGATGCGTTTAAATGCTGCTCTATACGGCACTGTGACTCCGAATTTTGTTCTATACTATCGTATGATAGCCTATGGGAACATTACAGGTTCTCTTTTGAATCAGCTGAAAACAGCCGCGAGCATGTGTTCATGACGAGGTAAAGTGGAAAACGGCAACACACACAAACGTTTCACTTTAGCAGAACCACAATTTACATGGCAGCTAACAGCGAAGAAATGTGGTGTTTTGGAAGAAACATTTATTAAAAATGTTGCTATATTACTTAAATTAATATTGCAGAATATAAATCACTTTTATAGAGTCTGTTTTCATATTTTCTACAGGTGTTTACATTTTTTAACTTACAAATATAATAGTTTATTATATATGTTTTAGTTTTAGAAACCATATAGCCATATAATGAGAAGCTAGGTTTTTACAGTCTATGTTTTTTACCCTGTGACTGCCATGATCTTACATTTAAATGAAACAGGCCTACAGTTAAACTACAGTCTATAACACAGTTTTAAAGTCTGGATCCCATGAATTAAGGACAAAGCTTTTTTTTCTTTTTAAAAGTTTTATTAACTTTTTTTTTTAAATAGATTTAATGAAATTGAATAGCCTCATGAAAGATATATATCAGTGTCTTACTTAAATGATGTGCTAACTCTTGAAAAATATGATTGTTCAACCCAAAAATGTGATCATTTACTCACTCTCATGTCATTCCAAACCTAAATGAATTTATTTCTGTGTAGCATAAAATAAAATAATTTGAGTGTGTTTTTTTGTTCATGCAATATTCAAATGGTAGCCTAACCAAAATGGCTTGGTTGCCAACATTCTTCAAAACATCTTATTTTGTGTTTCACAGAAGTCATACAGGTTTGGAATGACACGAGAGTGAGTAAATGATGACAGCATTTAAAAGCAGTAAATTTACTTAACTGCATCCTAGCTCAAAATCATCAGTGCTTTACTGCCAAGGGCAATTCTGTGTGACAAAAAAAGTTTATCTGCATTTGCAGCAAATGTGATAATATCTATCATTATTTGTCCTTGTCCTAGTTTTATTTATATACTCCAATTTAAGGCCCCAACCCCAGCAAAAACATTCACGGGGAACTCATGGGCCGGATGCGCTGGGTATGCCAGAGCCGAATTTTAGCCCCAGTCCAGCCCTGAGGCGAAGACAACAAAACATATCGAGTCCATTTACATTCTGCACAGAATGCTGTATATCAAAGCAATTTGGAGGAGATTTTGATGATAAATGGTTAGAGATTCGAAGGAATCTGTGGCTTTACCAAACAGAAAGGCTCTAGTCAAACTGTGGTATTAACAAAACGCTACTGGCGGTTTTAAAAAAGGGGAGGAGCTGCTAACAGCTGGAGTTGTTTCAGGGAAAATTACATCAACACACTGAATAATGCTGTGCGTTTCAAGGCACTTCAGTGGCCCCTTAAACCCCATTGACTTTCACTGTATGACAAACAAAACTGAGACAATTTTGAAACATCATCATTTGTGCGCCACAGAAGAAAGAATTACATACAAGTTCAATTTTTTTCTATTTTTTATTATTTTTCTAAAATATTCTAGCCCTTAATGGACAGCATAAAAGAAAGAGAAAAACTACAGTCTAAAACTCAGTGTACACTGCTTGTCTGTTAAAGCTTGATTCGCTCATAACCACAGATTGTTGCTATGATACAGATAATGCAGTCGCAATCTCTCCAACATCCAACATGTTGAATGTTGAATGGTATTGAATGTGGATTTAACATACACACACACACATTATATATATATATATATATATATATATATATATATATATATATATCACATAAATCTACCAGCACTTGACAATTTTCTTACCTGAGTTGACCCAAATTATAGTGTTTGGTCTCGCCATCCATGGAGCGTGTAACACACAGAGAGAAGAAAGGCTGTAACTGTCTGAGCTCCAGCAGCACGATGGCCAGGTAGTGGATAAAGAGAAGAGCATCCACTAGTGAAACAGCATACTGCACAATCCCCTGGTAGTCCTCATCCTGGGACAGACAGATAGACAGAGTCAGTGCATGTTACATACACTAGAGCAGTCGTTCCCAAATGTTTTCTGCCGGGGGACCACATTTTGCAGAAATAAATATTTTCAAGCTCCCCCCCTATATGCACCCACATAAAGACATTACACTGTTTGCAAAATCCTATTGGATTTATTTGAAACATTGTAATTAATATAATACTACAACTTCTTGAATTCAGTAAGGTTCTCTTGAATGTGAAGTCTTCTGCTTGGGATGTAAAGCGGCATCTTTTCAGCTAAGTTAATATATTGAGGGAAATAAAACAGTGGTCTCCCTTCATTACCCACTGATATGACCTGTCATATTTTCTCACATTGGATGCGACAAAGCAAAAGCTGCAACTCAACTTGTTCTTTGTTTAAGTAGCAGCACAAGAATTTTAGCACAAAGGAAGCTTAGGATTTTTTTTTGTACCTGGCTTGTTTGGAGTGTTTGCTTAGAAACTTTAGTTTGGTTTAACAGCCATATTACCCTGTAGCCCAATACTGGTTGCCCACTGAAGCTAAGCAGGGTTAGGCCTGGTCAGTACCTGGATGGGAGATATTCATGGGGAAATTAGGTTGCTGTTGGAAGTGGTATTAGTGAGTCCAGCAAGGGTTGCTCATCCTATAATGCCCCAGTATAATGATGAGGACACTATACTGTAACAAGCACCGTCCTTTGGATGAGATGTTCAAACCGAGGTCCTTACTCTCTGTGGTCATTAAAAATCCCATGGTACTTGTCGTTAAAGAGTAGGTGTATAAGCATGGTGTCCTTATTGAGGAGATTCCCCCCTTCTATATGTAAAGCGCTTTGAGTGTCTAGAAAAGCGCTATAGAAATGTAACTAATTATTATTATTTTATTATTATTATAAATCATAGCCTCTTAATACTGCCCATTAACTGAATTGGCGCTATCCCTCTATCTCCTCTCCACCTAAAGCTGGTGTGCGGTGAGTGCACTGACACTGTTGCATCATCCAGATAGATGCTACACACTGGTGGAAGTTGAGGAGAGATCAATAACATGATTGTAAAGCACGTGCATATCATGAGTGTACAGCAATACAGGAAATGTGTTATATAAATATTTAATTCTTTCATTCATTCTTTTAGGCATATATGAACATGGCAATCATTGTCTCTGCATAAGGACTCTGGAGCAGTTCAAATATGTTGAGAAAGCAATGCGACCCAACGGATCACACTTTTAACCTCTCACCTGTGAGTCCAGGATGCGTATTCCATAGAACAGCCAATATGAAAGTACAAACAGTAGCACCAATGTGGTCAGTAGGGCTTGAAAGACGAAGATTCTTGGCAAGCTAGTCCGGGGTGGCCTGAAGAATAAAGCCCATACTGCCAACAACAAAATCAGCAGTTTAAATGCCACGGATATAAAGAGACCTTCACAGGCTGTTCCACAGGCTCTCAGTCTATCAGGCCAGAGGAGGTGAGGCAGGATAAGGAAGGCAAGTGGAGTCAGAAAGACCACCAGTCCCAGGATGACAGAAAGAGTGACACTTAGATAACGTTTGCAGTCTAAGCCCACGCTGTCGTCGAGGTCTTTGCTGATACGAACAATGTCCTCCTGGGATAGAGAGTGTTCTGAGGTGCCAGTGACAGCTGTTGTAGTCTCACCCCAGTTATCATCCTGGAAAAAAGAGGGAATAGGGGGAGGGAGAGAGATATTAGACTCTAGTCAATAGTTTAGCTTCATTTGCATTTGGAGATGTAACTATTGGGATATGACTGATAAGAGCTAGAGAGATTAATATTATATGATAATCTTTCTTCAACTTTGGGAACCTTTGGTCCAAAGTTTATGAAAGTAAATACCCACAATTGCATGTCATGGAAATTGTTATTGAAATTACATTTTTGGAAAAAAATCTTCCTGTTGAAAGTCCCGCCCCATTGTTTAAAAGTGTGAAGGAGGATCGTTCAAATTTTATTGCATGTTTAATTACATAGGTTTCATTTATCATTGTTTGACCTGTTTTGTTAAAAAAGCCTTTGAACGTTTGCTTTGTAAACAATGGGGCAGTACAGCTGCCCACGTTCAGCGTGACCTTTTCAACATGCGTTACGTAATGCCTGGCTCATTGCAGACCAGCACAAGTCCATTGTGATGAATACCCCCCCCCCCCCCCCCCCCCCAACAAAAAAACCCTTTTTTCCCCCACTAAAGATAGGAAAAAATTCATTAAGACAAAGACATGGGCATCATTGGGGTGAGTAAATCATTTTGAGGTAAACTAATCCTTTAACAATACTATTACTAGTATTTTAAGAGGTACTGATTGGAATTCTTCCATGCCAGTTAAAGATTCTTATTGAGTGTCACTATTTCTTTAGCACCGAAATGAAACGAAGCATGAATCTGTTCCAATTCCTTCACAATGAACATTGCAGTTTTTCAAGGTAAACCGAGGGTTCATTCCATCTCACTTGCACTTCCCCAAGGGGGAATCTTCCTTGTGGATATTGAAGTGCATAATGTCAAGTGGAAGAGGGTAATTTAAATGGACAGACCCCACACAACTCTAGTGTATAATATATTAACTATTTAATGCAATAATATATATATATATATATATATATATATATATATATATATATATATATATATATATATATATATATATATATTTTTTTTTTTTTTTATATATATTTTTTTTATAAAATAATACTTAAGCTGACTGTTTTTGTCATATTTATTGTATTATTTTTGTGAGGAATATTTATAAAAACATTTTTATTCAACAGCCCAAACATGCATACAGAGAAAACAGAAAGAGGGAAGAGAGAACAAAACTCATAAATAATAATTGAATAAATATGTTCCATAGTGGATTCCCAGTAATGAAGTAATGGCATTTAGTCGCATGGGCTTAGAACATTGCATTTCAACCCACTGATTTCACATTTATTTATATAATGCTTTTCACAATACATATGGTTTCAAAGCAGCTTTACAGAAAATACATATTTATACATTACAATGTATACAATTTAGAGTAATCTGCTATCAGATGTGACTGTGTTCAAGTAATAGTCCATGTCAGAAATGTACAGTTCTAAGATAACACAAATCATTAAAGCAATAATGTTAATTTAGAGTTGGCATCATCTGAAGTCCTGGCAGGGGTTGGTGTTATCTCTTCACATTTGTTGAAATATCTGAAATCTCCGTAAAAGGCTATGTAGTGATTTTACTTTCGTCAATCCAAGGATGCTAAGTAAGGTAGTGATTGGTACTCACGTCACCGCTGACGTGTGATTTTTGGATCACCTGTCACTTGAAGGGGTGGTAAAACATGATTTAACTTTTCTAACTTTAGCTAGTGTGTAATGTTGCTGTTTGAGCATAAACAACATCTGCAAAGTTACAACGCTCAAAGTTTAAAGCAAAGGGAGATCTTTGCTTTTAAAGAAATCAATTTCTAAGAACTACAGCAAACAGCCGGTTGGAAACTGTAGCCTTTTCCTTTAGACTTGCTGACATCAGCAGCTCCAATATTTTTTATAAAACCCTCCTCTTAGAATATTAAATAAGGGGGGTGAGTCAATTTTTTATTGCTCTGGAGAAGAGTAGGCTGGAGTGCGCTAGGCGGTTAGCGAATCACAACACAGCTGGGCCAGCTAACCAATCGGAGCCCATTGCGTATTTTTGAGGGACTGGCTTCATAGAACCAGGAAACAATCAGACTGTTTTTACAAGGAGAGATATAGCAGTGTAGAATAAATGTAAAATATATGCAAACATTTTTTTAAAACGAAGCATGAACACATGTTACAGTGCACCCTGCAAACACAATCAAGCCATCTAAAGAATGTGTTTTACGACCCCTTTAAAATATGGTTATAAATACATCAGATGACCACCTCTTAGTTTGGGAGACTTGTCAAGGTCTTTTACTTTGGCTGTACGAGGACACTCCAAATAGGAGGCTGTTCAATCATTTAGAATGAATGTAAAGTGGGGAGAGTTGGTCAGCAGATTTATCTGTAAGATTTGTACGAATTCTAACTTGTAGAGCCGTTTCTGTGTTATCAGCACAAGGAAGACACAATTGTAAATAAATAAATTAACAAAAGATAAACAACAATAACTAACACAATTACTAAATGAATATAAGGAATGGTAAATGAATTAAGTGCATAAAATGCATACAATACATGTGATTAAGTTGAGTGTGGCTATGGAAGAGTTGCATTATCTTATGGAAAGATAAACTGTTGTTTCTCTGAAACTAAGGTGAATAACCTTATTATTCAGCAAACAAGTAAACAAAAGATGATTTGTTATTAACTAGCATCAGTCGTATTACCTCTAATGTAAATTAGAAAGTCATATATTGATAATATACAACAATGGATGGTCTCTGGAAAGAGGTTTAGTTACTGGCGGTAAGTGATATTTACGTTTCACATGGTCGAGTAAGCAGTCCAATGGTGGTGAATACTGGTTGTGCTGGGAGACAATGCATTGAGAAAAGGAGCTGGAAACATGCAGATGAAGGAACCTTGAGGTGAAGGTTTGCTCTCCTGAGCTTAACCTTGTTGCAAATGTATCTGTGTGTCTTTTGCCTCTCTGGGCTAGACACTCAAGACTTTGTCAATCCGCTTTGGTCTCTCTGGCATGGAGACTCAGGACGTGCTGTAGTTGTCTCACTTGACTAAAACTCAGAACGTAGTGTTTGTTAATGTCTCTTTCCTCGCAGGTTGGAGGCTTAGAATGTGGTTGCATCTGCTGCTGCCTCACCAGCTGTAGACTCAGATCCTCAGATCTTTTGTTGTCTCGCTGATTAAACCAGAGGCTCAGAATGTTACGGTGTATCTGTTGTCTCATCCTTGCAGGACAGACTCAGAACTTGGTGAACTGTCTCTCTCTCTCGAGGGGAGACTCAGAACAAAGGAGTGTCTGTTGAAATGGTACCTTTATCCCTTTCCGATGAGGAGGAGAATGCAATTTGGCGCTTCTCCATTCCAGTGTTACAATTGGCTGCTGGCATTAAAGGGGGCACACAGTGTGGCCCACCATTCCTTTCCCTGTGGAACTCATTTGCATACTGTACACAGTTAGAAGTCTTTAAAGTGTCTTTAAAGTTCACCAATGCATTTACCACTTTAAAAACCACCACCAGAATAATCTTGGCAATATTCTTAACAAACAGTTTGTAATTATAAAATTAATGTAATTATAAAATTACATTAAAAAAATATTAAATTGCTCGTATCATGAAAAATTGTTGGTCATCCCAACCTGTTCAGAAGTGAAAGGTTAGTGAATGATAACATGATTGATAATGTGATCTCTGTAAGGATGTTCACACTGGCATGTAGTTATTATTATAAGAGGAGGCAATGGACAAAAACCAGGGCAGGAACATGCTGGCCAAGTGAATTTTTAGTAAAAAAAATAAAACAATGAATAAAAAGTTCTGTTGTCATATCTGTTTTTTTAAACCGCGGTATCGATTTAGTATCTGTATCGAGGTATTTTAGTCTTGTATCATATCCAAGTCATAATTTTGGTATCATGACAACACTATAGGAGAGTCTCTTGAAGCTGTGACCATCCCTGTCCTGATGATGCTTTCTCTGTTCAAAGCTATACAACAGGGGATCCCTACCAGCTGAACCAATGGTGCGGGGGTGCACACTTAGTGGTTCAGGTTGCTGCTGGGGGAGGCCCTTGACTATCCTTTTGACTATCTCTGTCTTTATGCTCAATTTGAAGCCTCTTTTTCCTCATTGTAGGGGAGATGAGTGGTACCCAGTGGGGTCTTCTGCTGTTGTAGCCCATCCGCCTCAAGGTTGTGCGTGTTGTGGCTCCACAAATGCTTTGCTGCATACCTCGGTTGTAACGAGTGGTTATTTCAGTCAAATTAGCTCTTCTCTCATTTTGAATCAATCGGCCCATTCTCCTCTGACCTCTAGCATAAACAATGCATTTTCGCCCACAGGACTACCGCATACTGGATGTTTTTCACTTTTCACACCATTCTCTGTAAACCCTAGAAATCTTTGCGTGTGAAAATCCCAAGTAACGGAATAACATTTTTGAAATACTCAGACCGGCTGTCTGGCACCAACAACCATGCCATGCTCAAAATTGCTTAAATCACTTTTCTTTCCCATTCTGACATTCAGTTTGGAGTTCTGGAGATTGTTTTGACCAGGACCACACCCCTAAATGCATTGAAGCAACTGCCATGTGATTGGTTGATTAGATAATTGCATTAATGAGAAACTGAACAGGTGTTCTTAATAATCCTTTAGGTGAGTAGTGAAGAAAATACACATTTGAACACAGGAGGGATTTTGGCCCACTCCCCCACACAGATCTCTAGATCAGTCAGGTTTCTTGCCTGTCACTGAGTACGTTTACATGGACTGCAATAATCTAATTATTGACCTTAATCTAAATAAAACAATAATCTGATTAAGCTATTTACATGAGTTTGTTTTAGAATACTCCATTCATGTTCCCGTTTTACATGTTACGGAACATAGCTCGATTAATAGCACACGTCATTGATTACGTCACCATACCACACCGTCCTCAAGAATTTTACGCATACAGTTCGTCTTTTCAATGGTACCACATACAGTTTTCAGTGTTTCATTTTTAATTTTACGAGAGCTTCAAGTGCAGTTAATTCTGCATTCTATACGTGCAAATAGACGTCGGCGGACACAAATTCTACTACAGCAACAAGCCGCCTCTGTGCTTTCAGTTGGCGGAATGTCATTCATGCCACCACGACAAACTCGGAGGTACTGGATGAGAGTACGAAGTAAGGACTGGTGGGAGAGAGTTGTTTTAATGGAATTTAATGACGCCGAATGGAAAGAGAATTTTCGCATGTCCCGGAGATCATTTGTAAAAATGTGTTCCGTGATGGAGGGTGTCATGAGTCCTCATGAGGTGACTGTGCGTGCACCTGTGCCCTTGGAGATGCGGGTTGCACTGGTCCTGTATCGACTCGGTAGTTGCGGTGAATACAGAGTAATAGCCAATCAATTTGGCGTGCACAAATGCACAGTCCAAAAATTTGTGTACATGTTTTGCAAAGGAATGGTATCCTACGCAAAAAATCTCATCCAGGTTCCTAGTCTGGATGACGCAAATGCAATTGCTCGCCGATTCGAAATGAAACATAAGATTCCCCAAGTAATCGGATGCGTTGACGGGACGCACATTCCCATACTACCGCCGAAGGATGGATATAGGGACTTTGTTAATCGCAAAGGGTGGCCATCATATGTGCTACAAGCAGTCGTGGATGAACGATATTGGTAATTAGCCAAGGATACGTTTATTTACTTGTATTGGTCCACATTAATCTTGCCTTTGTGTATCTGCTGAAAAATGATTTTAGTGTTATTTTATTTTGTTACTTGTTTCCTGTCCAAATATATAGAATTTCTTAAAGTAGTAACTACACAAGCAAAAGTTATTGTCTTGGTTTGGGGAAAAATAACTTGCAATTAAGTAAAAAAATTCTCTTAAAATTAGCAAAATAATTTGCCTTAATTCAAACAAGATGATTTTGCAGACCCACTGCCAGATTATTTTGCTAATTTTACCCCCCCCACACACACACACACACACACACACACACATACACACACTTACTTTTCATGAAAGTGTATATACTTTCAATTTCAAACCTTTATATCGTACATAACATATTATAGCCTAATTTGTAGTGTAGGCTTATCTACTAATATGAGCAATAAACTGAGTAGCAGCTATATTTCTGTAATGTTAAGAAATTATTTTTTTCTTTTTAATCTAGCTTTTGGAATGTCAACTGCCAAGTTCCTGGAAGTGCACATGATGCCAATGTACTGCGTCAATCACAACTCTTCAAAAAGGCCCATCTACTCCCCAGGGTAAAAATGTTACAAGAACTCTTTCGTGGTATCATTTTTTCCTCACATTAGTGATATCAATAAATGTATGCTGTTGTATGACATTTAGGGAGTGAGGGAGATTCAGGGGAAACCTGTGCGTTTCTTTCTCCTCGGAGATCCAGCTTATCCACTCATGGACTGGCTGATGAAGTGTTACCCACAGTCTCCAGGCCTAACACCTGAAAAAGAGTCGTTCAATGTTCACCTCAGCTCAGCAAGAACCACGGTGGAAATTGCTTTTGGGAGGCTTAAGTCTAGGTGGCGGGTACTCCTGAAACGCAGTGATTTTCACTTTACCTTCTCACCTTGCATGATTACAACATGTTGTGCACTGCACAATTTTTGTGAAAGAGAAAAAGAGCAGGTCCCCCAAAGCTGGTTGGAGGAGGCAACTGTTACAGAGAGGGCCTTACCTCAGCCCCACAGTGCACCACAGAACCACACTCCCAGTGCAGATGCTGATGTCATGAGAGATGCATTATCGGCATACATGGCAGCACATTTTTCCCTTCGTGACAGTATACATTAGGTACAAGTGGTGAACTTTCAGTCTATTTGCTTTCTTTTAGGAATATGCAACGTCACACTTAGTATTTGTTCAACAGTGTTATGTGTAGTCTCTGAAGTTAACTGCATTCAAGGTATTTTATGAAGAAATGCAATACTTTTATTTTAATGTCAACTATTTATTTGTAATTTGTAAAACAAGTATTTTGTGTAACAAAAAAATTCATCATAGAAAGAAACACAATTTCATTTGGTTTTGTATGCTTTAAATACAGAAACACTGCAAAGAAATGAAGATACAAAAATTACAATAAGACTTCTTAAAGTTCTGGTCACTTGTGTTAATACTTTACACAAAACAAAGGTTTAAATAAAATATTATTTTACAAAAAAAAAATAGTAGTTTCACTTTTTAAGCAATTTCATATAACAAAGGACAAGGCACATTCTTTTCCCTGTAACAGGCAAATAAGAGGTAGGAAAAATTTCAAACATATCTAAACTCAAACCAATACAGGCATTCACAAAATATTTTGCATAAGCAGCTTTTATGCTAGCCTAATGGCAGGCTGCTCACAGGTGACTATATGATCGGGCATAGTTATTTGCTTCTTCTGACCCATGTTCCGGAGTGGATGTGTTTGACACAGTAGATCCATGCATATGAAAGTTAGATGGCTGTGCGTGATACCCTTGAAAGTGTGGGGGGTGCAGTGAAGGAGGTGCAAACATTGGCTGTGTGCTTCGGAATCCCTCAACAAGTACTGACATAATGCGCTCGGTGGAGCGGGCATTGCTCTCTATTAAAGCACTAAGTAGTCTCTCCTCTCTTTGTTCTGATTGTTGGATTTGGTCTTGAACCCATTCATTCTGTTGCCTCATCATCTGCACCATGAACTGTTGATGCTGAGAAATCACAGTGCATCTCGCAGACTTTCTTCGAGTGTTACCTAGACATTTCCATAAATAAAAAAAAGAAAGGTCACTTGATGTAACAGGCTTTGATAGTAGTACCAGCTAAGTCTTGGCAAAACAAACAAACAAAAAAACATTTTAAGTATTTCCAAGTTTTACATTATACATATTTTAAATGTAGGACAAATTTGTGCTGCATAGAGTATATCTAGCCTATTTAACAACTGCTGAACATGATGGACAAGTCTGTTATAAAAGTAATATCCTACAACGAGTTGTCTTATAGGCCTACTTAAATATATAGGCATAGATGTATTATATTTAAATCCAGTTTACTACTTTCCTTGCTTTTGCAAGTTTAGACTTGTAACCGAAATTACATTTACATTAAAAACATGTCACCTTTTGTCCGGGGTGGATCAACGTCTGGTGCAGTGGCTGAAAAGCTTTCCTCTCCACTAACGTTAACAGACGTATCAGCTGATGATGCGTCTTCATCTCTTTCCTCATACATTTCCTCCGGGAGAACTGGAGAAGTTGCATCATTTCCAGTGCTACTCTCTATGTGGCAAAGTAAATACATAAAATTAGCAATATACGGTATAGATTATTTACTGTAACATACTAGTTAATTAATAGCAGAAAAACAAATACAACCAGCTCAAACATAGCCTACTTACCATCAACTGCATTCGAGTGTTCCGCCTCATTCATGTCCCCGTCAAACCCAATGTCCACTCCATTTTCAGATACGTTAGACAAAGGTCGATGGCCGAGTATGTCATGCATAGTTTCCAAATATGGGAAGGATGAAGGGTTGGAACCGCTGGTGTTATTCTGTGTTTTCGCCCTATAGTAGCTACTTTTTAGGATTTTCCATCGGGTGCGAACTTGTTCAGCCGAACGTACGTAATTCTCCTCCCCCATTCGTTCTGCGACTCTTTTAAATATGTCGCCATTCCTGTTCTTACGGCCATCAAAGCACTTCATAATATCCATTTCGTTCAGAATTCGTAACATTAACATCGTTTCCCGCTCACACCAAAAATGTGCCTTCTTGCTTGAAGCCATGCTCTCTTGTTTGCCGTCAAACGTTTGACCACCGACTGTGTGTGTCCTGTCGCAAAATGCAGCGAAAAATCCCACACTAGGTTAATAGTTAGATTAAGGTGTGTACATGTCTGTAATGGTCTCTGATAATGCGACTAAAATAGGCATACTCCACATGTCTTAATCCGATTTCTGGTTAGTTAGATTATGACTTTAATTAGATTAAGGTAATTAGAAATCGCTGTCTACATGGTAGCCTCTTAATCAGAGTATTGTCTTAATCAGATTAATATCGGAGTATTGTTGTCCATGTAAACGTACTCACTGAGAAACAGTGTGTGCTCTCTCCAAAGATTCTCTATTGGGTTTAGGTCTGGAGACTGGCTAGGCCATGCCAGAACCTTGATATGATTCTTACAGAGCCACTCCTTGGTTATCCTGGCTGTGTGCTTCGTCATTGTCATGTTGGAAAACTCAGCCTCGAACTATCCATCTTCAATGCTCTAACTGGGGAAAGGAGGTCCCCAAAATCTTGCAATACATGGCCCATGTCATCCTCTCCTTAATACAGTGCAGTCGCCCTATCCCATGTGCAGAAAAACTCCCCCAAAACATGATTCTACCACCCCAATGCTTCACAGGAGATGATTAAATCATGTTTGCTGACATGGAAAAGGGAGGGAAAGAGTGGATGAGAAGAGGAAATTAAATAGTACGACAAAACAAAAAAAGCAAAGCACAAAACAATTGGTTGTTACACAAATGATCACAAAATAAAGTGCACAACCGTATCCATTTTTGTATGGCTTTAGAAGATTATAAACATTGTTTCCTTAGAGGGCACCTCTAAGATGTGAAATGAATCTCTGAAAAAAACATTTATGTGTGTATCCCTATAAATGCAAACGAGCTAGTGCTTCTGGCCCCTTTTTGCAGAAGAGGGTGGGGCTTAAAAAGCTTGTGTCAGGACTAGGGATGCGCGATATACCGGTACTGGAAAAATACCGGTATATATTTTATTTAAAACGGTACGATATCATGATTTGGCACATTTCGGTATATGCTGCTGTTCCGAAGTTCACCGCTAGATGGCAGCGCTCTACCCAAACTGACCCGAAACAACCGGCAAATGTGACAACAACATAGACGGACAAAATGGATAAATCAGTTGAATCTCACTCAAGATGCCCAAAACGAATTAATAAAGAGAGGAGTAGAAGTGACATTTGTAATGACTTTGCTTATAAAACTGATGAAGAACCATCAAACCTAGCCAAGAAGCATCTGTCACTATCCTGACTTTAAGACTTCTTAAGACATCGACAGGTCAGTGAATAGTTCAAACCATCTCATTTAGACATTTATTTTCTTTTAACACTGATCAACGCACACACATAGCCTAACTTAAGATCGAATATCACAATCTCCAGCGTTTGTTTCAACCAATGACATTTAGATCTCATTATATTTGCACGCGTACTATTGCACTATTTACATTCGCGTTAGACACAACCGCCTGTGTTTATGTGAATACTCACTAAAGACGGACATTTGTACATAATTCTGTGTATTTAACTGTTTAAGGAAACTTAATGTGTAATGTGCGAGCGTGACTAAGTGACAGGTGTGTGTGTGTGTGTGTGTGTGTGTGTGTGTGTCGTATGAGCTCATATCTCCTGTAACTTACGAAATGCTATAAAATCTCTTGCGTGTTCAAATGATTTCCGTTCTCCATCCCGAGACGAGCGTGAAATGTTGAATCGGATTATGCAGATTGCTTTAGTGTAGTGCGATGTCTTTTGAAACCAGAAGCAATTTGTTAATTTTGAGAGATTTTTGCTGAAATTATTTCTCACAAGAAAGTTTTCAAATGACTGATTTGATGTGATAAGCTTTGCTAATTAATTTACTAATAAACATTTGTGGTAATTTCCCACTTTATAAACTCAAAACGTGCATAATTGTTCTCATTCGCGTGTAATAAACCCGCGCTAATATCAGACCTTGTGGTATCGATTTAATATCGGTATTTCGGTATTAGATTGTGGTACCGTACCGAAGCCAAAATTGTGGTATCGAGCCATCCCTAGTCAGGACAATCTCATCTCAAAGAATGAACATGTCAGAACAGTAACTCTCAGTAGCTGAGTTCAGTTTGAACACTGGAGTCGGACAATAATGGCTAAAGAGCCAGAGATAAATGCTGCATGGAGATAGAGCTGATAACGTTTTGTTTAATTACGGTTATAATTTATGTCATTTTGCTTTTATCCACCATTAGTACAAACCTGTTTTAGAGGACCTCTTCCGAATGATGGCAAAAACTTTTTTATGAAGTTTATTCTACTATTCGACTAACAGGTCCGACTCCTGTTCAAATTGATACAGTTGCACAGATGTGTCCTCAGAGACTCCTGTCGCCATTCTTTCCCCTCAACTGTCAAGGCAACACTCCATGTGTGTTGTGTCAGAACCATCCCACAGAACAGAGGGGCGGGGTGAGCAAAGCTCATTAGCATTAAAGACACATGCACTGAAATGGCTTACTGAAAACTGAGCTGTTTTTGACCAGGTAAAATTTGTGTTTTCTTACAATACTAATGAGAATTTTTAATTCAAGTATATTACAAAGTTTTCATTTATACACTAAAGAATCATATTAACTTGTACAAAAATGCATTATATGACCCCTTTAATAAACTGGTAAACATTATATATTTGTAAAACAACTCTCATGAACTGCAAAAAGTGAGTGCTATCCTTTTCATTATTGCTGTATTGTTCCGGAGACTATGAGCTGGATCACAAACAATTGGTGCTGATCCATCCTTGAGAAACAACTTTTTACATGAGACACAAGAGAACAGCGCAGATCATTTGGACAAGTAGGCGAAGACAACAAAACATATCGAGCCCATTTACATTCTGCACAGAATGCTGTATATCAAAGCAATTTGGAGGAGATTTTGATGATAAATGGTTAGATGGTGTTCTTGGGATAGTACTCATCATTCTTCTTCCTCCAAACATGTTTAGTGGATATTTTGGTCTCATCTGACCACATTAATTTCTTCCATGACTCATGGATCATCCAAATGGTCATTGGCAAAATTAAGACAGGCCTGGACATGTGCTGGTTTAAGCAGGGGAACCTTCCGTGCCATGCATGATTTCAAACCATGATGTCTTAATGTATTACCAAGAGTAACCTTGGAAACGGTGGTCCCAGCTCTTTTCAGGTCATTGACCAGCTCCCATGTGGTCATACTCCCATGTAGTTCTGGGCTGATTTCTCACCTTTCTTAGGATCATTGAGACCCCATGAGGTGAGATCTTGCATGGAGCCCCAGTTCAAGGGAGATCGACCGTCATGTTTAGCTTCTTCCATTTTGTAATGATTCCAACAGTGGACCTTTTTTCACCAAGCTGCTTGGTAATTTCCCCATAGTCCTTTCCAGCCTTGTGGAGGTGTACAGTTTTATGCAGCTAACGACCTCAAACAGGTGCAAATACTTATTTGCAGCTGTATCATACAAATAAATAGTTAAAAAATCATATATTGTTATTTCTGAATTTTAAAAAAAAAAATTAGATTATGTCTCTCACAGTGGACATGCACATACGATGACAAATTCAGACCCCTCTGTGAAGTGGGAGCACTGCTGAGGTGTTATGGGGGCCCAGGATGCTTCAATAGTGGCCTTAAGCTCATCCAGAGTGTTGGGTCTTGCTTCTCTCAACTTTCTCTTCACAATATCCCACAGATTCTCTATGGGGTTCAGGTCAGGAGAGTTGGCAGGCCAATTGAGAACAGTAATACCATGGTCAGTAAACCATTTACCAGTGGTTTTGGCACTGTGAGCAGGTGCCAGGTTGTGCTGAAAAACTAAATCTTCATCTACGTAAAGCTTTTCAGCAGATAGAAGCATGAAGTGCTCCAAAATCACATGATAACTAGCTGCATTGACCCTGCCCTTGATAAAACACAGTGGACCAACACCAGCAGCTGACATGACACCCCAGACCATCACTGACTGTGGGTACTTGACACTGGACGTCAGGCATTTTGGCATTTCCTTCTCTCCAGTCTACCTCCAGACTCTGGCACCTTGATTTCCGAATGACATGCAAAATTTGCTTTTACATGAAAAAAGTACTTTGAACCACTGAGCAACAGTCCAGTGCTGCTTCTCTGTAGCCCCAGAGTGGCTTGACCTGGGGAATGCAGCACCTGTAGCCCATTTCCTGCACACGCCTGTGCACGGTGGCTCTGGATGTTTCTACTCCAGACTCAGTCCACTGCTTCCGCAGGTCCCCCAAGGTCTGGAATCGGTCCTTCTCCACAATCTTCCTCAGGGTCTGATCACCTCTTCTCGTTATGCAGTGTTTTTTGCCACACTTTTTCCTTCCCACAGACTTCCCACTGAGGTGCCTTGATACAGCACTCTGGGAACAGCCTATTAATTCAGAAATTTCTTTCTGTGTCTTACACTCTCGCTTTGAGGGTGTCAATGATGGCCTTCTGGACAGCAGTCAGGTCGGCAGTCTTACCCATGATTGCGGTTTTGAGTAATGAACCAGGCTGGGAGATTTTAAAAGCCTCAGGAGGTGGCTTTTGCAGGTGTTTAGAGTTAATTAGTTGATTCAGATGATTAGGTTAATAGCTCGTTTAGAGAACATTTTCATGATATGCAAATTTTTTGAGATAGGAATTTGGGGTTTTCATGAGCTCTATGCCAAAGTCATTAGTATTAAAACAATAAAAGACCTGAAATATTTCAGTTGGTGTGCAATGAATCTAAAATATATGAAAGTCTAATTTTTATCATTACATTATGAAAAAAAATAATGAACTATCACAATATGCAAATTTTTTGAGAAGGACCTGTATACTAGAGAAGATTGTGCCTATACTAGTAATCATTTCACTAAGTTATTGTGTTTGGGTACACTGAGCAGCTGAGGCAGGTTATTTGTGAATCTATCTTTAGGGTTTGGGATAATTGTTCTACCTGGTCAATAACGCTGAGTGATATGTGCGCACGCACGCACGCACACACGCACGCGCACACGCGCGCACACACGCACACACACACACACGCACACACACACACGCGCAAAGGATCAGTTAAAGATTGTTTTACCAGTTAGTTGAGTCCCCAAAAACCTTGAGGAATACTGGTTTTTACTGGTCAAAAACAACATTTGTATAATGTAATAATTGTTTTATTTTTCTCTTGATTTTTTAACTGTTAAAGTAATACATTAGAAAAAGACATCTGGCTGCCAATTAAGCCTTTCGGTAGCCTACAGTAAAGTAAAAAAGAAATTTTGTTGCCATAAAATAATCCCCAAACAGCCATAAATATCAAACAAAAATAGAATATTTAAAGTATTTTTTTTTTTTTTTTAACACTGTCACTACATTGGCACAATCATATGAGATTTACAAGTCAAAAGTTCTTTGCAAGCAAGTGCAAAGTTTCTATGTCCCTTTAGGGGCTCCGTAGAACACTAACAATCCAGATTTGGTCATCTCAAAAGGTGTATATCTAGATCAGGGTGATCAAATCTGATTTTGCAGATTTTAGAAAACCATGGGATTTCCAAATCCAGATCATTCTGGTCCAGATTAAACTTTTTGTAAAGAATAAGGTATACTTTGGGCTTTAGAGAAAAGCAGAACACAGACCTCATATTTAAATAGCAGTCTTTTGTGTTTTAATGATCAAAGACATAAGTCTGTATCACAATTTGAATTAGTTTTAGAGTTTAACCCTATTTTTAGTTTATTAAAACATAATTTGCCAAATGCTGTTATATTTTTGGAAAGATATTAAATAAATTAGAGAAGGATAAAAAAAAAAAAAAAAAAAAATTCATCCAAAAGCAAAAACGGTTACATAATTGTAACACAATTATTTGCAAGTTGCAAGTTTGTTTACTTTCCCCCTCAGTAAGTATAAAATAAACAGCCTACATTTATGTGATCACATAAGCACAGGCTGAGCCCAGAAAAAGACAGTCACTGAAGCATTCAGTGCCTTGGGCTAAAGTTATAGTGGTGTAGTAAATACAAGGGTGCAAGGGAAACTTAGTTAGAAGGAGGGTATCTGAATAAGTAAAGGGAAAGTCTTTATCCATGTATTCAAATTTGCTCAGAGGCTGAGAAATTTTAAAATAGACAGCTGATTTAATTAAGCAGATCTATATTATTCAGAATGACTGTATATTAAATTAATTACCTGCAACCCTACATATATGACAAGCTGTTTGAAGAATGGATGAATGCAATGCAGTACTGTCAAGTAATACATCAGTCACAGATGAAAATGAACCCAATTGAAAGGTGACTTTAGAGAGGACTTTGTTCAAGGTTTTTCAGAATGAACAGAGCTGTGATTCTCAACAGCATTTTGAGCTAAGTTGACAGTATAATATGGAAGCAGAAAAGACTCATTTCACGCAAAAAACGCGATGCACACGTAGCCAATTTCACATGTATGAAACCAAATTCACATGCACAAAAATGATTCACGTGCGCAAAATGTGATATATTCATAAAATAAATTTCTAAAATGTAAAACACAATTCATAGATTTGCAACTGCACAAAAAACTTTTGAATGTTTAAAATTTACAAGTTTGTCGTTGAATGTGAATGTGCAAACCGTCATTGGCGTGTGAATTGCCTTGGATTTGTTTGTGTGTATTTTGAGACTTTCCTTGCAGTGCTCTCCTCCCACCCGGATCGGTCATATTCTTTAGCCAATCAGATTTAGGCTTTTTAATCGGTGTTATGTCATCAGCTTTCAACCACAGTTCATCATGGCTAAGCAGAGGTATGCACAATTTGTTCTGATAATTTCTGTTTAGTTAAACTTGACGTTAGAGATCAGTTGTAGTGATAGCTTATTAAATATTAACAGGTGTAAGCAACTGCTGTGGTAATCAGATGTCCCACATGAAGAGGAAATTATGCTTGTTTTGTTGTATATTAGCTGCAGGTACAGAGCCCCTCAGACAGCTCTCTCAGCTCATCTGGGTGGCCAATAGCTCCCACTCAGCACTGACCTCATCAAGATTGTTTTTTAAATAGTGGAACATTTTTTTATGAGCACTCATTGTTTAGTGATAAAGATATTTTGCCATTTGTGCAACAGTATACGGTGTTCAATTATTACACACTTATTTTTCCCCTGTATTTTTTAGGATTACACACCCTTGCCATCTGGATAGCAGTCACCTTTCTGTATTTGTGTTTATGTTTATATATATATATATATATATATATATATATATATATATATATATATATATATATATATATATATATATATATATATATATATATATATATATATATATATATATATATATATATATATATATATTTCTCTGTACTATATGTTGTGCTTCTTCCTCCTTGAGATTGTCAGTTCATCATTTACTCATCCTCAAAGTTGTTCCATACCTGTATGTATGCATTTCTTTGCTCTGCTGAACACAAACGAAGATGTTTGAAAGAATATTTGTAACCAAGCCATTGATTACTATAATAAAAAAAATTGAATTAATAAAAACGTATACATCAACTGTAGCAAAAATCTTTTAATTCTGACATAAAACAAGAACATTTAATAATGCACCCGTAGCTTTATTCCTTGAATGTGTACATTAATTCAGTAACAATGCATTACTTGCAACATGACTGTTTTGAAAGAATTACAGTAGTAATGGTAAGGCTAAGGTACTTTTGTCCAAATTTGTTTAAACTTTATTAATATGTCAATACATAATCATAATTAAAATGTAAGTACTCTGAAAAAGAGAGTATAAAAATCGAGGACTCTAGACTTTTTAATCTGCAATAAACACTGTTCATTATTTTCGTCCGGGACGAAACAAGTGATTGGCTTGGGCGACTGTCATTCTCTCTTGCTACCATGGCTACCACACCTTTTGCTACAGGATCTGCCCACATGAGCACACCCGTAGGCCTGTCGTGATAGTCAATAAATCAATTTATCTCACGATAAAAAAAAATGTGCTTGATCATTTTCTCAGTCGCGATAATTTCCATTTGAATGCTTGTTTGTTTTCCTCGTCTCTCGCGCTGACTGCGCGCGCCTCGTCCATTTAGGGAGGTGTTCATACTTGACGCACAGACTGGGTGCGGCATGATGGGACGTCATGCTAGGCCAGATTCGCCTGGACCTCGTGCTTCGGTTGTGGAGCCGCACGCAAAATTACAAAATTTGACATGCACACCGCCAAGCGAAATGGGGTCTCGCGCACATTTTTGCAATGTTGATGTCATTTTTGCCGCGCATGCCCTCGCGCTCATATGGATGCGCGTCAAATATAAACAAGGCTTAAAGCTACACTGAAGTTGGCAGTTTGATAAATGTTAATTCTTCAGTTCAATCTTTGTGTGCTAAAAAGGCACATAAGTTCCTGTGGAGAGCAATACACATTCTCCTTTTTTCCCCACATAAATGAAAAGCATGTCATCAAGGTCTTCTCTCTTGTTGTATCAAAATCTCGCATAGCTTTCCTCAGAGATGGTCAAGTTCAGTTTGTGCATGATTACATGATATAACAGTTTTTTTTTTATATATTGTATCCTAAATTGTGGATAATTTAGCTATATATCATATGCTGAAGTACATTTCTGGAGTGTTAACGATTAAAAGAAAAAAACAACAAGAACCATACAGAACTGAAAACAGTGAAATGAACCGAAACGTGGGTTTTGTGAACTGTGCCACCCCTAATATGCACCTAAAACACAATCATCCGTCTGCACAGCGTCAAACACACCTCTTGTCTAGTCCTCATTCCTTTAATTGCTCTCATCAGTTCCCTATGTGATTTCCTCCTTTTATGTTGTGCTTACTTTCCTCTGATGCTTGCTGGTTTGTTTTGTGCCTCTCTGTTTCCCATCTCTGGATTTTTGCTGAGCTGTTTACGAGTGGCCTGACTGTAGCACTAACCCTTTTATGGCCTTGCAGATTGGAGCTTTTTGTTCAGAGCTAAAAGAGGTGCACTTTACAGTCTCAAAGAAAAAGAGAGAGAGAGAAGGATGTAGGTGCTTTCAGATGGAAAGTTATTGACATATATAGCACAAAAAATAAATAAATAAGGACAGTCTGTTTCCACAGAATTACATCATTCACCCATTGAAATCTCTTAAACTAACAAACATGTATCGGAAATGTGATATAAGGTAGTAATAAAAGATATGTGACAAGCAAAGGATAAAAACAAATCTACATAAGCAAGCAGTCCTCAATCATATTCAATTTTTTTTTTATAATTCAGTAGATAGATTAATCTACAGTGTTCTACCATGTGTGCTTGTTTAAATGCATTAGTCTAATGTATCTCAATTAATGTTCATTTGACTGCCTTAATGTTGAGTTCTAATATTACCAGTAACCTGTCTTTGGAGTCATACAGAAAAAAATACATAGTGACTCACGCTACTCTATAAAAGTATTGTTGGCAAACCTTAAGCAGTCAAGAGATTTCAAAGCAGGCACCTTCTCAACATACTGTAATTACTGAGATTAAATAGCTATATGGGAATAGATGTGTCCTACCTGACAAGGTTCTCTAGGCAGTGATCTCTGCTGTTCTGAAGGTGCACTACCTAATACCGGTTCTTCCATATTGATCTCAGTCAACCCAGGTTATTCAGTTACAATGTAAAGTATAAATAGGTTTTTAATCATGGTTTTCCACTCCCCGAAACAGAAATCAAAAGCATTGTCAAGCGAAGCAAACACTCCACTCGGAATCTTCTCACTGACTTGATTGCTTTTGTATCAATGCAAAAAGATACCCATCATGCGATCTGAGCTGCTTCATGCCCATATTCTCAGGTTCAATAAAAACGTTTCAAAGAGTTGAGGGAGGGTAGGTCACATGTTATGTCCGAGGAGAGAAGAGAGAGAAGCTGGGAAGAAAGAAGAGGGAGGCAAGTCCATTAAATAAAAAATTCTGCTCCCCAGGGAGACAGGGCAAACAACAAAAGTGAACCATTAGGATTGCTTAGGGGAAGGGCTCACAAAAATAAACACATACATACATACATACATATTATATATATATATATATATGTTTGACACTTTTGCCTTCAGAAATGTTGCTTTCAGAACTGCCTTAATTCTACGTGGCATTGATTCAACAAGGTGCTGAAAGCATTCTTTAGAAATGTTGGCCCATATTGATAGGACAGCATCTTGCAGTTGATGGAGATTTGTAGGATGCACATCCAGGGCAGGAAGCTCCCGTTCCATCACATCGCAAAGACGCTCTATTGGGTTGAGAGCTGGTGCATGTGGGGGCCATTTTAATACAGTGAACTCATTGTCATGTTCAAGAAACCAATTTGAAATGATTCGAGCTTTGTGACATGGTACATTATCCTGCTGGAAGTAGCCATCAGAGGATGGGTACATGGTGTTCATAAAGGGATGGACATATGTCAGAAACAATGCTCAGGTAGCCCATGGCATTTAAACGATGCCCAATTGGCACTAAGGTACCTAAAGTGTACAAAGAAAACATCCCCCACAACATTACACCACCACCAGCCTGTAAGTGGTAACAAGGCATGATGGATTCATGTTTTCATTCTGTTTACGCCAAATTCTGACTCTACCATCTGAATGTCTCAACAGAAATCGAGACTCATCAGATCAGGCAACATTTTTCCAATCTTCAACTGTCCAATTTTGGTGAGCTTGTGCAAATTGTAGCCTCTTTTTCCTATTTGTAGTGGAGATAAATGGTACCCGGTGAGGTCTTCTGCTGTTGCAGCCCACCTGCCTCAAGGCTTTCTCGATAACGATAATTAGACAATATTTTGCTGAGCGTGTTATCGTGCTGGAATATTGGTGCTGGTGTTTTTTATATTCTTCATATTCTGTGTGGTGGTCAGTTCACAGCAGTGACAGAAATCATCTTTTCCAAAAAGTTTAAATGTATTTTTTCCTTTTATGAGCATTTATAGATTTCGCGGTGAGCATTTTCTAACACAGAAGTGGCATTTACACAGACTTAGAGGTGACAAATAACCTGCAGTTATGCATAAATGTTTTGATGTTTTAAATGCATAACGTTGAATACTGATAATTGAAATTATTTAAAACATAAAACAATACTTTAAAACCGCCAGTAGGTGGCAGGAAGTCACTGTTAATTAGAGAGTCATTGAGAATCAAATGATTCATTCAAACAACTGATTCATTCAGGAATTAATAATTTGATTTTAGTCACTGAATCATTGATTCAACTGATTCGTTCAGAAAGCTGATTCATTCAGTAAGGAAACACTACGTGTTGCTCAGAGACGCAATTACAGTGCTCTGACTTTGTTTTAAACTACTGGCTTCCTCAGTTGGGGACACTCAAATTATGATCCAAGTTATTCAACTAAATATACAAATTAAATGTATTAATTAGGGCATATTTAATTCTATAAACTATCCAAATCAAACTATCCAAATCAAATTTTGTTGCAATATTGTCCTGTTTAACACTGTGAAGCTGTTTTGAAACAACCGTCATTGTAAAAGCGCTATATAAATAAAGTTGATTGATTGATAGATATTCTCGTTGGCGAAATAGAGTAAAATGTAAGTCACCTAATATTAAATTCTTGTTTAGCAAACTTGTATAAAATAAATATCACATTTACGATATAAATATAGACTCACACAGTGAAAGTGTGCACTCGCACTAATCTAATCTTCAAGACTACATCACAGTGGCCCTCATTCATCAATCTTGCGTAGAAACGGGCGTATATGTTGGCGTAAGATTATGCTTATACTCCTCTCACCGCCTGATTTATGAAGTGTTGCGCACCTCTGCAATCCAGGTGTACGCAATACTTGCCCTTGATAAATGCATTTTACACCATGGACACACGGAAGACGGCAAAGAAGCGAAACTTCTCCGACGTGGAGATCGGGCGCGCCTCAATCATCTTACTAGTCCACAAGTCAGGGCACTGATTAGGCATTAGTCAATAGGCTGACTCCCTGATCAGTGCCCTGACTACTGAACTAGTGAGATGATTGAGACGCGCCCATCGAGACAATTAACAGGGAAGTGGAAAAAAGCTAAATTGTTTTATTTGGGAGTTTAAAGAGTGGGATTATTAAAGGCACCCAAAAAACAAACAAATATAGACCCAAATTACGAGTACTGTTAATAGTGTGGAGGTTGAGAAGCACACTCCAGCAGTTTTAAGCTGTTTGGATGATAAATTAGGCCTACCTCACAGTGCATTATTTTACAGCACATGTTTTGAAACAATTAGCGTTTAATTTCGTATCACAGCACATGTGTACGATATGATGATGTGATGTGGAGTAGCCTATCATTCATTCACATTAAAGGTCCCATGGCATGGGTTGTTTTATTGTTTTATACTGTTTCCTGGGGTGTACTTATATTGTTAGTATAGTTTTTACATCAAAAAATGTCATAATTTAGAAATAAAAGCCATTTTTCTGTACTAATACTAGCCCTCGGTTTAGAATGCTCTGTTTCAAGAGGCGTGTCTGCTGTGAGTCGTCAGTGAAAACACCCACTGTTGTGATTGGCTGACATCTTTGCATTTGAAATGAGATTACGTGTGGAGGGGGCGTGGTTTAGTTATGCATGAGCTGGAGCAGCTGCAGCGCTGCCAGTGGAGAGAGACAGACAAGAGAGGGAGCTGGGGAAAGATTGCTGAGGAAGTGTTATTGTACCGACTTTTTGAGAGCGCGAGTTTATTTTGCTTGTATCTGAGAGCTCTGAATAAACACGAGTTAACTTTGCAATGTTATTTCTCTCACAAAATGCTTTCACCATAGCTAACAACAAACACGACATCGACATGAATACAGTAAGAGCTTTTGTTGAGCATAATTACTAGAGCAGCGTCATTCAAAAGGGTGATTGACCAATCCGAACATAAAAAAAGAGTGTTCTTTGAATGCTCTCTCTAGCCTGACAAGCCAGACCCACATCAAGATGTTTGGTCTGGAAACTCACCATAGACAGGGCTCAATCCGAGGGGCGGGATAAACGGTTGTCTTTCAAACTCCCTCTGCACGCGATAGCGCTACACCAACCAGAGCAACAAAGGTGAAATAGAGCTTGTTGATAGATTGAACATTCGCCGTATCCGGTCGGCTAAACTCCGAACACATCCTCCCTTTTTAAGAATGACTTCAGTGCCGTTCTTTGTTCTTTTCTCAGAGAAAAGCTTAACTCCAAGTCTTCCAGAGTCGCGGTCAAAGCTGATTCGAAAGACCGCCGCCGTTCGCCAGTTTCTGTATTTACTAGAAGCACGCAAACGCAACTCGGCCGTCGTCATTATGGCCCCGCCCGCCGACTCTATACACGACGTGATTGGCCCGTCCAGATTGTGAGGAATACAGCTCAGAAGGGTATTGAGAGTTCCGACACTTGCGGGCAGATTAAATTTGCTGCCGCTAGGATGCGTCTAGATTTCTAGGCTATGCTCTCTCTAGTTTAATCATTTAAATAACATATTTGTTTCATGCTACAAACAGAAATGACGTGAAGTTGATGGTTTTAGTCACTGGCTTGATTCACTGATGCATCAAGACGGCCAGCAGCGGGACTAACAGTTTTAAACGACTTAGAAAGAAAGTCTGAACTTGAATGATTAGCTACACATCAGAACTCACTGATCCCAGATCAGGCATTAATGAACACTGCTACTCACTGTTTGTGGTGGTGCTGTTGAATCCGTATGATAAAGCCTGTGCTGCTGACATCCACTGATAAACTGACTCCTTTCTCTACTAATTCTCTGGGCGGGCAAAGCAGAGGAAGGGGCGGTAACCTTTCCTGGTATGACCTCATAACAGGAGAATTCAAGATCAGCTCGTCTGAGCTCTCATTTTCTCAAAGGCAGAGAAAGACAGCCAGAACACGTTTTACACTGATCAAAATTTCTAGCTACTTGAGGACAACATTTAGGCTAGGAGAATTCATATTAATGTTGAAAAACCTGTCATGCCATGGGACCTTTAATAATTGCATGACAATTTGTAAGATTCTTTTTATTGTATTATTATGATTTTTTTTTATTAATGATGCTTATTGTTATTTAGAAGAAGAATGTCATTATTATTTATTTTATTAATATTTAAAAGAAGAAGAATGTAGTTTTTATTATTTTGTCAGTCTGAATTATTCAGTCCCAGTCCGTGCGCAGCTTCCGCACAGGCTCGCAACTGGAGGAATACATGCCTCAAATGCTTTGGTAGCCTATAGTCATACAAATTAAACATTGAAGTCTACTTTGCACAAAAATAAAAACTGAAGTTTATAATTACAATGTTGTTGTTGCTGTTTTTTTTACAGTGGGTCATAATATAGCATATATTTGTCAGTGCGTTTTGTGGTGTTAGAAATTGTTTTTCTGCGCATTTTCGCACTAACTCCAAACGTGCGTACACCACCTCCTGAGCTGGCGTAGGATTTTTAGCGTGCCGGACGCCAACGTCCATATTGATAAATCTCAAAGTCACCGTGGGTTTGGGTGTATGCAATGTGTACGATGGACCTGGCCTGTAGACCCGTTCGCAATTTGGTGTTGGGGGAATTTCTCATTTGAACTGAGTTAGTGGGTCCCTAGACATGAAAAATTACAGAGGTGCTCGTCCGCCATAGTGCCACGAATGACGTAGAGGTCCAATCAAATATGGCTGCCATCGGATGACGATGAAAATCCAACATATTTGTTTCTGAATGTTTATACACATGTAATACCTCTATTTTGACTAATTATGGTATGTGGAATTCATTTCTGCTATTGATATGACCATATTGGGTGATTTTGACCTTAAAGGGGGGGTGAAAAACAAAGAATTTCAGTCATTCTCATGTCAGTCTTGAGTACCTATAGAGTAGTATTGCATCCTTCATATCTCCGAAAAGTCTTTTCTAGTCTAAAAAGTCTAGTTTTATTATATTTATAAAAGAAATATGGGCTGTACAGAGTCTTTCCGGAAAAAAACGAGCGCCTGGAGGCGTATCGAGTGGGCGGAGCTAAAGAATGACGAGAGCGGACAAAGCGTTGACGTCCTCAAGCGTGGAGAAACCCATGGCTATCTCAGCTAATAGATATATGATCCAGAATCAGATTCGGAGGCTGAAATAAATTGAACAGGAGAAAAATTAACAGCAGGATTTGTGTGTGTTTACTCGCAGTTTGATTCGGTTTATGGACTATTGTGTGCGACTAAACTTAGCAGTAGCAAGCAAAACGGTTTTGCACGTCATACTAGTGTAACGTTATACATAGAACAACAATGGAGTAACCGTTAGCGCATTTGAATGACGAATCACGCGATCGTGTCGTTTACTGATGTTTACTCATGCGACGATAGCCAACAGCACAGACATTTGAAGCAGTTTTACTCACCGGCTGCTTCCAAAGCAGGACCGAACCTTTATCGCTGGGACCGCTCCATCAAAAACACACTTCTTTGTATGATTTGGTGAAGTCCTGACAGCAGTAAGTGTAGAGATCCACTTTGCGACGCGACTGAAGCGATGTTGTGAAGCTTCCCGTAATTTCTGCGTTCAAACCGGTTCAAATGCAGCACAGCCTTCCCAGAATGCTGTGCTGAAGCATTGAAGTCGCTTGATGTCACTCATAGGAATAAAGTGGAGAGCGGCGCGAAGTGTTTATGGGCGTGCATTTCCTCTCTCGCTCTAGTCACACGCGCGCGCTCACCCTACCGGGAGAAGAGCCCGTACGGCCCATACAAGGACCTTCCGCTCTGTCCACGTCAAGCCGAGCCATACTCGAAAAAAACTCTCCGAAACTTGTGAGAAACCGGAAGGAGTATTTTTGACACAGAAATACTCCATCAAACGTCCAACATTAGTTTTTGAAACTTTGTCTATGTTTAGGATGGGAATCCAAGTCTTTAACAGTGGTAAAAGCTCAGTATGCATGAAACAGCATTTCACCCCCCCCCCCCCCCCCCAAAAAATGGCATGGTCATAGTCATTTTCCTATTTTGAAGAATCTCAAAAGACATGTACATGCGAACTAACTAAATTTATAGTCTGCCCTTATACTGTGTATTGTGTATACAATACTAGAGTTCACAAAAAATAAGAGGACAAGATTTAACTTTTCTTGTATTTTACCAGGAGTATCAAAAGATACTTCTCACTTCATCTCACTATTGAGCATCGCACCAATTGATCAACAGTGAGCATGCTATCATCTTGATGCGTCACTGACAAAGACAGTGGTTAAAGGACATATTCTGACTGGAGATGACTGTATGAGCAACGTGGGGACTAAACATACTGCTATGGCTTCTGACCCAGTGCAATACTTAGCCAACTTTGAAGAGGCAGACACCTTGACAGAGCAAGATGCAGCTAAGACATTTGATGATTTCAGGATAGAAATCTACACCAGTGGAAGTTCTGGAATTGATGCTCTCCCTTCCACAAGTAGTGGGATCAGAGGCCACATCCAACGAGGGGCTTTTCTGGTTCATACAACATGCCACTTGCTTGCAACTGTGGCACACCCCTGCCATCAAAATGTCTGAAGTCCATACCACCAAGTCTGCTCACAGTGAAGCCCTTTTCACACTGCGATTCCGGCAAATACACGAATAATGTGACCCGGCATTTGTTCCCGGGCCGCTAGATTTGGCCCATTCACACGGCCAGCGAAATGCCGTAATATGTGCGCTTTCACACACAACGCTTAACGGTCCCGGGTCGAGTTGACACGTGACATCCTGATGTGACGTATAGCGGCGAGCGATCTCAGCTTCAGCGCAGATAGTAAGGAGCTCCGTGGTCTCGACTTGTGTCCAGTTTGCACACATTTCTGCTTGTTTCATTTTAGTTTCTTTTGTATACGAACACTCTGCGTTTAAAAAACAGACTAGCTCTTCTGGCACTGCAGGGTTGTATTATTGAAAAAACAAGCTCTAGGAGTCGCACGATAACTATGTACACGTTGCGGCATTAGTTTCGGCTTTTGTTCACACAGCGCACGTCCCGGGTCGAATACCGCAATATTACTAGGTCCCCGACCCGGGTCGAATTCGGTAATCAATCCCGGGACGTGGTTGCTTTCACACAGAAGGCGACCCGGCAATGTTCCGGGAATATTGCGGGTCCGACATGCAGTGTGAAAGGGGCTTAAGTAAGTGTGCAGGCAAGTGTGACAATCGCCGATGTGGCTTTTGTGCTGCTGAAGTTCATGCACCATATTCTGCCATGGAAAAATCATCCTGTAAAAACCCATCCCACTAACATGCATGAACACATACAGCACACTTTGAGAGAAATCAGACTATATTGTGCACTTTTAGTTAATTTGATATGATGTAATTTGTATCAGTGTTATTGCTTCTTTAGCTTAGAAATCTAGACACACCCTAGCGGCAGCAAAGCTAATTTGCAGCCCGGGTAGTCTAGCAACTCTTCGTTGAATTGTGAGCTGTAAAAAACAAACTCTGGTCAGGCCAATCAAATTGTGTATAGATTCGGTGGGCGGGCTTAATATAATGACGGCAGAGTTGCGGAGGTTCCGCGTGCTACTTGTAAACAAAGAAGCTGGCAAACAGCGTTCTTTCGAATTGGCTTTGGCCGCGACTCTGGAAGACTCAGAGTTAAGCTTTTCTTTGAGAAAAGAACGGTACTGAAATCATTCTTAAGAAAGGAAGATGTGTTCGGAGTTTTGCCGACCGGATACAGCGAAAGTTTAATCTATCAACTAGTTCCACTTCACCTTCTTCGTTGCTCTGGTTGGTTGTAGCTCTATCCTATTGCGTGCAGAGTGAATTTGAAAGACAACCGTTTATCCCGCCTCTCAGATTGAGCCCTGCCAATGGGAAGTTCCCAGGCCCAACATCTTGTCAGGCTATTGCTACATTGTTTTATTTGCACCCAATTGTTTTATTTTATATCATTGTACTAACACCCAATTAAACTAAAACTTCAAAGAGGATGTTTATAATTGTTACATTTCTTCTCTTCATGTCTTGTTATAATTAAAACAAATAATTGAAGGAAACAATAATAAGTGACTATAAAGAAAAAATATTTTTTTATAAAAAAATATGTTGACCTTGATATTTCAATGACAAGATGATCCTTAATGTTAAAAAAAAATATTAGCAATGAATGTTAAATGTCAGATTTAGTAGAATTAAATTTATTGCATCTGGCTTTTATTCCTAATAATGGCCAAGTTATGGCCAAGGTCTTCTGAATAGGAAAATTACCTTGACCATGCCTGTTAAAGGTCAAAATTCAACCATTATGGTCATAACAATATCAGAAATTAATTCCACATACAATAGGAAGTCTAAATGGAGGTATTACATGTGTATATACATTCAGAAACATAGAAGTTGGATTTTCATCATCATCCATCGGCGGCCATATTTGATTTGACCACTACGTCATTCGTGGCACTATGGCGGACGAGCACCTCTGTAATTTTTCATGTCTAGGGACCCACTAACTCAGTTCAAATGAGAAATTCCCCCAACACCAAATTGCGAACGGGTCTACAGGACAGGTACTGGATTTGCGAACGGGTCTACAGGACAGGTACTGGATTAATACTCTGGGTGTGTGTGAGGGATATACTCGATAATGTCAGATTGCATATCGTTAAAACAACGATTACGATATTATCGCAGACAATATATATTGCACACTCCTACATTCAAATAGAGATTTTAAAAAGTAGGCTAAGTGTTACTAATTAAACAAGTATATGTTCAGCTAATTATTAGCCTCTTACATGTCTTCATCTCGAGAAATTGCACAATTTAAACGACTAATGATGTTTTTTATAAATAAAGTTCAGGAGGAGCACTATCTAATCAGCTTGAGTATATTATACACAGCATACTCACCTAGTTACTTCGAAAGCTTTCTGCATCCCTCAGCCCCCCCGCGCACCCAAGCCGCCCCCCCAAAACCGAATATTTTATTTCACCATTTGAGATTTCACCTGCTGACAGGCTTAAGTTTTGGTAGCTCGTCTTGAAAACACAGTTTCGGGACTACTCTTACATATAAAAAAGACGTATTACTCACATAAGTGTGTTGTACTATTCCTGTTGGATCAGATATAGAAGGCACAGCATTGTGTTTTAATCGCAGTTTGTCTGCAAATCCAGCTCGTACTGAGACTTGTTTACAAATGATTCCAAAGTGAAATTAAGCGAACACACGTCTTCACCACATGAACTGGAACGTCATTAAAGGACAACTCCGGTGAGAAATGAACCTAAGGGTAATTAACAGATGGTTACAGAGTAGATTGTTCTCTGGGATGCGTTTTCATGGAAATCGAATGTAAAGAGTTTTATCTTTAAAAACAGATTAGCTTATAACACTAGTCTATGGGGCACAGAGTAGTGAAATTAAATCGCTAGTTAATACCACTAACAAGGCTAAAAATAGCCTCTCACTAACACAGTAGCATAATGAGGGTCCCTACATGCAAACCGAAGCATTGAGAACTTTGTAAGAGTACAAACAGTTTAATAAGAAGACACTTTATAAACAGAGCGCATTTCGCGTTCACGAACAGGCGCCATCTTGGAAAACAGTCTCGACTCATCGAGCGACGAGAGCTCTGCTAAGTGATGAACTGTGACTTGGAATCTCATATGGTCCGTTGTTTCCGGAAGAAAACACTGAACACAACAGAGAAAATAAATAAATAAAAATAAAAATGTCCATGTTATTACATTTCACAAACTTAATTCCTATCGACCAGCTCACTTAGAACAGCGCTCGTAGATCGATTCATCGAGACTGTTTTTCGAGATGGTGCCTGTCCGCGAATGCGTAAGGCACTATGTTTACAACGTATCTTCTTATTAAACTGTTTGTACTCTTACAAAGTTCTCAATGCTTCGGTTTGCATGTAGGGACCCTCATTATGCTACTGTGTTAGTGTGAGGCTATTTTGAGCCTTGTTAGTGGTATTAACTAGCGATTTAATTTTACCACCCTGTGTCTACCCTGTGCCCCATAGACTAGTGTTATTAGCTAATCTGTTTTTAGAGATAAAACTCTTTACATTCGATTTTCAAGAAAACGCATCCCAGAGAACGATCTACTCGGTAACCATCTGTTAATTACCCCTAGGTTCATTTCTCACCGGAGTTGTCCTTTAAAAAGAAATGAAGTATCACACATTCCTAATATTAGGATCCGAAAGAAGCTTATGCAGTGACTGTGTTCTTCCACAACCAGAAATAGCACTAGGACTGCAACAAACGATTATTTTGATAATCGACTAATCTACTGATTATTAGAACGATTAATTGACTAATCATCGATTATTGCCATCACCGTTGACGACTAATCTGTACATTTTGAACGATTATTCAATTAGTTAAAACATTGAGGTATACATATTCTAACAATAATATAAAAAAAGAAAATCACTTTAGCTTTTCGAAATGGTTGTTTTAATGAACTTTGAACCAACTAAACAGGTCATTCTCTCAAGTCAAGTTCTCAGATTTCTGTCCAACACAAATGCTTTCTACGCATTGTTTAAATATTCTGTTCTCTTCCAGTTGAAAAATAAAAAAAATAAAAAATCAGCTGCAATTGCTCTGACGAAAAAAAGTGATCAATAATAGGTGCTGCTTAAACTGGACATTTACTTCAGGAAACAAAGCATGGTAAAATATTAATCTGCAAACAATTATTACAAGTATACAAATTACACATTTTTTACATGACAATTGAGCTGACAGATTCTTATCCGCTTAAACTCTGGGACCACTTTTGGGGATTTTCGCCTGGATTTGGCCTACCCAAATTGAAAAGATTCCTATACACACATACAGTGGTCTAAGTTCAAAATGTTGGTGTCATTTTACAGGAAACCCTTTGAAGTTACATAAAACACTGCTAAAAGTGATAAACATGTAAGTATGTTGTCTAAGCTGTAATAACCCCCTCAAAAAGTAGGCGTTTTTTTTTAAATATATAAATTCATTTTTGAAAGTGTGTAACTCAGGCTCTGTGTGCTCTAGGTTCATGCAGACAGTTTGGGCTGTTTCCACCAAATTCCCGAAAATAGTGGGAAAAAAAAAAGTTTGTGTCATGTTGTATGCAAGATTTATTCAAATGGCAATGAAGGGATGACCCCCCTTTTCATTTAACAGTATGAAACAGTAACTGACATGAATGATCCTATTTCCTTTTGTAAGTCTTCAAGCATATGGAACAAAATACAGGCAAGTGATAAGACCATAATACCTAATAGTGTTACAATAAGGACTCCTAAACTCGATCAAGCTTTATTCTATCCAAAATAAATCACATTACTGTAATTATTATTAATAGTTTAATCATTATTATTAATATTATTACTATTATTATTAGCAGTATTGCCTTCTCTAATAAAGAGATTTTCCACTAATCAGTTAGCTTCAGCTGGAGAATTCTCCTCTCACCGGCTCCTGGTTTCATCTTTAAGTGCAACAGCCTGCACATCGTGCTCCCATTAAAAGTAAGTTGCCCCTTGTATGTATTGCACACGACAACATTCTTGGTTCAAAGTTTTAACATTCAACATTCAACAACTCTGTTAACAAACAGAGCACTTCTGTGAGGTAGCTTGAACAATCAAGTAATAAATAACTAGGGGTGTCCATGGTTAACCGATTGACCGATTAACCGTTAAAAATTGCGTAACCGAGTGAAACATTTTGCTCGGTTAAGTGGCGTCAATGACGTGCCTTGAATTTAGTTGTAATATATGTTTGCACCCCTAGAGACCGCCAGAGCGCTCCCAGACATTTGTAATATCCACAAGAAGAAGTCATGACCAGCTTTCTAAGCGGGCAAAGAAAGCGTGGGAGCACTTTAAAAATGAGAGTGACGGGGCAAAATGCAAGTATTGCAATGCAGTGCTTACCGCATTTTTCAGGCTATAAGTTGCTCCGGAGTATGAGTCGCATCAGTCAAAATATGCGTCATGAAGAGGAAAATAACATACGTCGCACTGGACTAAAAGTCGCATTAGGGCAGAAGCAGAGCGCGAGTCGCGCGCGCTGTGCATAACGGAGCAGAAGAAAGAAAGTTTGAAGTGAGAAACTTGTGAATGACTAGAGAAAAGCAGACGTTACTTTAATGGTAATGAAGAAAACAAAAAAGCTAATCGCGGACTGAAAGCAAGATGGCCAGAGCTGAAGGGACGAGACCACAGATGCTTGAACTCTGCCGGGAGAGGCTCAGCCCCGCGAGTCAAACGCTGTGCGAATCATTCTCGCCTGCATATTTTAGTACATGCCCTAATCATGCAGGCGCCCTCGCGGCCACTTGCATTGCTCGTGAACTGGAGCGCATCTCATCCTAATTTAACGAAACTCAGCGTACGCCTCGCAGACATGAAATAGATCTTAAGAAACTTGAAATGTCTTTTAACAATTTAAAACGAAAAGAAATAGGCTACTCTCTGATTGTGTAATCCATGATGTGCATTTCTCTATATAGGCGCGTTCACTACGGAGATGGTGGTCGTCAAATTAATAAACTAAAAATAACCCTGACGCACACTATGGTTAACCGAGTATTAACCGCTAAGGACCTCGGTTAACGGTTAATGAAAAACTTGAAAACGTGCAGCCCTATAAATAACATAAATTCTTCACTTTTGGATTTTAGTGCAACAGCAAATATAAAAAAATTCTGGGACCGGAGTTGCGCAGTAGAGAGCAGGAAGTACAACGGCGATATCAAAAGCACACCCACACTCTCACAGATGCAGAACAATAAATTATGTTGGTGTGAAATAAACAGTTATGGAAATATAGAAATTAAAGCTAAAGCTCCAATCTGCTCCCAAAAATCCCCAAAAAAGTGTTAGTGCCTCAGTGACAAATACACTCAAAGAAGAAATCGTTCTCAGCTGTCAATCATGACATCACACACCTGTTTTTATAGCATCAAATAACTAACTAAAACTAAACTTATTTAAAAAACGAACACTTGAAATGAAATCCTTGTGACGATAACTGCCTACAATGACAAAAAAATTACTTTGGGGAAAAAATATTTGAAGTGTAATTTGATTGTTTAGTTTGCCTCACGTCCATTAGAAAAAACTGAGGGGCGGCTATACTGGGACTGGCCACCGGGGGGCGATCGAGGCACCAGTGCTGCAGGCTTGGTTTAAAAAACAAAAAGTGATGTCATTCCGTACATTGCTGTTTCTGTGTGGAGTTAAAGGAACACTACACTTTTTTGAAAATAGGCTCATTTTCCAAGTCCCTTAGAGTTAAACAGTTGAGTTTAACCGTTTTTTGAATCCATTCAGCTGATCTCTGTATCTGTCGGTAGCACTTTTTGCATAGCTTAGCATACATCATTGAATCATACAGGTCCATTAGCATCGCTCTCAAAAATGACCAAAGACTTTATTTTTTCAAAGATAATATTTTTCCTAATTAAAACTTGACTAATTTGTAGTTACATCGTGTACTAAGACCAATGGAAAATTAAAAGTTTAGATTTTTATACCAATTTAGATAGGACCTATTTTTTTCGTTCCTGCGTAAGAATTATGGAACTTTGCGGCTGTACCGTGGGTTCAGCGGCGCGATGATATTACGCAGCGCCTGAAAGTAGTCCTCAGATAGGTAACTTCCAATGACCGGCACTATGTTTGTGTGGTTGCAGCCAGCAAATTATGTAGTGGATTTACTGTGAGATTAACCATATGGTTCTGTGTGTAGTAAAAAGCTGTGATAGTGAGTCAAAGGTGTATACTACTACCATCATGTTTCACAGACCAATGAAAATCAAGTAATGAAAGAATCAGTGGTTGACTGCTCTGAGCCATAGATTTCAAAACACCGGTAGAGTCAAACAAGAAACTGTGTGTTTGCTCAAAGCATTTTGGACCAGATGACTATTTGGAAAACATGGACAGTGTTACCACAGTGCGGCATATCTAAAGGATATGGCCAGACAGGGCGAAGTGCATCATCCCCCATGGCTGTAAGTATAACAATATTTAACATATAAATATTATAAAAGCAATATTTTTTTGTTAGCTTGAACGACCAGATTGAAAAGCACTCTTATTGTCTTTAAGTTAGCTAACCTGTGAATGAAATCACTAAGCGTTGGGGTTTTGCCCGGCCATTTGGTTTATACAGTATATAACGTTAGTAGTTTTATTTTTAGCATTCTGGTGAGATAGTGCATAGTTTTGATTAATACAATGTTGAATTGCCGGTATTATTTATCTACAGTTTCTATGGTACAAAATACTACGTTAGTGATGTTACATTCTGTTCCAAGGCTTCGGAGTGTCTCTCATGCATTGAAAATCATTTGGGGGCCACAGAAACAACGGAGAGCACGCACTCTCTCTGTCTTTATAATAAGCAGTCTTAGCATATTTCATTCACATATTACGTTAACAGTTAGTTAAAATCAAAAGATCGGCAGACCGAATCCATGTCAGACCATTTTTCCTTGAATTTTGACTCTTCTTTGACTCACCAGTTTGAATCTGCTCTCCTCGTCCCTTCTGCCTCAATCTGTTCAGCCACACTTTCTCTTTCACATTTCAAAAGCTTGTCTTCAGTGTAACTGTTATTCCGGTTCAAATAGATACGGTTCGGGATCTGCACCAAAGTAAATATCTTCTGAATCGTCTCTCACAAACGTCTCCATGGTTACAACGCACTCTCTGAGCAAGCAGATCGTCATGCTGGTTATGTTGACAGAAGAAGGCGCTGTGTAATCATTGCGCCGCTGCACCAATGACGGCCACAAAGTTCCTACGCCGGAATGAGAAAGTAGTTCCTAGCTATAACGGTCTAAAAAAATAGAAACTTTTAATTTTTCATTGGTCTTAGTACACGATGTAACTATAGAAGAGTCAAGTCTTAAATAGGAATGCTAATGGACCTGTATGATTCAATGATGTATGCTAAGCTATGTTAAAAGTGCTACCGCCAGATACAGTGATTGGCTAAATGGATTCAAAAAGGGTAAAACTCAACTGTTTAACTCTAAGGGACATGGAAAATGAGCCTATTTTCAAAAAAAGTGGAGTGTTCCTTTAAAAGGGTCTAATGCTGTGACACTGCATAACTATTGATGTGTTAAAAAAAATATGAGAATATACATATATATCCGAGTCCGGACAGGGAGGTAATGTCCGATTCCGATCGAGTCTGAAATCACGTGATCGGGCCCGATTTCAGATCACGTGATTGGATAGGGACATCCCTACTTGTTAACTATATCTTACCAAAATTTGAGTGTGCAACTGATTTTTACATCCAGTTGGACGTGTGACCAGTAAATTTGTGCGTGTTTATTCAATAGATCACTCCAATTACATGCTCTCTAGAATGCTATATTTGCTTATGTGACACAAATGAGATCTATTAAACCAATACTGTCATTTTTTTTTTTTTCCAGACATTTTATAGAAGTACATAACTCAAACGTAATGGTAATTTTATTTAAAAGAAGAAACCTGTTCAAACATGCAAAATACAGTTCATGCAAAATTGAATTCGTTCATGAACTAGATCTCTCGTTCAGACTCAAAAGTATCTTGGTCAGTAAAGGGCATATTCGTTCACTGAATTTAACAAATCACATGCTCCGTCACATCTCACACTCGAAACGCTATTGACTCGAGATTGTCATTCTTTGAGTATTTATTAGTAATACAGTGGAAATTAGCATTTTGATTTATGGTATGTGCCCCTAGCCCCTTACATTTTCTGGAAATGTTAGCCTGGAGCCCTAAAGCATGTGTCATGTTTAGGACAAATTGTATCACGCAGTTTTTTGCATCAGCTCATTCTACATTCTTCAATATTTTTCAGATGCGCTCATATCAATCTACTGTATATCGATATACAGGGTATTGCCTCATTCGGTATCATTTAAAAAAAAAAAATATTGATATATTGTACAAACTCGATATACTGCCCAGCCCTATCTGGTGTTTTACTTCCAATATGCAATCTGACAGCCATGGGTGACAACCTCTTGCCCACGGATGATCTAAAAACGCCAATAAACAAGTAAATCTCCATTTGAGATTTTCTGCTTAATGTGTCATTCAGGTGGTCTATATTCTGTCAAGACTCACAAGGAGCTTGTGCAGTTTGTGCGACTAAAACCAAATAACTCATATTAACTGATATTGTCTTCTATACTCATTGCTAAACTGACATCAAACCTTCTCAGTGGTGAACTGTAATAAATCCAAGCATGGATCTCTTAACTATTTGCGATTGTGTTTGCTGAATATTTGCACTTGTATGAGCTACTGAAATGAGCCTTGCTGTAAAACAGCCAATCAGCACAGAGCTCAAAATCATTATTCATGACTTTCAAATAAAAACAAACCATTTAATCCTAGGGTTGTAAATAGACATTTAAAACCGTATCTGGAGAATTTTTGCCCTTACCTGAGCCACATAACTTCTATGTAGTTGTCAGAGAACAATCTGAAATATTGTTGTATCAATGCATTCTATGGCATCGGTTCCCAACAGGGGGGTCCCGGCCCACAAGGGGGCCTCAGCAAGTTCTGCGGGGGGGTCGCATCATATTTTTTTAAACTGTTGAGCGGTGAGCATTAAAGCCTAGTTCACACTGCGCGATTTTTCCCCCCGATTTTGAGTCGCCGACAGGTTTTCGAAATAGCTGACAAATACCCGAGATCACAGGCAAATTGGTGCTCGTGCACGCGAGTGACAATCACGCAGTGTGAATAATCAAAGACGTGATCAGAGAGAATCGCCGACGAGTGGCCGACGCCGGTGAGATATTTGGCATGCTAAATATCTGGACCTGTAGGCGATTCAAACTCCTGCTGTGTGAACTGCGTTCTGACTGAAAATTACATCGGCGATGACCGACAGCCAATGAAAGAGTGAGATACGGGGCAGCAGGACATTCAGAGAGGAGTTATAGAGCAGAATATCAGTATTTTAATAGATATATTTACAATTCTATCAAACAGAAACAAAGCCCAAACATTTGCACATCCAGCCGCAGCAGTACATTACAAAATGGTTTATTTACCTCAAACTGTCTTTGCAGAACACAATCCTGGCTCCCTCTGTCTCTCCAACAATTTCTTCCGCCATAATCTTTTTTCTTTTTCTCCACAAATCAGCGGACATACAGTTTGAAGCAAACGTTGTGCAGTTTATCATTTTAAATAACAATTCAAAGTCTCGCGCGAGAACTCCGGTCTGACGCACGTGTGATCTCGTGTTGTTTACTCGGCACATCGCACGTGTAGTTGGGAAACGTAGTTTGCGCACCGGAGAGAGAGAGAGTTGTCGGCAATTCTTCCTCTTGTTCAGTCATGCAGTGTGAACTCCTCTGTCGTCAAACCATCGTGCAGTGTGAACACAGCAGTGACTGAATGATACCCCAGATAGTCATGCAGTGTGAATAGAGCAGTGACCCGACTAGTTTGAAAATCGTGCAGTCTGAACTAGGCTTAAGGAGAACGATCGATCACATTACATGAGCTAATTGTAACCATGACCCCGTGGCTGACCAAAAATGGACAAATTTGTAATTCGTCCTCCACAAAAACGACAGAGTCCCACTGATTCGCCTACAACAGCTGATGGTAATGACCCAGGTGAGGAAGCTCCCACCAATGCAGGTCGCAGCAGCAGTGCTAGCAATACTGGAAACTCGAAATGCAGAAAATACCAAGATAGTTACCTGAACTATGGTTTTATTTTATTTTCTCGTAGCAAAGAGTCCCTGCCCCAGCCACAGTGCATTATCTGCGCCAAAGTCCTTGCTAACGAATGCATGAGGCCAACTAATAAGACATTTGCAGACAACTCATCCGCAATACCGCGACAAGCCCAGGGCAATTTTTGAGCGCAAGACAAAAGAATTGACACACTCCCAAAATGAGATGAGGGAAGTCACAGCTACTGACAAGAAACTTTTAAAAATATCGTATACAGTTGCTGAAAAAATTGCCAAACAAAGAAAGGGCACACAATTGCAGAAACTTTGATTTTGCATTGCATATGTTCGTTATGAATGGGAAAAAGAGATAAAAGAAGATTTTTTGTTTTGTAAAGAGCTCCGTACTACAACGATGGCAAACGACATTTTTGAAACTTTGGATAATTTCATAAAATCAAATGAGATTAACTGGAGCGACTGCATTGGGATCTGTACTGATGGAGCTGCCGCGATGACTGGCAGGCAGTCCGGGGTAGTTCAGCGCATCAAAACGGTTGCTCCCCTTGCAGTTTCAACGCACTGCTTTCTGCACAGAGAGGCGCTTGCCACAAAAGAAATGGAACCTAGTCTTCATGGAGTTTTAGATGTGGCCGTAAAAATCGTGAACTTTGTGAAAGCCAGAGCCACCAACTCCCGGTTATTCACTGCTCTCTTCGAAGAGGTAAGCGCTGATTACCATACCCTGCTGATGCACACTGACGTGAGGTGGCTGTCCAGAGGGCGGGTGCTGATACGCCTGTTCAGCCTGAGGGAGGAGTTGACTTTCTTGTGGACAAGAGACCAGACCTTGCAGAGTTTTTGGACGATGACAAATGGCTTGCTCAACTCAGCTACCTTTCAGACATATTCTGTGAAATTAACAAGCTTTTCCCCCATCATTTCTATAGATATTGCTATATTTGGCCATGATACTTGTGTAAGGAAAATCTAATATTGCGGCCCTAACTTGACCCAAGACAGCACTATGGGGTTAGTGGACTTCAGTTTGAAAACCTTTACACTATATAATCCTATAAATAATAGTAAAACTCTCTCACCTGAACCTCTTCTCCTCTCACTGACTGGTCTCCTAACAGTGGCTCTGCTGTTGGAGCGTTGATAGTAACAGACTTCTCAGAGCGACTGCTCCCCTTACTTCGGGATTTGTGGCGGTCCCGGCTACGCTCTCTGAGAAACAGGAACACAACAGTAAATGTCAAGGAGATAAATTTTCCTTTAAAAAAGGAATAATTCAACCAAAAATGTTAATTCTTTTAGAAATTGCACTTAGGTTGGGGATGATATAACAAAAACAAATTTTCCCACGATAATGATACATATCACAATATAGTTATTTTTGCTTAAAATAAGGTTTTTACAATGTTGATTTTCGTCATCAATAGTAATACCAAAAAAAAAAGAGAAGAAAATACTAGCCTAACTAACATAAGTAAAACTACAATTATATATCTTCCAACTTCCGGTGCGCTGCACAATGGAGAACTGCATTTGTATACTATTTTTGCAGTTTGTTTGTCTAACGTCTATTTTCAAGTGTTTGTTTGGAGGCCTGTAAAAGTGGAATAATTAAGGCTGGAAGAAATGTACTCTTGATTTAGATTATGTGGACAATTAGCCTCTTTGGACTATGTTTGAGGACGCAATTTCCAACTGAAAGTGGAACCTCAACAACATGCAGTATCACAATGCCATCTACACGCATATACAGCCAAGAGACTTTGCTGGAGTTAAACTTCAAGACAACTCAAGGGATGTTAACAGGCCAATTCAAAGATGTGTTTAAAGATATTCCATGTCAGCTGGTGAGAAAGAAACGAAAGAAAAGAGGAAGAAGAGGTAGAATTCAGAGTCAACTGCGAAGGAGATTTAATCAACCACCGCTGCAGTTTATTGTCTTCAATAATCTGCGTTCTCTGGATAAAGTGGATATGATAAGATTGCACACAAAGTACTGTTATGGATTTTGTGAGGCATCTTTGCTTTGCTTTACAGAAAGTTGGCAGCAGTCTACAAGCCCGACTTACTGTTTGCGGTTCATGGATTTACATTAGAATGAGCTGACAGACACAATGGTTCTGGGAAAGTAAAGGAGGTGGCATTTTGTGTATATAAATGACACACACACACACACACACACACACACACACACACACACACACACACACACACACACACACACACACACACACACACACACACACACACACACACACACACACACACACACACACACACACACACACTTATATGTTATATAAAACAGAAACGTTAAAAAATACTAATGTATTTTTAAATAAAAATAAAAAGTATTTAGGAGTTATAATAGAAGATATGTTATCTTGGAAAGACACATTGATACTCTCTGTAAAAGAACAAAGCAGATAATTTACTTACTTCGTCGTCTTAGGTCATTTGGAGTAAGAAAGCACATTCTTCTGCTTTTCTTAATGTGTGTGATAATGAGTATACTGCAATATTGCAACTCTGTTTGGTATAAGAGCCTGTCTGTTGTGCTAAAACGTTGTCGTCTAATCAATTAAAAATCAGCTTGAAGATTGTAGGTCAGCCTGTTGAGAAGCTTTATGAGTCAGGTTATTATACCAGTTTGCCAGGGCTGGCTAATCATATAGTTTCTGATCCTAATCATGTTCCAAAATCTACTAATGGACACATTCCTTGCCCACCCCTAACACTGGCTTGAAATGGTAAGTTAGTTTTGCCACGGAAATGAATTAGTTTATGTGTTATAGTGGATAAGATTTCATTTGTATCCACAAACTGTGTTGTGTGTCAAACCATTTGAAAAATACCCTAAAGCCTTTTTAAGGTCTAGCTAAATATTAGGTTTCATAAACAAAGAGGAACACGTTAAACAATCTACCCAAATCAGCACGAGAGGAGACCTATGTATATAACTCACCTAATATGCGTCTCAACATTTTTTCCGCATCCCTTTGCCACCACGAACTCCTCACTCTTGGCTAGTTCCTATCCCAGCCAGAGATACAGGGGGAGTACTCTGGGTTCAGGCCTAATTCCGAGCTTGGAGCCCTCCCCTCGGATCTGATTATTTGTAAGTGTGAACTCGTGAAATTAACTATGGATTATGGATTATGAATGTAAAAATGGCAGAACACAGGAAATCCTGCTGTTTTGCCTGTAAAGAGAAAAATATAATGCTCTTGGTGTTCTGACTATGTGCATACTTTGAACACGCCATGTCAGTCTCTCTAAAAACATAACCAGCAACTAGGGCTATGCGATTAATCAAAATCATAATAAAATCGCGATTTGAGCATGCGCGATTTCTAAATCACTTCATAGGACGTTTTTTTCTGCACTCCTGGCCCCAACCTCCCAGTATGCTATCTGAACCAATCAGAATGCAGTGCGCTTAAATTGAGTTCGAGAACAAAACAGACCAGGCATAACAAATCAACATATGAAATAAATATATATATATATATATATATATATATATATATATATATATATATATATATATATATATATATATATATATATATATTATAGGCTAATATTTAAACAAAGCCTAATAAAATAGTTACGATTTTTACAAACTTTTTCTTTAACCTATGGCCGACAAATTTGGCGCATTCTGATAGACATTGTCCTTTATGTGTTATGGTTTATGGGATATAACTCACAATACAATAGACATTTTTAGCCATGTGCAATAATTATAAACTATAAACTATCTACTTTTATTTGTGTACACTTACAAAGGTCGTTGATTTAGAGAACGGATTATTTTGCATCCACTCACTCCAAACACTTTTGTTTATTTTGTTTCCAAATTCAGTTCATATTTCTAACAAACGAAATTCAAAGCTAAAATAACGAAAAAATAAAACTTTGAATTACCACCAACCAACCAATCAATCAATCAACTTTATTTATATAGCGCTTTTACAATCACGATTGTGTCAAAGCAGCTCCACAACGTCCAACAGGACAACACTGCAACAAAACTAGACTCGGCCAAACTAGACTTCAACAAAACTAGACTAGACCATTCAAATTCAAACATTTTGTTCTTTTAATTTTAAATAATGCGTGGATAACACCCTTCCATTAAAAACAATGGCTATTGCGGTGCTGGGATATATACAAAATTACCAATTTTAGAGACTTTAGTCTGGGTTGTTTGTTGTTGTTGGTTTGATTACTCACATTAATCATTGATGGACAGGTCGATCCAAAATGAGCTGGTGCCTGCAGTCACCCGCGGTTACTAGTCATTCAAAAATATTTTTAATGATATTAGGGTCGCGGTTTGAAATAAAGATGGCAATTAAATCTTTGTAATTTATATAGTACTATAGACACAATTTACTATAAAAATCCATTGGCATGGAGGATCCTCTGCATTCAAGCATGCAGCATAAGTGCAGCTGACACACATTCAGCTCCGCAGGTCGAGTCATAGAGGCGAGAAGAAACCGTCTCAACCCAAGGACTGCTGATTCATTATTTTTTCACAGCGCGAGGAAAGCTAAAAATAAGTAGACTAATCTTTTATTTTAGGCCACCAACGGCACCTTATAGACCTTTTAACCCCTTTCCTGACGCGGGACAAAATGCCCTATTGGCGATATCCCAACACGTTGAACTGAGCAATGCCATTGTTTAATTTTAATAAGCTACTTTTAAACGAATAGTTGAGTAATGTCAAATTTATGTATTTTCTGAGTGGGCGGGATTAGAGCCCTGCACGGGCCTCAAATCTAGGCCCTAGCCCGGCCCGTGTTCGACAGCTTATACAAATTCTCGGCCCGAGTCCGACTGGAGCCGGATTTTGTAATTTTTTTTTTTTTTTTTACATTGTTGCAGTCATTAAAATAGTTCAGTTTTGTTTTTAATGTCAAAGTAGTTATATTTTGTTTAGTTTCTTTATTACGTTCATTTAGAAAAATGTTTAGAGCGATTTTTTTGTTTGTTAAATTAAAGTTTTGATTTCTTTAAGTGATGGCCAATGGCCGACAGTGAGTTAACCGCATGTTTAATCTATTTAGCCTTTTAAATCAACTCTTGACTTATCTTGCCTATAATAAAATCCATAGATATAAAACACTTCAAGCATCACAATGTTAGTTCATTTAGCTTACTATTACCACCACAGTAAAAGGCATTTTTGACGAGCTGAAGCAGGCTGATAGCCTACTGCTTGCGCAAACAAAACAAGCTAAACAATCTAAACAAATAAGAATAAAAAAGAACATGCAGGTTTTCTTATACCTTACAACTATATAAAACCGATCTTTAATTCCCGTGGTACTATAACCATTTAACGGAGTTCACATCAACGAAACCAAAAGATTCAAGATGCATTTATTCAGCAGCTCATTTCAAATTCAAAGACAGCAATACGAGAAAGAGCGACCTAAGCACTGGTAAGATCATTAGTCTCATACATTTTTTTATTGAAGATGATTGAGTTTTTGAGCACGTAAGACTTATTTTAAGTTTAATTTACGGCCATTTGCGTTGGCTTGCTTTACAGGGCTCTAGACAGGATTTTTTATGGGAAGGTCGGGGGAGAGACACACTTCGATTATGGATAAACACATGCAGCATCTTAATTGTTAAGAAAATGAAACAAAATAAATTAATAAATTGATACTACGATGAGCATATGCTACTTTTAAAAAATGCTGGTCAGGAAGCGGGTTCGGTAGCCTACAATATTTTTATTTTATTTTTTTCGCGGTTGCGGTTGGTTGAAAACGTCGGTCAAGAGCAAGTTGTTTATTCATTATTCTGCTGTGAATGATTTTCACTGCTGAAATAGAACAAAAACACTAAATATTGCATCTAAAATGTAAGTGACTAAGTGAATGTTAATTAGTTGTTTATGGAATTGTCATATGGAATCAGTGTCCTTTTCAGTCGTGATGGTATTCAGGAAAACGCTCAAATGTTGTAATTTCTCCTCGAGAGGCTGCACAAGCGTCAACAGCCCGACCTTATTATCGTCAGTTAATTATATATTATTATTCACTATCGATCGCCACTTACACTAAATGAAAAAAAAAATTGTTTTAATCAGGCTCTTGTCTGTCGGCAAGTAAAATTCTCGACTTTCACTTGTCCCCTCAAAAAATCCACTTGTCCCTTACAAGCGTTAATTTCGAGCTCCGCTTTGTATTCGTTATAAAGAGCTTTGTGGTGCCGCTTTAAGTGATCAGACAAATTGGTGTTTCTTATCTTGTGGCAACAGCTTTCTGACACTCCATGCAAAGTACCTCTTTTTGGTCAACATTCTCCTTTTTGTAGCCGAAATAGACCCAAAAAGATGATTTCTGGTACGAAACCTATTTTTGCGGCGGATCTTCTTCGTCGCGCATTTTAGATGTTAAAACAGTATATCGTTCAGCCCTACCACACATCTACATACACCACACTATCTACATCTACCTTACAGTAGGGGTGTAACGATACACTTATGTCACGATTCAATATGTATCTCGATACTGAACTCACAATACGATATGCATCCCGATATTTAAAGCCAAAATAACGTTTATTATTATTATTATTATTTGTGTTTTATTATCAGGACCCACAAATATTCCCCCATTGCATTATTATACATATTCAACATTATGTATAGTTGTAATATAGATATGTAATAAGATTATTAATGTAATAATGTCACAAACTCTAAACTTGAATTTTTTTCCCTCACACATTATTCACGCTTTCAATGCAGGCAGCATCTCTGCCCATGCCTGCTATGCCCTGCCTCTCCCGCTATTAATGTAGTGTGCAAAAATGAACCATCTGAAATGCTTTGAATAATCATACTACTAAAACTAAATGTGATCTGGTTATTTAAATGATGTTTGCGCTTTCACTAATGAGGGTTGCTTTAAATGGTGTTTGCGCTTTGACTTTGAGGAGTGTCGCTTTAAATAATGTTTGCACTTTGCACTTTTCACTACAGTATGTGCGTCGTGTTAAATATATCACATAAATTCATTGTTTCTCTTCAGAAGACTTGAAGACTAAAGAAGATTTGGATTAGACACTCGATTACTTATTTTTACTTGCCTTATGACATTCTTTGCATCTTTTAAGTTTGAGAGGAATGGACTTTAAAAATGGAGGGACATAAATCCCTCTGGTTTCATAAAGAATATCTTCATTTGTGTTTGGAAGTTAAATAAAAAAAACGACATGATGGTGAGTACATGATGACAGAGTTTACATTTGTGGTAGCCTACATTTGTTAATTTGTGTTTGGGTGAATTATACATTATAAATAGGCCTACTACAGCAAGTTGAGCCTTGGATAAAACAACTATATCGTGAATCATATCGTTTCCATCAACGATACACATCGTCATATTTTTATATCGTTACACCCCTACCTTACAGTACAAGCTGCTCAACAGAGCACTAGTCACTCTCTGCTCTCTCCAACGACGACATTTTTACCCTGTGTCAGCCCCCATAGCTTCTCTCTGAGCGGTGGGTTATTGGAATTTCCAACCTCACCACTAGATGCTGCTAAAATTCACACAGGGTATCTGCAGGTTTCACCAAGTCAACGGGGAAAGACAAGACGTTTTAGTTGCGTCATTAAAGCAGGAAGTGCAAGGGTGTAGTCCAAACCGGCCGTTCGCTGTAGGCTTTTAAAGGGAACTTCTGTTAAATAAAATATCTCACTTGGCATTGAACTTTGAGCTTTATAATTTTACAGGTATTATTTATGCTCTAACAGCAACATTACACACTAACTAAAGTTTGAAAGATGGAATCGCAAAGAATGGGACCTTTAAGTTTAGGTAGGCTACAGTTTTTTTCCCCTGTTGTTGTTGTTGTTGGTTGTTTAACATTAACACACATACTGTCACATGCCTGTCCTGTCTTGTGTGCACATGTGGGTTTTGTCATGTCTCCGGTCTACTGTCAACCCCGCCCTTCTTGTTATCTGATTATTGGTTTATTTGTCCCACCTGTTCTCCCTCATTATCTGCCTTGTTTGTTCCCTTTATAATCTCCTTGTGTTTGTCAGTCTGTGTTGGATCCTTGTGTAATGTCTGCGTCTCCCCCCCAGTGACTTCTGTTGGTATGTTTTGAGTTTTAGTTTATGTTCTATTATGTGTTTTGCCCCCTCGTGGGTGTTTGTTTTGTATTTATGTTTTATTTGTTATAAATAAATATATCCTTTTCTGCACTTGAGTCCTCGCACCATTTCCTTTGTGTGTACGTGACAGAAGGATCCAACCATACAATGAGGACTCAGCAGAGAAGTTCTCCCTCGGTGCCAGTTCCGGGGGTCCCGAGTCCGGGAATCCCGAGTCCGGACATGGCCTGGAGGGCCGTAATGGGAGGGTTTGTGGTGGCAGTCCTGCATGCTTGGGAAAAGCACAGGGTGTCATCCACCACTCCGGTGGTCCCAGTTCCGGTGGATCGTGCTCCGGTGGTCCCTGTGCCGGTGGATCGTGTTCCGGTGGTCCCTGTGCCGGTGGACTCCGTTCCGGTGGTCCCGAGTCCGGAAACGGCCTGGAGGGCTGTGATGGGATGCTTTGTGGTGGCAGTCCTGCATGCGTGGAAGGAGCACAGGGCTTTATCCGAAGCCCCGGAGGCAGTTCCGGTGGTCCCAGTTCCGGTGGATCGTGTGCCGGTGGTCTCAGTTCCAGCGGATCGTGTTCCGGTGGTCCCTGTGCCGGTGGATCGTGTTCCGGTGGTCCCTGTGCCGGTGGATCGTGTTCCGGTGGTCCCAGTTCCGGCAGATCATGTTCCGGTGGTCCCAATGCCAGCAGATCGTATTCCGGTGGTCCCAGTGCTGGTGGATACTGCTGGACTGGAGAAGTTTCCCCAACGCCCTGCCTGCGCCGCTGAGGCGTCCTGCTCTCCGTGCGCCGCTGAGGCGTCCTGCTCTCCGTGCGCCGCTGAGGCGTCCTGCTCTCCGTGCGCCGCTGAGGCGTCCTGCTCTCCGTGCGCCGCTGAGGCGTCCTGCTCTCCGTGCGCCGCTGAGGCGTCCTGCTCTCCGTGCGCCGCTGAGGCGTCCTGCTCTCCGTGCGCCGCTGAGGCGTCCTGCTCTCCGTGCGCCGCTGAGGCGTCCTGCTCTCACCGCTCCTCCCTGGCGCCCCCTGCACTCACCGCGCCACCCAGGAGTCCTGCTCTCACCGCGCCACCCTGGCCGCCTGAACTCTGCAGGCCGCCTGAACTCGGTGGGCCTCCCGACCTCGGCGGGCCGTCCTGGCCATTCGAACTTTGTGTGCCACCGTGGCCTCTTGAACTTTTTGTTTTTGTCCCTCCCTTGTTTACCCCTCCCTTGTCTGTTTCTTCCTGGTCTGTCCCTCCCGTGCCCCCCTGGTCAGTCCCTCCCGTGCCCCCCTGGTCAGTCCCTCCCGTGCCCCCCTGGTCTGTCCCTCCCGTGCCGCCCTGGTCTGTCCCTCCCGTCCCGCCCTGGTCTGTCCCTCCCGTCCCGCCCTGGTCTGTCCCGCCCGTCCCTAGTGGAGCGTCTGGTAGCCGCTCCTTAAGGAGGGGGTAATGTCACATGCCTGTCCTGTCTTGTGTGCACATGTGGGTTTTGTCATGTCTCCGGTCTACTGTCAACCCCGCCCTTCTTGTTATCTGATTATTGGTTTATTTGCCCCACCTGTTCTCCCTCATTATCTGCCTTGTTTGTTCCCTTTATAATCTCCTTGTGTTTGTCAGTCTGTGTTGGATCCTTGTGTAATGTCTGCGTCTCCCGTTCCCCCAGTGACTTCTGTTGGTATGTTTTGAGTTTTAGTTTATGTTCTATTATGTGTTTTGCCCCCTCGTGGGTGTTTGTTTTGTATTTATGTTTTATTTGTTATAAATAAATATATCCTTTTCTGCACTTGAGTCCTCGCACCATTTCCTTTGTGTGTACGTGACACATACACAGCGGCGTAGCACCAAATTTTGGGCCCTGGGTACAAACCATCTTGCTGGGCCCCCGTACCATGTATGTGTTACGTATAGAACTGTTGTTGTTGGTTGTTTAACATTAACACACATACACAGTGGCGTAGCACCATGATATTGTATGATACAGCTGCAAATATGTATTTGAACACCTGAGAAAATCAATGTTAATATTTGGTACAGTAGCCTTTGTTTGCAATTACAGAGGTGAAACGTTTTTTGTAGTTTTTCACCATGTTTGCACACACTGCAGGAGGGATTTTGGCCCACTCCTCCACAAAGATATTCTCTAGATCAGTCAGGTTTCTGGCCTGTCGCTGAGAGTTTGAGCTCCCTCCAAAGATTTTCTATTGGGTTTCAGGTCTGGAGACTGGCTAGTCCATGCCAGAACCTTGATTAAACTTCAGTAAACTGAGGGAAAGAGGTCGTTCCCCAAAATCTCACAATACATGGCCCGGTCAACCTCTCCTTAAAACAATGCAGTCGCCCTGTCCCATGTGCAGAAAAAAACCCCCAAAGCATGATGCTACCACCCCCATGTTCACAGTAGGGATGGTGTTCTAGGGACGGTACTCATCATTCTTCTTCCTCAAAGCACATTTAGTGGAATTATGACCAAAAAGTGCTACTTTGGTCTCATCTAACCACATGACTTTTTCCCATGACTCCTCTGGATCATCCAAATGGTCAGTGGCAAACTTGTGGCAAACTGTGCTGGTTTAAGCAAGGGGAACCTCCGTGACATGCATGACAGTAACCTTAGTTACTGTTGGTAAACCAGCTCTTCCAGCAACGGTGGTCCCAGCTCTATTCAGGTCATTGACCAGCTCCTCCTGTGTAGTTCTGGGCTGATTTCTCGCCTTTCTTAGGATAATTGAGACCCCACGAGGTGAGATCTTGCATGGAGCCCCAGTCCGAGGGAGATGTTTAGAGCAGTTATGTTTAGCTTTTTCCATTTTCTAATGGTTGCTCCAACAGTGGACCTTTTTTCAAGTTGCTTGGCAATTTCCCCGTAGCCCTTTCCAGCCTTGTGGAGGTGTACAATTTTGTGTCTAGTGTCATTGGATAGCTCTTTGGTCTTGGCCATGTTAGTAGTTAGATTCTTATTGATTGTATGGGGTGGACAGGTGTCTTTATGCAGCTAACAACCTCAAATAGGTGCATCTAATTTAAGATAACAAATGGAGTGGAGGTGGACATTTTAAAGGCAAATGGCCACATTTCAAATGGCCACAAATTCTCCAAATATTATCAGATTTCCATGGGTTACACATTGTTGGAGAGCTTGAAGACTACACCCTCAGAATCTGTGAATTAACTCAAAATGCCCCAGAAGCAACTTTTGTCCCTACTTTCCATGATTGGTCACATATCTTTACAATTAAAGGTCTGATTTAAAGGTAGTTATTGCTGAAGATTCACTGAATGAAATTGTGCAGACTAATTTCATAGCAACCAGCTCGATGGGAGTTAATCACTCAGCAGCGTTGTGTTTTTAATGTGCCGTGTCAAGTTAAAATCATTATTTCAAAAGAGCTTGTCTCAATATGCAGCTCTCTATTCCACTGATTTGTGCTTCATTTTTCTTGTGCTCTCTCTAGAGTGAATGGGTCCTGTATATGTGTGTGTGTGTGTGTGTGTTGCTGCCTGTTCTAGCTTGAGTAAGCACGTCATCTATGCGCAAATGTGTTGCTTCAAAGTACTCTCAAACAACTCAATTAATTAATTACTTTTTTTTTATTACATCTTTTTTGGTATTTAAAGATAGGTTGGAGGTTATCATTTACAATGATTTCTAAGAACTTTCTTAAGAAAAAAAAGGTAAGAACATTTTTAAGGAAAGTTTTTTGAATACAATTATCACCTTTTTTTTAGATAAGAATTGGAATTTTCAATTTGAATTGTCAATTTGAATGACAGAACACATTTAATATACTATTTTTCAGACCTTGAAATATGATACTAAATGTTAAAATGCTCTGAAGTCTGATTTCTGAATAAAAAAATAAAAAACTGCCATACAAATCAATAAGTAAAACTCAATCATCTAAAAAAGCCACAAGCAAATTATTATCTATAATAATTGCATGACTACTAATTTAATATAATGGTGGTTTATAATGATGTTATGTAATGCTGCAGAACCTAAAGGAACATTTGGTGCATGCTGCAAGTCACTGATAATATATGGGCTATACCAGTTTAGTGACAAGTTATTTCATAATTGAGTCAGTCGAAACCACCTTCTGTCTCAAAAATTGTCATGCAATAGTATGTGTAGCCATATAATTCTTACTGTGTTGCACTGCACATGTGTGTGTGTGTCTTCTGACCGCATACATTAGTGAGTTTTGTATGGTTTCTCCAGATGCTTGCAACTATGAATCAAAACTTGGCAGAATGACAAAGGAGAAACCAGGATAACCAGTTTCATGTTTCAAATGCAGTCTACTCCCACCTAACCTGGTACGGCTCACAGATTATCAGTGTAATGACTAAGATTCACTTCATGATCACAGCATTCACTAATAGTTGAGTACATTTGACTACAACTAGTGTATTTAAAAGTTATACAATTGTGTATGCACTGAAAAAAACTTTTCAAGAACAAAATATTACATTATGGTGGTGGTGGTGATGATAGATGTTAATTTGTTTTAATAAATTCAACGTTCTGTCATTAAATTCTAGATGTTGCAAGCTGATAGAGCTAACTCAGTCTGGTAGCAAATACACTATTCTCTACTTGTTGCAGCTGATTGTTTTTTGTTGCATCAGCAGGCAATGAGATTGCTGCTCAACAGAAATACTTGTTCAGTGTTTGGTCTAGCCTTTTATAACATGCTTTCAGAAAGATTCTGAAGCACACTTCTAGAAGTCCTCTGAAATTTAACATCCAAGATAAGTGAATGTTCTTTTACTCAATATCACCGTGCATGATTGCGTGGTCTGCCTTATTAATTCCTAAATGAGCAACTATACACAGTTTATTACATTAAGCCATGGTGAGATTTATTTTTCCACAAAGCGTTTTGTCCCACACACTTAACATTGTACGCAGTGAAATGCGCAACCTTGTGCCAAATTTCCAGAACTGTGAGATACAGATCATCTAGGAAGCAGAAATCAGAAATTTACCATAACATGTTTCTTCAAATTAGAGGAAGAATTAAATACTGATATCTTGACTGAATTATTTTTGTCCTGTTTACATTCACATAAGACATAACAGACTGTGTTTGCATTAATGCTTGGCATGATGGGCTCATACAGACACTTGGAGTAATGCATAGCCAAGCCATATAGCACAAGATGTGACTGTTCTTCACAGCATGTCAGCATTTAAAAGCAGCCAACTGTCAGACAGAAAGTGCAAGGGAAAATGCACATTTTCGGAAACATTTAAACTTGGGGTGGGCAATATAGCCTTAAAATGATATCACGATATTTCAAGAACATTTGCAATAACGATATTTCGGACGATATAGAAAAAAATATGGAACGTTTTATTGGTGACAGCCTTTATTAGTGCAAAAAAAATTAAGGGCATTTGTTATCCTTTTCCAATGAGCTACTGTCACTGATCAATGTACGAAAACTTGATACGAAGTGTCAAATGTATTGTCATAAGGTGGCAGGGAAATACTGGATTTCCGGAGTGTTGGACATTGTTCAGTACGGCACTACCGGATACTGGAACATCTGAGACTAAGGAGAAGTTAGCAGCTGTTTATATACTCTGGCTGTTGGCTGTTGATTGGAATATTAGATGGGCTCACTCCCTAAATTACGTTTAAAATTATTTCACTTAATGCACAGGTAGTTCCAAATCAGTTAAATCACTGTTCTATATTAATACACCATTCTATATTAATGCACTGTTTTCATTGAAGTGCACTCGCACGCACACACACACACACACACACACACACACACACACACACACACACACACACACACACACACACACACACACACACACACACACACACACACACACACACACACACACACACACACACACACACACACACACACACACACACACACACACACACACACACACACAGAGCGGAGATCTCTCTGCACATTCAGGAGCACAGAAACTTGTTATCAATGGACTTCCAGGACTTTTAGCAATAAAATGGGTAAGCTACTGCATCACTACATTATATTTCTCAGCAACGATTGGGTTATATTGCTATTTTTAAGTAATGAACGTACATCTTCGTTGTTAAGAGAGGCGCTGAACAGACACAGTCAAGCATGTATGAATCTCTCTCTCTCTCTTTCTCTCTCTCTCTCTCTCTCTCTCTCTCTCTTTAATTAAATGTACTAGTACTACCCTATCTCTGTGTCTGATTCAAAGGAGGCAGAATGCTCGAATGCCGGTCAAATATTGCCTTGAAAACATCAATAAAAGCTTTAAGTTGTCAATGTTTTGTCAGTTGTCAAGAGGTCTGACCACAAGTAGCTCTTTTTTTAGTTACGAAATCTGCTGCTCTTATTCTCAGACAGGTGTTGTCGCTGTGCGCACTAGGGAATGTAAATGCACCATACGTTATTGCATCGCTATATCATTGATATTGCGATATGTATGGAAGTAAAACTGTGCCACTGGATTTTGAATTCTAATTTTTAGCACTGAATTTTTTTACATCGAATTTTTAACAGTGAATTTTATTTTGCATCTAAATCAGACTTTGAATTTTAAAAGCCATCGAATTTCTAGCACTGTTTTTTTTGCCTATGACATTTTTTCAATGTTTAAAAAAAATTCAGTGTAAAAAGAAATTCAACGTCTCAAAAAATTCAGTGTAAAAAAATTCAACGTCTCAAAAGATTCAGTGTAAAATAATTCAACGTCTCAAAAAATTCAGTGTAAAAATATTCAGAGTCAACATCCGGGTAACCAAGGAGAAGCAATCGATCCCTGTATCAAATCATCCAACATCCAGCCAATCATTTACGCTCCATTGGTCATGAGTAAACTCACCGAAGCGCCATCGTGTGTGTTCTGAGCCATGCTGCTGAGCTCTGGAGCTCACCTGAAGTGAACTTCCCCGCCTTCCTGTGCTGCGTTCCACTCCACTTTAAGACACGCACTTGCAAACTTCCCTAAGCACTTCCCCTTGGGGGAATCCCTACCGCCATTTTAAAGTGCGTTCCACTTCGTGAAGTGGACAAGGGAAGTTTATATGGACAGACCCTTGCTCCCTCGATTTTGACCGAGTGAGCGAGTCTACTTCATATGTACACTTCAGGCAGCTTCATATACCACAATGCAGCGCGATTGTGACGTCACCACATATCACGTTTAATTTACCCCACCACAAACAACTATAACTATTTTTAAAAACATTTAAAACAACACAAACACATCCATATACATATAGAATGCTGCATTAAACAATTTCGTAAAGGTAAAAAATAAATAATAAATCAACTCCATAGTGGATTCCAAGTGATCAAGGGCTTAGGGAGTTCCAGTTCAGTCCATTTGCAAAGTTTCCGCCAGTAGTGGGCACTCATGCAACGTAGGCATGACGCACATCCGAGTGAACGAGACAGAGGGAAGTTTGCGAGTGAAGGGCATGATAAAAACGAACTGGAACGCAGCACTGTTTCAGCGTCACATGACCAATGGAGCGTAAATGATTGGCTGGATGTTGGATGATTTGATACAGGGATCGATTGCTTCTCCTTGGTTACCCGGATGTTGACTCTGAATATTTTTACACTGAATTTTTTGAGACGTTGAATTATTTTACACTGAATCTTTTGAGACGTTGAATTTTTTTACACTGAATCTTTTGAGACGTTGAATTTTTTTACACTGAATTTTTTGAGACGTTGAATTTTTTTACACTGAATTTTTTTAAAACATTGAAAAAATGTCATAGGCAAAAAAAACAGTGCTAGAAATTCGATGGCTTTTAAAATTCAAAGTCTGATTTAGATGCAAAATAAAATTCAGTGTTAAAAATTCGATGTAAAAAAATTCAGTGCTAAAAATTAGAATTCAAAATCCAGTGGCACAGTTTTACTTCCATAGATATGACACTATTTATCATTTAAACATTTATACCAGTGTTATTGTGAATGGTATGACCCCTAAATGAAACATACGTTTCAATATTTGTGGTAAATTAAACTTCAAAATTTAAGCACAGTGAACTTGGATCTATAGTGTGTAAAAGCATTATTATTTTTTAGGTTGAGTTAAAATTAAAGTTCAGTAAACTTAAAAGAGGCCTGTCATTATGTTTTCTAAAATTCTGATGTTTACATAATTTTTTTTCCTAAACTGATTCTTCTCCACTAGAATTACCAAACGGAATTGTAAAAATAATGGTCAAATAATGCTTAAATTGAATCAGAGCTCTCTCAATGTAAGAAATTACAGTTTTTCCTCCAACTGTATCTCTCAATGTCTTATGGTGACACCAAAGAATCTTAGTGTCTTATGGTGACACCAAAGAATGGTAGTGTACAGCAACAGACTTGAGAGAATGGATCTGCTGGACCAATCTGTGTTGCAATCCATGTCGAACATTTAAAGTGTTAGGCAAAAGGGACCTGAGTGAGCCTTATAATAAGTAACCAGATGTTGGCCCATCTGCTGAATAAGAGACGTGGCAAATGACACAGGGAACTAGAGATTAAATGGAAGATGAATGAGAGGGCAAAGACAAAAGATTGACAATCTCAAAGGAGGACAAGGGGGATAGTATTCAGTAACCTGCTGAATATCATTGTATCCTCTTAAGAACTTGCCACTTAACATCCGATAGAAAAAAAGATCCCTCATGGATATTCTTACCCATGCCTTTGAGATCCCCTCGACCGGCCTGAGTAGTACGAGTAGCCAGAGTAGGTGGACTCTGTATCCATGGTGATGGTGTTTTGCCCCAGCGAGTGGCTGAGGGCTTTTTAGATTTTGACAGGTTGGAGAGCAGTCTTTGGGCAGCCTTATCTGAAGGAGGAATTTACTCAGGAGAACAACAAAGAGACCAGCCAGCTATCGATCCTGAAAGTTCAATCTGAAAAGACAAATAATTTGATTTTTAGTTTTAGTCAAATGAGTCAACCCTCAAGTGCAGCAGAAGATGGTTGTCAGTCCTGTTTCCTGTATTTAAATCAATAGATATCATTTAGAAGTCAGTTAACTTTCCCAGACTTTTTTTTTTTTTCCTTCTGGTGTCTAAATGCGTGTATTACAGCAACAAAGTGTGAATAGGGTCCAAATCGTTTTGTGATCTGATTCATCAAATCAAGCACTTTCAGAGTTATCCATGTGCTGCATTATGCCAATATAGCAAAAACATCAAATCACATTTTTTTCACCATCCACAATTTTATCACAATTTGTTTTATTTATTTTTTTATTGATGGCTCATATTATTTTGCAAGTTACTGAGTAGTGTATCAAAACTAATTTCCTTATTTTAAAAACGTACAATACAAGTGATACAAGGTAACAAAATATAAAAGAAAAAAAGCATAAGGCCAAAGTAGAGGTGGACCAAAACATATTTCATTCATTTTACTTCCTTATTTTATCTTTATTAAAAATAAGAATATGCAAATTACAAATAAGACAAATACACCATACAATACAAATGAAATAAATAAAGTGCTTAAATGGTGTAATTAAGTAGCATTTGATAGCATTTTCATAGACTTAGTTTCATGGATTCCTATAAAGATGGTTAAGTTATTTAGTAAAGAGCAGGATGTGATTTTCTCTTTGTATTTTGTTGTTTGATTAACATTAAATGACAAGCAGTAGGTTTATTAGGCTTCGGTCGCTAAGACCAAATGCACAGATAAAATACACAAAGACATCTGATTTTCTCCCAAATTTTTACGTTCACTAAAGACACAACTGACTGCATTTATGAAAATCTTGTATGTTTTTGAGCATTTGAATGAAATGTGAAGAGACAACTAAAGGGATTTATATTCAGCAGAAGAAAGAAATTCATACAGGTTTGGAACTTGAGGGTGAGTAAATGATGAAATTTTGGGTGAACTATCCCTTTAGTTTATTAGTCACATGCTGTTTGACAGGCTTTTAACGTGCTTGCACTTCAGGTGTATGCGCTCAAAAAAGCTTATGTGTTTTAAGAACAGTGTGCAAATAAAAAAAAAGTGCTTAAATAGCAAGACTTTATAACACATGTAAATAATAAACTTTAGGGACTGCAAAGAACTGCAATGTCATGTGTGTGAAATAGGGCTGAACGACATATCGTTATCGTATCTATATTTAGGTATGAACTTTCAAGATATTACTATCGAAAAAGCAACGATATCGGCGATATAGATTTCCCCTCTCCGCGCTCACCCTGCATACAACTCTGGCAGTCACAACAAACATCAGTTTTACGAGTGCTCTTGAATACATCGCTAAAGCCAGTGCGCACACACTACCAGGGACGTGGGAACTAGAGAGGGGGGTGGCATTTCCATGGTGACGCGTCATTGCTCGTCACGTGACACCGCAGCCGCAACAGCACTGAATGAATGAGGATCTGCTTTTATGTAATTTTTCCTTTTTTATTCAGAATATTCACAAATGTGTTAGCTATGGCATGAAATATCTGATATTCCGATTGTCAAATACATGCGAGTGTAAGTATATTTTTGTTTAAACCCCTTTAACGATCGCGTTAGTTGAGCTGTGTGCGCAATGGGCGCTGGCGTGTTATGTGCCGCAGACGCAGTTCAGAGAATCGGATCTGTTGGATTTACAACCTCTATGATTACAACACGTGAATTCATCCAGTAAACATTGAAGTTACTTACACAATGTGTATCTGATATGAATAAAACATGTCGAATTATAATGGAAAGGATTATTATTACCTCTTCCATAGACATCAGTGTGTATTTTACAAACTCTAAATGTATTGTTTTTTTTAGTACTTATGTGAATTTATATGTTTGAAACCTAAAATAAACAGTATGTGGTTGAAAACACTGAAAAGTTGTGATATATGACAGCTCTGAGCGCGCCTGTCTCTGGCTAAACTCAACATTTGGATTTAGCAGATTGTTGATCGGGATGCACTTGATCATAAGCTCCAGGGACCAGTCTAGAATGATTACACCTATGTGATAGTACATGCGAAAGGCTTAAAAACAATACATTTTCTGACACAAATTTTTTAAATGTAGGCTTAAATCTTTTTATTTTTCTGAGAAATGCTTGGTTTTCACCGAACACATAGTATTATCATATTGTATCGATAATATCAAGATATCTGGCATGAAAATCGTGATATGAAATTTTGTCCATAGCGTTCAGCCCTAGTATGAAACCCTGCCACTACATTACTTGTGATGTGAATGTACAGTCCGGAAAGAATTCACAGCGAAAACATAAATCGGCGCCTATGAACACAAGGGAAGATTTTTTTGAAGAATGTCAGTAACCAAACGGTTACTGGAGCCATTGACTTCCATAGTAGGAAAAAATAAATACTATGGAAGTCAATGGCTTCAGTTAACTGTTTGGTTACTGACATTCTTCAAAATATCTTCCTTTGTGTTCAGCTGAAGAAAGAAATTCATACAGGTTTGAAACAACTTGAGGGTGAGTAAAGGATGGCAGAATTTTCATTTTAAAGTAAACTATCCCTTTAAGCTCGACCTAATATTATGTGTGATTAATGTTAATCAAACACCAATTAAAAATTGAAAACCACCACATGCTTGGCTAAATAACTGAAATATATTTATTAAGAATCAGTGTCTAGTTAAATTATAGAGTGAAGACAAAGTAAGCAGTTTTATATTTGATTATAAAAAAAAATTAGTTAAATAGACCTAATGTAGCTGAAAAATAAAGCACTGTTTTTGTCATATTGTGTGTAATTTGCACTTTATGCTTATTTTTAAAAACAAAGATACAATTAAAAATCTAAAATTACATTTAAAAAAATTTAAATCGGTATCAAGGTATTTTAGTCTGGTATCATAATTTTGGTATCGTGACAACACTAGAGCCAATCAATTATTTATTTTTACGATGCCTTTATGACTTTGTTGGGATCTTTTACATTTTGTTTGCTACATTCAAGAAGCATGTTTTCTTTGAGCAGGTAAAATTAAAGTTCAGTTAATATAACTGACTGACAAATTTGTATACATTTTTCGATACTCATTGTATTGGAGTTTTTCGTTCGATACCATAAAAGTATCCTCATTCTGTGCCCATCCCTATATCGAATTGAACTGAATCAATGACATGATAATCGTAATCAAACCAAACAGAGAGACCAGTGTAGGTTCACACCCCTATTGGACAGAAAAACATCCACAACTCCACTTCTAGCATCTGTAAAACTGCATTCTACCATCTTAAAAATATATCTAAAAGCATTTTGCATTGAAAGCATGTGCAGTAAAAATATATCTAAATTACTGCACATGCTTTCAATGCAAAATGCGTTCATGACCTCAAGGCTAGATTATTGTAATGCTCTACTGGGTGGTTGCCCTGCTCGCTTATTAAATAAAATGCAGCTAGTCCAAAACGCAGCAGCTGGAGTTCTTACTGGAATCAGGAAGTATGATCATATTAGTTCAGTTCTGTCAACAACAGTGCACTGGCTCTCTTTTAAACATCGCATACATTTTAAAATCTTACTTACTGCTTACAAAGCACTTAATAGTTTAGCTCCCCAGTACTTGAACGAGCTCTTAAAACAGAAAAAAAAAACGGTACAGTGCTGTCACTGGGGTGGTACCCTAAGGCCACCCTTAAAAATATTTTGGTTTGCAGTAACAGTAAAAAAAATTATAAAAAAAAGGGTCGGTAGGTCTATTTTTTTTTTCTTTTAAAATTTTAATGTAAAAAAAAAAGTCAATTTTTGGTGATGGTGATTATGTAGGTATTCAGACAGTCTTCAAAACGATCACCGTCTTTTTCTCACTTGCACATATCAATCAAAATCAACTGAACCGACACAATGGTAAAAGGTCGGAAGACTGAATCCATGTTCCACGTGGCGCTTCCGCTGGCGCTTCTGCCGGAGCACGCTTACGTCATTATGGTGCGACGGTTTCGGGTTTCAGCATTCGTGCCGGAGCACGCTTACGTCATTATGGTGCGATGGTTTCGGGATAAACAGAAAGAGCGGCGCTCTCTGAACACAATGGAGTAGGGATGGCTCGATACCACAATTTTGGCTTCGGTACGGTACCACAATCTAATACCGAAGTACCGATATTAAATCGATACCACACGGTCTGATATTAGCGCGGGTATATTGCACGCGAATGAGTACAATTATGCAAGTTTTGAGTTTATAAAGTGGGAAATTACCACAAATGTTTATTAGTAAATTAATCAGCAAAGCTTATCACATCAAATCAGTCATTTGAAAACTTTCTTGCGAGAAATAATTTCAGGAAAATATCTCTCAAAATGAGCACCTACACTAAAGCAATCAGCACAATCTGATTTAACATTTCACGCTCGTCTCGGGATGGAGAACGGAAATCATTTAAGCGATTTTATAGCATTTCGCAATAACAGTTACAGGAGTTATGAGCTCATAACAACGACACACACACACACACACACGCCTGTAACTTAAAGCTCGCACATTACACATTAAGTTTCCTTAAACCGTCAAATACACAGAATTATGTACAAATGTCCGTCTTTAGTGAGTATTCACATAAACACAGGCGGTTGTGTCTAACGCGGATGTAAATAGTGCAATAGTATGCATGCAAATATTATGAGATCTAAATGTCATTGGTTGAAACGAAAGCTGGAGATTGTGATATTCGATCTTATGTTAGGCTGTGTGTGTGTGTGTTGATCAGTGTTAAAAGAAAATAAATGTCTAAATGAGATGGTTTGAATGATCACTGACCTGTCGATCTCTTCAGAAGTCTTAAAGTCAGGACAGTGACAGATGCTTGGCTAGGTTTGATGGCTCTTCATCAGTTTTATAAGCAAAGTCATTACAAATGTCACTTCTACTCCTCTCTTTATTAATTCGTTTTGGGCATCTTGAGTGAGATTCGAATGCTTTATCCATTTTGTTCGTCTATGTTGTTGTCACATTTGCCCGGTTGTTTCGGGTCAGTTTGTGTAGCACGCTGCCATCTAGCGGTGAACTTCGGAACAGCAGCATATACCGAAATGTGCAAAATCATGATATCGTACCGTTTTAAATAAAATATATACCGGTATTTTTCCAGTACCGGTATACCGCGCATCCCTACAATGGAGTCCATCGCTCTGTTTTCTTTGTGGATAATTTTGTGTCGTTTGGTCCACGGTGGTCCACAGCCCTCTCACACAGCCCTCTCACAGCCTGTTGTTAAACAGATGTGTCGCCTTAGTGGCGCGAAAATGTTCACGTAATCGTGCTGCTCGTATTATGAGGTTTGCAAGGTACCAGCTGAAGTGCAGCAAGGACTTTGCAGCTTTGATTACGGACTCCAGCACGGTTAGCGCTCACACTGCATGTGAACCGTGCCCGAGTCCAACTGAATCGCGCTCTGGCCCACCTCTTCCAAGCGGGCCAGGGCCGGCTAATCGAGCCGCGCCCGGGCATGGTTCGGAGCACTCACACTAGTCAAACGAACCGCGCTTTGGTAGTCAAACGCACTCGGGCACGGTTCAAACTGGCTAGTGTGAGTACACCCTCTTAGGTTTTTTTAATGTTTTCAGTGGTTGTGATACTGCTATTTTACCTATCCCTGTATCCCTACTGTTGCTAAATGCAATTTCCCTATTGTGAGACAAATAAAGGCTTAAATACTACTACTAAACTCCAATGGTGGAATGTAACGAAGTACAAATACTTCTTTACTTTACTTAAGTACATTTTTCACGTATCTGTACTTTACTTAAGCAGAATAAATAGTGCATACTTTTTACTTTTACTTCGTTACATTTTGCAGCAATTATTATACTTTCTACTCCCACTACATTTCTACAACGTTTCGTTACATTTTCGTTTCATTTTCTGATCAGTTTCAGGGCTCGAGATTAAGGCTTGCCCGGATAATAATATATAATGTACGTTATAGGCTAATGAATTGACGGTTGCACTGTTGAGGCTCGCGCAGCCTCTCGAGCAGAAATGGAAACAAATCAGCCCCGCTCACACAAAGAAACTCAGTAACATACTGCATTAAAAATTCTAAATGTTTAGTTTTTATATTTTATAACAGTTGTAAAAACATCACATGACACGACCAACGAGTGTAGTTTTCCTGAATACCATCACGACAGAAAATGTGACACTGATTTCATTTGACAGTTCCATAAACAATTAATTAACATCAAGTCACTTACATTTGATTGATTGCTTTATTGCTTTTGTTCTATTTCAGCAGCGAAAATATTTCCAAGATCAGATTTCCACATCCGAACCATAACGTATTGCACAGCAACAGTGCGTTACTGAATCAAAGATTCAATGCCCTATTCATAAACGACTGCCTCATTTATGAACGAATCAGCCGTTTGAACGAATCGACTCAATGACTCTCTCATAAGGATTCACCTGCCGCCATCTACTGGTGGTTTAGTTAACTTTTTTTAGTTAAAACAATCTCATAGCATTATTTAGTGCAGATGTAATTTTTCAGTGTAATTTATCAAATTATTTAATTTGATTGGTAACAACCCTATTGTATCTTATTCTAATTTAATTTATTAATCAAATTTAAGAATATAAAGGGAAAGCTAAAGCAAAGCCTATATTTAATAAGATTAGGGGAAAATGTCCTTTATAAAAGGTAAAAATATCATAAATATGAAGATTTAAATTCATCAAAGCTGATGAGAATGTTGCTTCAGAAAAATGACATTTAACTTTGCAGATAACCAGAATTGTAAGTCAGAATGTAAACTAGGCAAAAGATGGTAAGAACAATTACATTAACCCAAAACTAACTAAATTAAAATGCCACCGCTCATACTGTTTTCTTCTTTTTAATTATTAGAATTTGAATTATTAGAGAAAAGAATACATTTTTATGCAAGTACTTTTACTTTTAATACTTAAAGTACATTTAAAATCAGGTACTTTTTACTTTTTACTTAAGTAGGGTTGTCGTTGTAGTACTTCTACTTTTACTAAAGTAAATATATTTCTGGTTACTTGTACTTTTACTTAAGTACTGAGATTCAGTACTTCCTCCACCACTGCTAAACTCACAGTCTTTCAGACGGAGCAGAGTTTGCTCCTGATCACAGAGACGCTCTTCACTAACACACTGGGCATATATTTATTTAATAAAAATCGCAGCCTTTACGTTTTTATAATCGCACATTACCCAAACCGCGATTGAGGTTCGATTTCGATTAATCGTGCAATCATACTGGGAAGCAAAAACTACTGCAAAAACAAATATGCCATATACCACAAAATCTTTTTATTTTATTTTATTGAAGTGCAAGAGGTAGTCAGTTCATGTAGGAACAAAGTGCTTTTGTGACATTTAAAAAAAAAATCCCTGATTACATAAATAATAATCATGTAACTGTAAAATAAAATAATAAATAGTGCCTTATTTTCATTAATTTTTATGCTTTCAAAAGATAAATCAAAGACTCCCTTTTTACAGTTAAAGTAAACTAGGCATGTGCCGATATCCATTTTTCAGTTTGCGATTAATTGCTGAAGCTGAAATAAGTTGCAAAAAAAGTGTTGTCATAGCATAACAGCTTTAAGGACTATTTTTGTAATAACAAAAATAAATGAATTTTTAAATACAATAATACAATGCACCAAAAATATATACAGCTCTGGAAAAAATTAAGAGACCACTTACCAATTAAGAGACTGCTTACCATTGAGAAATCAATGTTAAGTGGTCTCTTAATTTATTCCAGAGCTGTAAAAGTACAATTTTTAAACAGATTAAAGTGCAAAAGAATTAGGCTATAAAGAACAACAGGTAACAAATTACAATAAGTTCTCATTATTTAATGCATTAAAAAAGATTGAACAATAGCTACATTTGTAGGGCCCTATAAAATCTGTTTTTATTTTTCCCCAAATTCCTTTTTTCCGTTTTAATTTTTGCAGATTCCTTTTTTTCCGTTAAAATTTTTGGGAATTCATTTTTTTTACCCTTTACTGTTATAGTCAAAAAAGAGTGTGCTTTTAATGTAAATTTAATAGAACATAAAACAAAAAATAGGAATGACCTTAAATTTATTGAGGTAACAAACCACATTTACTTTTTAGGACAAATACTGCATGACGCAACATAACACTGCACTTCAAATATTAATGGTTATGAGCTTTAAACTTTCCAGGAAAATACATTATATTAGTTTACATGAAAGTGCTCCATTAGCTTTTTCTTTCAAGTAAAAAAATTAATAAAGAACTAAAAAAAATCATAAATCATCTTTTACATACAGTACATTAAGTAAAACCTTTAAAGCTGACAATTAACATAAAAAAATAACACATTTCACCATGAAATCATCTAGTGAATTGTTCTGTGGGTTTAACAATCACCATTATTATATCCAGAGCTGTGAAAAATAAAAAATTAAATACACGAAAACACAACACTGCCAGAAGTTTATTTCCCAACTTCAAAGGCCCCTTTAAATGATTAAAACGAGAGGCTTATCTTAACTTTAAGGTTACTTTTATCATGCAAACTACCCATATACAGCATGTTATAGCCTATGCATATGTGTTTGGAACAGAGGGGAACACCATCACATTTGCAGCAGATATGCTGCCTAATGTGCCTATCATAAATCAAAGCACGAGAATGATATGGGTCAAGCAGACCATCGGAAAATCTGACAGAATGGACAATATTTGTCTGTCTTTGCAATATACGAGGTGTGGTTCAGCTGCGCGCGACCAATGCTGCCTGAGCACAACGGGCGTGTGGCTCCCGCTAGGGCTGCAACGATTCATCGAGTAACTCGAGTTAATCGAATCAAAAAAATCCTCGAGGCAAAATCATCTGCCTCGACGCTTCGCTTAGTCCATTTAACTACACACAGATATTGGAGAAAGACATTTTTTGTGTAAGGACTCGGAGTATGAGCGGATTGCGGTTATATCCGCGGTTCAGGTGCGTAAACATCCCAAACATTGCAGGTGGATGAGAGAAATCGTTAATATGTTGATTTTAATAAAGACGCGGAACTCTCATATCACGCTAAAACACAATGAATGCGTGTCGTTCTTTAACTTTCGTTTTCAGCTCATGTCGAGATCCAAAGACCGCAATGCGAGAGAGAGAGAGAGAGAGAGAGAGAGAAGAGAGAGAGAGAGAGAGAGAGAGAGAGAGCGGGCGGGCATCAGCACTGGTAATATCATTTAATATCGCTGTTTTTAAATGAAGAAAACTGTGTGTTGAGCTTCAGGATGCGACGCTGAACATTTAAGTTTCATTTGCGGCAGTTCACGCGTCAGCTGAGGAGATACGAGCAACTCCAAACACATGAACGCGATGGAGTTTGCAGCTTTGCACATGGATCACCGTCATTGTGATGTGTGTGAAATCTTTAATGAGACTTTATATATCCTACTTGATAATATCTTCGAAATGCACCATTAGATGTTCTCAATACTAGGCGCAACAAATATCAGAACAAGCTGTAACGCGCGCGTGTGCGTGTGTGTGTGTGCGTGTGTGTGTGTGTGTGTGTGTGTGATTAGCAGCGCTCGTGCTTTCAGAGCTCAGAGCTGCATGCTTTCATTGATTTGTGTAATTTAAATATCACACTTTAATCATATTTATAGCTACTAACTTAAAGCAAGCTGTGTTACAATGATGAATGATTAGCTCAAAAGATCAGCATGTGTGATGTACTTTATCTGAATTAAACATATCTCGCGTTTGATCACGTTCTAGCGGTTATTCCTCCCTGTGATGTATAGGTTGTCGACCCTGGTTTATGTAAATGTAATTTTGCCAAAATAATTTTTTTTGTTTTGTTTAGCAACCTACTTCAGTGTAGCTAATATGTGACGATCGGGTGCGGGAGGATGGTTTGCTTCTAACAGCTGATTCGGTGACGATAGAGCTGATCCACACATCTCTTGTTCCAAGTTAACCTGTCCAATATGTTTTGCTCCAGTAAAGGAGTAAACAAGACAGTAAATGCTTATGTCATGCCTGAGCTGAAGCTGATACATGAAAGTTAAGTTGCACAACATAAATACAATGTTTAGTTATTTATATTATTTATAGAATATTTATAGAATATTAGAATATTTATATTATATAGAATTTATAGAATATTTATATTATTTATATTGGCATTATTGTTATTTATATTACTACTATTTAGATTTATTGGTTTTAGGTTTAGTTTTAGATTGAACTATGTTTACCCTTTTAAAGTAATCTGAAATAGATTTTTATTTAATATAATATGGCAATTGTATGCATTAAAATTGTTTAGTTTCACAGTTATTAATGTATGCAATTTCAGCAATAAAACTTAATTTTTCTAAAAAGAAGACAAATTAGATGTTAATTTTAAGATACCCGTCTTATTGTCTCTTATTGCTCTTTAATAAAGAAAAAGTAATTATTATCCGATTAATCGATTAATCGATCGATTAAGTGGTAGATTAATCGATTACAAAAAGAATCGATAGCTGCAGCCCTAGCTCCCGCTCTCCATATGCAAAGCTTCTCTGCCTGCGCGTGCAGTAAAACCGCCGTTAGCTTTGAGTTTCTTCAACTTTTCGCTAGGCATGCACCGATACCATTTTTTCAGAACCGATCCGATCTGAAAATTTCAGATGGGATCGGTTCTGAAATTTCAGATGAGAGTATCTGTCGATACTAGGGGTGTAAGAAAATATCGATACACGTGAATATTATGTTTGTATAAGAACGTATAACTGACGCGGAGCCGGAGAAGCGCAAGGTGAAAGTGCGCGCATCACTAGTGCTTAGATTAGCAAACCCAGCTCTCAAGACGATAGAATTATTCCGCTCCTGCAGTATACAGAGCTGAAGTGTGGACTCATGTTGGCTTCAGCTAAAAAGAAGCCACTAAGGAAATCGACAAGAATCATTTTGTTTGTAAAATAGGCCAAGTTATAATCTAATACTCGGGAAACACATTGAAACAGAGCTCGCTTAACATCCTGATGTCACCCGCGCTGCTGAGAAGTGTTTCGATAGAATGTACTGCACGTTTTCCTCTCAGTAACAAAATAAACACACACCAAAACTGACAGCGGTGGCAGGAGAACGAAAGATAATAGCGATGTGGATATGGATGCACCAGCTCTGCAGCTCAGTAACGTTACTTGATATAGACTGCTTTATAGAAAACAGCTTTAGGGTCCGATCACACAGAACGCGTTTTTCAGGTTCGAAAACGCGAGGCGCACTGCACTCCCTTTTTTGGTCGGCATTTTCTCATTCAAAAATGAGCAGTGCGCTTCAATGTTTCTAGGCAACCCCCGAATCACCTGTAATGTCAGTCAAATCAATGTAACGGTCAACACAACGGAAGGCCCGCCGCTTCATTCATTCGATTGGACAACAGAAAATAAGCGCAATGATGTTGCACACTTTTCCGCTCAGAGTTGACTTTTTTTCAACTTCATGCGCTCGGAGCGCCAAGGTTATTATAGTTTTGCTTTTTGAAATTAGTTTTTATTTTAGTATCGTTTTCAATTTTGCTACAAATTTCAGTTTAGTTTTAGTTAGTTTTACAAATGGTTTTGCTAGTTTTAGTTTAGTTTTTATTTTGCAAATACATTTCTATTTAGTTTTTATTTATTTAGTTTCAGTTTTAGTTTTAGTAATTATAGTTTAGCAGAGTTACCATAATGAAGTGTAGAGACCAAATCAAGGTTTTTAATTTCAGCAAAGTTTAATGTTTGCACAGATTAGAGTTTAATCTTACTAAACATCCTTAAGTGAAATAACTTGATAAACGAGCATTATTGTTTATACCCAGGAAGGTCTTACAAAACATGCATAAAGTTGGGTCTTCACCTTTGAGCAAAAAAGCTTGAGTCAAACTATGACCTATACAAACAACGATCTGGAGATTAAAAATGAAATAAATTATATTTTGATATTAAAAAATTATATTTGACAGTTTTGACATAGATCCTCTGAATATTAGCCTATCTTAAAGAATAAAATAAATGCAACGTAAAAAATATAAAAGTAAAAATTATAAATTCCAGACAAACTCATTCATAACAAAGATGAAATATTGTTAAACAATTAAAAGCTTATTTTCATTTCTTCAGTAGTACAATGTAGACTAGCAGTGTAAGACCACAGCTATAGTCATCTGAATACAGCCAACACACACTGTTGTGCTCTGTGTGTGTGTGTTGTGCTATAATTGTAAAGGGGACCAATGTCCTCACTTATCTAGTAAAATATTATGATAACTGACTAAGTTAGTGAGGACATTTGACTGGTCCTCACTAGTTAAAAAGGCTTATAAATCGGCCAAAACATGTTTTTATTTAAATCTATTGTTTTGCACGTTCTTGGGATGGGTAGGTTTAGGGATAGGGATTGGGTTAGGGGATATAAAATATCATTAACCTGATATAAAATCAATGGAAGTCCATGCAATGTCCTCACTTATATATAGTGAAACAAACACGTGTGTGTGTGTCCTGGTATTCCCTACTTTGTGGGGAAATGTCTCCACACAGATAATAATATTAGTAGTAGTAAATGATTATGAAAACACCTTTGAGCCTGTCAATATTATGCAAACATGAAATCTCAAATGCACAGTAGGCTAGTACTTGCTATTAGTTGCTGACTTTTGTGCCTGCATCTCTCGTCGCGTAAGAAACGGCATTCTAAAACAGTGAGCTTAAGTTAAAAGAAGTTCAACGTGCATCTCATTACCTTGTGTTATTTCCCATTTCACTGCCACGGACGCATTGATTCTTTGTGAACTGCCGTTTAGCGATGTGTTGCCTCTCTGCACGTGTCCGTCACTCAGATCACTTCACGCGCCGTAGCGCATATATACAGACACTCCCTCTACCGCCACTGTCAGATTCTCCACCACATTAAAGAGAGCTTATTAATAACGAAAACGAATATTTATTTTTGCTAATTATTATTTTATTTCAGTTAGTTTTTTAGTAAGAGTAGTTAGTTTCGTTTAGTTTTAGTTTTTTATTTATTCAGATTTTTTAATTTTATTTCAGTTTACGAAAATGTTTTTTGACCAATAGTTTTAGTCTTAGTTTCAGTTTTCGTTTACGAAAATAACCTTGCGGAGCGCTACTTCAAAAACGCGAGGCGCAGCAAGTGGTTTAAACGCGAGGCGCCCAGGGCGCATAAGCAGCGCGCATAACGCTCTCTGCCAAACGAAATCCATTCAAAAAAGCCGCCTCTCGCTGCAAAAACGTGTTCTGTGTGATCGGGGCTACTGTGTTAAATATAAAACAAACAGTCATTCAGTCATGAAATGGACTGCACTTTCTGTTGTTAAATAGCCACTGCTATACTGTGAACCTTTAATTTACACAAAGAATCCTGCAGTCACTTTACATTTCCCTCAACTTAGATTGCACATTGCATATGATTAGTGATACAAATTATACTGTATTAATTAAATAAAATACTTTGTCTCGTGTTTTAGGCTCATGGTTGTGTTCTTTATTCTTTTAAATTATAAAAAACAAAAACACACAAAAAAGAAATATCGCAATATATTGCCTCTCTTACAATATCGCAATATATTGCAATATATCGTATCGTAACCCATGTATCGTGATACGTATTGTATCGCCAGAGTCTTGGCAATACACAGCCCTAGTCGATACCGATACTAAACCAATCCGATACCAACGCAGTTTTGTTTAAAAATGTGTGTTGAATTGAAAAATCCCTTTTTTTTTAGTTAAACACAATCAACTAAATACAGACTTCATTACAAAGAAAAACAACAAATAAAAAAAATAAAATAAAATCACAATCTATGACAAAAATAGCCTACTACTAGATGGTGAATAAATTAGATTAGTGACTAATTCAGCAGCAAAGGTTACAAAATGACGAGTGCACAATAATTGTATAAAATCTAAACATAGTGGGGGGGGGGGGGGGGTAAAGGAAACCCACATAAGTGAATAAGTGTAGCTGTAAATCTGGTAAAATGTTATACAAAATACATTCATGAAAAACAAGTAAATATATTTATAGAAATAGGGCCTATATACTAAGAAATTACATTTATTTTAAATTTATAGCGCATTTTTTTAAGGGCAGAACAAGAAAGGCTATTAATAAGGCTTCCATAGCGCAAAAGTATTATAATATAGAGTGGCACAAAGCACGTATGTGCATCCCGTGCGCAGGATGATCCGCTTGAAGCAACACAGAGTCACATGCTCACAGCCATAGACGCACACAGCGCGCCACGCTCAGTCCGCATTGAGAAGTTCAAAACAAGATATATCGAACGCTTAATGTATCTATGCAGTATTCTTATAAGCCATTTATTTTAACAGTTTAACATTTCAGTTACTGTGTGTGAAGAACAATACAATAACTAGTCCAGTGTTGTGATCTAACACACCCGGTAGAAAGTAACACGATTTACAGCAATAAACGCCAGCAGATAGTCATTTTTTGATAAATCAAACCATAGAGCGTTATCTACAGATCAAGCATAATAACAGAAACAATAAATAATCTTGGAGACAGTTTCATCGCGTTGACTGTCGTAACTGAACGCGACACAGTTTGAAAGCTGAATGGGAAGTAACTGACAGCCACAGCGGAGGGAAGCATGCATTGACGTGAACTTGAATTTAATGACTTAAATATTCATCAGTACCTCACATTTAACTATGGAATGGCTTCAGAACACTTATAATATAGTGCACGAATCATTGATGATGCTTTATAATGTTTCTGTGCCTTTTGTGGGGCGCTGGGGCTTAACAATAACACAGAATATTATGCGCACAGTATCGAATTTGGATCGGCCCTGTCTGTCCGATACCCGATCCGGGAAAAATAATGGCGGATTGGAGCCGATACCGATCCATAGTAACGGATCGGTGCATCCCTACTTTTCGCTGACGAAAGCAGAGCTGTGGAGACCAACTTCGCCATACTTTCATTGTTTTGAAGAGCGAGCTAAAAATGACGAGAGGGGTTGTGTCGCCAAGATTTGCTTCCCCCGGTCTGCATTTTCCTCAGACATACGTTCTCCTCCCACACAAAACAGAATTTCATTACAAATATGTAATATTCAGAGAAAATCTGCGTAAACACTAGATTCCGCGTTAATATGCAAATTCCGCGATTCCGTCCGCGATTCCGTGATTGCGGAAGTTATAGGGCCCTACATTTGTTACAGAAAGTATAATATTTTTGGTAATGTTAAGGCATCTTTACACAGCAAACGCGGCACAGAAACCGATTCTGAAGCGGCATAAAATCACAAAAATTTGCATTTACACAGACCGTTTAATCCTTCTCTGAAGCGGCATAAATGCATTTACACAGGAATTAAAATCGCGGGTCACAATGCCTTGAACATTATTTAAAACTACAGTTTTAACAAAGTGTTATAAATTAATTTAAAACAAATAATAAAATGTTAAAAAATAGACCTAAAATAAAAATACGGAATTTTAAATCGTTTTTTTCTGCCTTCTATAAAGCGCTTTTGATGTTTGGCATAATTTTGTAGGTCTAGCCTCCTGTAATTCTGCAATTCTTCTATTGTAGGCTACGGTATAGTTATTTTATATTTCTTAATAAAATTGTGCCTGATTGACAACGCTACAAAGAAAGTATAGCCTACATTATTACGGGTAGAATACCGCATATTAAAAGAGGTCCAAAGTTTTTTTCAAAGAAACAGAAAGTCACTTTAGAGCATTCACAACATGTAGGCTAGGCTACAGGGGCGTCGCATCCGTGGGGGATACACCCACTCTTTTCTCGGTGACAGGTTTCAACACCCGCTCTTTTTCTGCAGTTTTTCCGCAGTTTTGCACAAACATCATAGCCTACTGCAGTCGCTCCCCCGTTTCTCTGGCCGCTCTGTGTCTGCGCTCGCAGCGGCTGCTTCCCCTCCCCACATAATACATATTTTTTATAGCTTAATGCTCTTTAAATATGTTGTTGCATTGTGAAAAGTTTCGGTGCATAGGACGGACCTGTCCGCGGTCGTTCTCCGAGGTTCTGACCAAAGAAGAGCGATCTGGAATCTCCATTATAGCACCAGGCTGCATACCCCATCTCTCTGAGCCCATAGACTGTAAAAGTGGTCAGGATTGTAATATTTCCCCAAAACGAAGTTTAGTTCTCAGCTCGTATAACATGAACCCGAATATTTGACAGTTCTGTCTAATTGTGAACAGAAAAACGTTACACGTCAATCCATTACCGACGATTTTTGTTCGCGTCTTTATTAAATAGGTCTATAGCCTACAGACAGTTAGGCTATTTAATTAAAAAATAATGTTATAGGCTAATATTTAAACATAGCCTAACTATGACATTATAGTTTTCTTTAACCCTTTGTCCAACGAAATTAAGCGCCGGCGCATTCCGTTCCTTTATGACAGCGGGAACAACTCACTCTGTAATTTTTTGCCATATAATACAGATAGCCTAGGTGATATACATAATTATAAACTATACATTTTCTACTTTTATGTCACAATAACAAAAAAGATTCTGGGAATATTGTTTATGCACTTCAAAATTTCCACACGCTGTCTTAATTAATTTTTTTATTATTAGGCTAATAAAATTTTTTCAAAAGCATTTCTAAATTAAGGTAATATTTCCAAAAAACGAATTTTTGAGCCAAAATAACGAAATGGTAAAAACTACCACCATGCAAATTAAATTTAGCCCTTCTCTGGCAGTTAGGCTACAACCCAACCGGGGAACTAACGGTAATAAGCTAAATGTTCTAAATAAATATTCACATAGCCTAATAATAATGATAATTAAAAAATACACAACTTTAAATAAACTCAAATATTCTACAATGTTGCTTATAGACAAATTAGCCTACAACCATAATGATTGAGTGCCTAGGCTATTTCAAGTTTTTAGGCTGCACTATGCCTAAGGGAAAAATCCAAACTTCAGTCTATTTTAACGAAATGTAGGACAACAGATAGAATATATCAGAAAATATCAAATCTAATATAAAATATCGTTCTCTCCAAGAGATTATAATACTGGGTTGCAGTGACGCCGACTGGGTTAAGCATTTACCGTTTCTGAGGGGAAATGTTGCAGTGCGTTGATCTTGCCTGTCTTTTCAAAGGAAGATTACAAACGGGGAACACTAGTGGTTAGCTTGACGTGAGTACAGAAAGCATTTACTTTAATTCCTAGATGGTTCTCCTTGCTGCTTCTTGATTCTCGCGCCTAGTGAGCTGGCTGACAGGTGGTTGTCATGACAATGATATAGTTTAAGGCGGCACAGGTTCGCGTTCATTTACACTGAATCAAAACCGCCTCTATGTCGCCTTTGATACTAGGGGCCGAGGTGGGTCAGACCCGGCATATTTTAAGTCTGCTTTAATGCGGCATCGCGTATTTACACCGAATTTTGAGCAGACACAGACCCGCGTTAGACCCGCCTTAACTCGGCTGTGTAAAGATGCCTTTAGTTAAGAAATACTGATCATTGTTAGTTTTATCTTAGGTCCATTAAAGAAGTTATTTTGATTTTGATTTTAATGTTATTAAACAGTAACTAAGAAATTAACATTACTTAGAATAATTAATTATTTTTAATTTTTAATAATTAATAATTAAGTATTTTTCATTGTCAGTTTGATAATAATGAATTAACATGTTAACTAATGAAGTCGTATATGTCTGAACAATAACAAATAATAATAAAAAATCTACTCATTAGATCATGTTGCAGTCCAGATTAAAACATAAAAATGTTTAAGTTTGAAAATAAATATGGGGCGGCAGTGGCTCAGTGGTTCATGTAGGTTGTCTACAAACCAGAAGGTTGGTGGTTCAATCCCCGGTTCCACCTGACCAAGTGCCGAAGTGTCCATGAGCAAGACACCTAACCCCAGCTGCTCCCGACGAGCTAGATGGCACCTTACATGGCTGACATCGCCGTCGGTGTATGAATGGGTGAATGTGAGGCAAAAATGTAAAGCGCTTTGGATAAAAGCGCTATATAAATGCAGTCCATTGGCAGTCCAAATAGCCTATTAAGTCTTTAAGTATTAAGTAGTTGGTGCTGTGATGAACAACATGAAGATTACAAAAAACTAATGGCTGTTTTAAAAACTTCTTCACTAGCGCAGTTGCTTTTGTTTGCGGGGTTTCTGGGGTAATCGCAGCATTCTGCAGTTCATCAGCGCCCTCTGCCTCATTGAGCGGCACTTCATTAGCGCGTCTCCTTAACTTGTTTATGTGCTTCTCATTTACATCTGAGAGTGTCCCTTTGACGCAGAATACAGCGGTGTTGAGCATTTATAGTATTCTTGAGTGCATTATAACAAATTTAATAATTGTTTATTTAAAATTATTTACATTTATTTAAAATTATTAAAAAATGATTATTTACAATATTTTGAAGTGCCCACGATAACAATATTGTGCATATTAATTATCATGATATATCGCATTACTGAAAATCAGCACGTCTAAAGTAAACAGTAAGCATTTTGCAGAAAGATGAGTGCATGAGTGAGATATAAATAAAATGATTTTGTCATAACACCACTTCCTGATGAATTTATAAGGACTATAAATAAGAGGTCACGGCACTTCAGTGCTCTGTCACATCAATAAACGTTTTAAAGGTTAAGTTTATATAATATGTAATTTCAAAAAGCTAAATTATGTCTATGCTTATTAGGATCGACAATTCACCTACTTTGCTCTGAACAACCATAAAAAATATGTCACGGACTTGACCGTTTACGGAGACTTCATTTTAAGTCATGCACAGGCCAATGTCTATTAGCCTACTGTGATCAGGCGTAGCCTACCGTAGGCTATATCCGTGCATTTCCAATAATCGCAATAATCTTTGCGCTGTTAGTTTTAATAAGAAAAAAAGGTTTCATCTTTCAAGTTCGGTTTAATTTGTATCAATATTTAAATGGTAGATGTCGCACTGTTTACTAAAGCGTGACTGAGTGCCTCAGTGTAAGTGGCAGATCAGGCGGATCACGTGCACATGAGCCGATATTCACTTTTTTTCAAGTTACAGAACGAAATATGAATGTCAGAAGGTAAGCTATATGACACAGTACAACTTACAAAAGAATACTGTCTCATAGGACACTTGGGATGTCGTGTATTTCCCTCTTGGTTAAAACATGAATAGACCTAATAATCATAATCCTGTGATAAAGCTGACAAAATAATAATAATGATACAGCAATAATTTTTTAATTTTTTAAAATAATATGCAATCATTTTGACTCACGACTTGTACTTTTGAATCAATAAACTGGCCGAAAACTATGCAATCAGTTAGACACACACATAAACTGACATGATTGCGACTGTGGGTGAAACCTGCTATTTGAACTATGATGAACATTCATATTTCTTTATGAATTGTAGCATAAATTGTGTTAGAAGGAAAATCATGGTCTCTAAACTGAGTCTTAAACAACGCACACGTTTGTCAACATGATAAATAATCCTAATCTGGTGATGATGCCGTCGTGTTTAATGAGACAGCACGCTAGAGGAGGGGGGACAAAAGCAACGAGGGGGGAGGCGTGCGAGCCGGGGCGAGCAGAGCACAGAGAAGGCAAACAAGCAAAGTAGCGGAACAGAATTACATATAAACAATATATCGATATATACGATATGTCAAAATCCATATCGAGTTAAAAAAATATCTCGATATATTTAGGGTCCCTATGATGAACATTTATTTATTTCTATAAAGTGTTCTAACAAATTTTACAAACAAACTTTTTAACTCTCCTTACTATAGTTTGAGTTATGAGTCTTTACATTTGTTTATGTCACTCAGAATTTTTTTTTAATTATAAATGTCAAGGACTGAACTACCTTTATTCCAAATGTTGTTGGGTTTTTTCACCAAATATCACCAAAAAAAATGTTATGCAGAGGCAGGTCACATAGAGGAATATCACCAGACAGCAGAATAGTCATACTACCTTATTTTCTTCCTGAGATTTTGCATGTCAAATAAGAAATATTTGTAAAATTATTTAAAAAAATATATAGAGATATAATAATTTTTGTCTTTTATCAGCATTAGATTGTCCAAATGTAATAAAAATATTAAAAAGTTTGCTAACAAATGATTTGACTCTCCTTGCTATCATGAGTCATGAATGTCTTTAAATGTATGTATGTCACTCAGACAAAAAAAAAAAAAAAAACTTTACTTTAGGGGTTAAATCTCTGAAACTTCAACTAAACATTATGTGGTTGATAGGGGTGTAACGATATATCGCTAAACAATATATCACGATATAAAACAGGACGATATGTATGGTTGATGGAAACTATATGAATCACGATATAGTTGTTTTATCCAAGGCTCAACTTGCTGTAGTAGGCCCTTTTTATAAGGTATAATTCACCCAAACACAAATGAACAAATCAAGGCTACCACAAATGGAAACTCTGTCATCATGTACTCACCATCATGTTGTTTATTTTATTTAAAGGGGGGGTGAAACACTCAGTTTCAGTCAATCTCATGTCAATCTTGAGTACCTATGAAGTAGTATTGCATCCTTCATATCTCCAAAAAGTCTTTAGTTTTATTATATTTATAAAAGAAAGATAGGCTGTAACGAGTCTTTCCGGAAAAAAAAACAAGCGGCTGGAGGCGTATCGTGTGGGCGGAGCTAAAGAATCACGAGCGCACAGCTACTGCACGAGAGCATCTGAAAGCTGACATCGTCAAACGTGGAAAAGAAAACGTTACCCTAAATAAACCATGGCTATCTATCAGATTCAACATACATACATGATCCAGAATCGGATCTGGAGGCTAAAATAAACTGAACAGGAGAAGCAGCAACATCAGGACGTCCATCTCTGTGGTATGTACAGTATTTAGTGTCTTGTCAACATTTGCGTTTGTTTACTTGTGGATTGTGAGCACAATGGCTTTATGTGATGAATATATTTAACACGACACACATACTGTAGTAAACACGGACGTTCAAATGATTGCGTGATGCGCGAAAACAACATGAGAGAGAGGAAATGCAGAATTAAAATTCTTGCATGAGCTAAACGTTTACAGTTTGAGAGCGGTCATTTTGACGAGCTTTCTTGCGATTAGAGCTGTGGCGGATTGCATTGATCATTTGAAGTGCACGCGCTACGTTAGTTAAAGCACAAACACCATTTAAAGCGACACTCCTTAGTGAACGCGCAAACATAATTTAAAATACCAGATCACATTTAGTTTTAGTAGTATGATTATTAAAAGCATTTTAGATGGTTCACTCTTACATTCTGCATTAATAGCGGGAGAGGCAGGGCATAGCAGGCATGGGGAGAGATGCTGCCTGCATTGAAAGTGTGAATAATGTGTGAGGGGAATTTTTTTTTACGTTTAGTGTTTCAGTAACATACATTATTACATTATTAATATTATTACATAAAATCATACAACAACTATAAATAATGTATAATATTTGTGGGTCCTGATAATAAAACACAAATAATAATATTATATAATAATAAAAAAGTACAAAAAAAGAAAACCTTTTTTTTTTGGCTTAAAATATTGGGATACATATCGTATCGTGAGTTCAGTATCGAGATACATATCGAATCGTGACACGAGTGTATCGTTACACCCCTAGTGGTTGAATATGGTGATATATGAATGTGACACACAATTATTAAAATGAATACGTATGGATTTTTATTCCCCTCATATTAACATGGGTGTTCAGAGCAGAGCAGAGGTCACCGTTATTTTATTCCAAATGGAAATATATTATTATTTCGTGATGTTTTCTAGTTCAAAAGGTAGTGAAAAATAAAACTTTAAAATCTAAGGTGTTCAAGTGATTTCATACATTGTTGTGAAATTAATTAATGCATAACCATGATAATCGTAAAACGTGATTTCTTAGAATAATAGTCGTACCAACAAAATCTATAATCGTTGCAGTAAATTATGGGATAATTTTCATGTTTGGGGAAACTAACCCTTTAAGCCTAGGTCACAGAATCAGATGTATTTAAGCTGTTTTAACTGAAAGCAACTTGTACTGACAAATCTTAACATATTGCGATAGTTTTGTATCAAGATGAAAATCAGGTAATGTTTTTTGTTGTTGTTGTTTGTTTTATCACTATGAGTTTATAAAAAATATCTTAAATGTCCCAATTGAATCCTGGCCTACACCCCCTAAAATCTCTAAACCCAGTTGAAACCTGTGAAACCAGGCCTATGAGATTTAAAACTGCAGTTAAATAGGCCTTTCATTGTTGTTTTTCAAAAACAAAAGGGTGCAGCCATCATTATTAAATTGCTTTGAAATTGTTGAGGCATGACAGGTAGCCTACCTATCTGACATTTTGACAGTCCTGTGTAATGCTGTGTTAAACTGTATAAATTATGACATTTCTAGCCTCAGGGGTTCAAGCACAGGTATAATCTATATTTACAGTGTTAAATAATTCATACGAGGGTGGGAAAGAATCTGGTTTTAAATTTGGAGGCAGGTTGTGCATGTTTTAAAACAAAACACATTACCACACAGTGTTTTTCTGTATAACAAGCTACAAAGCATCGAGCTTCAGGAAATGACTGCTGGAATGTTTTGGATAGCCACAGATAGATGACAAAGATGGGATTATTATTGCATATTGTTTGTGTATAATAATACACAATATATAATGTCTAGGGTGAATTTGATGTGATTGGGAAACTTTTTGTCATTGAGATGATAAGATATCCCCGGAAACTGAACATAACTCTGCCAGTTATGTTTCAAATGAAGATTCTGCAAGTCAAGTCAAGCCTGAGTTTGATTTACTGACGAGAAACTCAACTGTTTGTTTGCCAACTCTCAATTGTACCTGTAGCCACCCGCAGCTCAAACAAATGGTGCGCGCTGTAGGAAAAACCCAGGTCTGTTCAAGGCCTCAAGCGTCTTGCCCTATTCCAACCATAAAATATATTATAAACACCCTTCGACTAACCGACACATACCGATAAAAAAAAATTAAAAAAAACTTCCCAGGCAAGAGAGAATTACGTCTGGAAAGGAAGGAGCGACTTTCTTGTCACGTAGAAGCGTCAGCGACACCTGTGTTTCTCCGATGTGCCCAACAAGTATCCACTTAATCCACTATTCTATCGTTGTAACAATACTGGCCCCAAAGAGATCAATTTAGGATAGGTAAAGTCGCAAAGAGAAAGCTTCTGCAAAGCTACACATTTCCAAAACATTTCACTGTAACTCTAACTGTGAGAACTTGCTGGAAAAAAGCTTGTCATTTTCAGTCCTGTAAAAATCACTGTACAGCGTAGCCTATATGGGTGTTTGCTTTAGGTGACCAACAGAATGAGAGTATTGTCCAAAATTAATCATTTGCGTAACTACACTGATTAAAAATAAATAAAACAGTATACGGGGGAAACACATCTTTAATAGCCAGTTAAGGAGAGGATCGAAATCTTGACCATTCAAAAGCACTTCTAGAACAAGCTAAGCTCACAGCCACAGAATGCTTGTCGTGATCAGAGAGAAAACATGCTGGATAACAAATATAACAAATCAACTCACCTTTACCGAATCGTTGAATTCCGATGCAGATGCATGGAGCAACGAATTTCTTTTATATTTAATCCGTGGACACGTCCCACACTGAAAGTGACCGACATTCTTGAGGTAGAAGCAGCTCGATACATTGGGATTTGCTAAGGGGCAGTGCTTCCTTTAGAAGTAAGAAGAAAGTGCAATACGAGAATGACGCACTAGGGGGAAAACGGTGACAACTAACGCCTGCTGTAGGTAACTAGGAATTTAGAATAGAATAGAATAGAATAGAATAGAATAGAATAGAATAGAATAGAATAGAATAGAATAGAATAGAATAGAATACAATACAATACAATACAATACAATACAATACAATACAATACGCGGAACAAAAACAATACACTGTAGGCTATAACACCAATATACTGCACCAAACAACATGAATTATAAACAACATGTAGGCCCATTCCCTATGTTCTAAGACTTTTTCTAAGTAAAAAAAGAAAAACAAGTATAATAATAATAATAATAATAATAATAATACTATGTGTAAAGTAGCCTATTAAAGCCAAACCAAAAATTCGGTTGAAAAAAATGCCACCATAGACTATAATTACATACAGAATGGTTGCTTAAACCTCACTTTGAACCACATTTAAACTTGTTCAACTAAATGTTTTCATAAATAAGTAAACAAGGATACTTGCAACACCCTACATATACACTTTTTTAATCTGTAATTTTATGAAATTGTACTGTTTTCACTAAGAAATAGACTGTTAATGTACATGTCTAATGTAAAATAACATAAAAAACCATACAATTAAATAAAAAAATTCACATAACAATATCCTACTATTAACATTCCAGATACTATTAACATGCATGAATCGAACGTTTGATTTGAATGATGGGTGAAATCTAAATCCAGACAGAAGCAGACTTAAGAATTCTAAAACTCCAAATGTTGTGAACTCCAAAAGTGGGCAGCCAGTACCTCCAAAAGAGAAAGAGTCTCCACACACAAACACTTTCGCTACTGCCAAATGTGATTGACATTTTTAAATAAAATGGTGCAGGGATTTTTTCAGCAAACATGCCTGTTGGCCCACTGTGTTTTTTTTCCGTTTTTTTTCTGTGTGACAGTGTGGGAAAAGGCCAATATGGGCTAGCCCACACAGTTTTGCCCTTTAGGGCGTCATGAGGATTTATTGTGGGCTTGCTTGCCCACAGAAAGCCCACACGGCCCCCCTCTTGGTTACACTAGTTCGACGCAGTAAGCTCTGAGTAACAATTTTAACGTAAGATGAAAGTGTTCCAGAGCCCCTTGGCTCTGTGCATGATACGCGGTTTTCAGATTATGTTTAATTCCTAAATGACAAAGCACTTCGGCAAACAAATTCCAAGTAAAATTACGATTTGAGGTAGTTCAAAGACAGAAGCAAACTTCATGAAAGCTTTTACGACATTTCATGTTAATGGAGCGCAACGGGTAAGCAGCTGGATAGCGAGTGACCTGGCACATTACCGTCAACAGATACTCACTTCCAGCTTTCGAGTGAGGAAGCGGGCCGACGCAGTCATTGATGAGATGCTTGAATGGTTGGCACACCGCTGGAATTGGACGAAGAGGGGCCCGTTTCAAAGGCTGGTATGGTTTGCTGGTGAACTGTCACATAGGCAGGTTTTAACAGAAGTGGCAACATCCTTTTTAACATGAGGCCAGCAAAAATAACAGAGAATTTTGTCATGCATTTTCTTTATACCAACGTGTACTGCGAGCTGGTCATGGGCAATTTTTAGAACTAAAGGACGTAACTTTAGGGGTATTATGACCTGCGCAATGGGATCACCCACACAATCGCCAGTGTGAGAGGACCACTTTCTCAACAGCATACCCTCTTTAACGAAATAACCCAGTGCACTGTTACAAATTTTAGCATTGTCAATTACTTGTTCGTACTGTGGCTTTAAAGCTACACTGTGAAAACCTTTTTAGTTTATTCTGGGCTAAAACACTTAGTTCTTTCAAAATATGTGCTCATTAATGTATATTTACTTCTTTCAAGTAAGAGATGCGGGTAAATGAAGCAGTGTAATGACCTGCATACTGAAAGAGGTTGATAGCACTTTGGGTATAAAACCATGTCTCGGTTTGAGCACAACCAAGTTGTTGGACCCGAACTCAAGACAGGAAGGGCTCACGGAGAGTGCGTGTAAGCCACCCAATCGCTTAACCGAGGCCAAAGCCAGCAGAAAAGCGGTTTTGAGTGATAAGTGCTATAAGCTCATGGTCTGAAGTGGTAAGGAGGGGGGACCCTTCACGGCTTCTAAAACCACGCCGAGGTTCCAAATAGGGACTGTGGAAGGGTGACGCGGGTTTAATCTCCTGGCTCCTTTAAGAAAACATACAATAAGATCACTTTTTCCTAGTGAATGTCCCGCGATCTGAGCATGGTTAGCTGCTATGGTGGCGACATAAACTTTCAGCGTGGAGGGGGAATGGCCCGCGTCCATTAGCTCTTGGAGAAAGCGAGCAGTTCCGCCACTTTGCATGAGCATGCGTCGATGTTTTGCACAGCACACTGATTAGAAAACCACTGACCACTTCAAAGCAGAGCCGCCTGATAGCGGGGGCTCTAGCTTCCGAAATAGTGTTCATAACTTGTCAGAGAGGTTTCAGGATACCCGTTGATGGGCCATACGTGGAGGGCCCACAGCTCGGGACTGGGATGCCGTGACGTGAGGAGGTATTTCCTCAGCGGAATGGGCTATGGGGCTGTGTCTGACAGCTGAATCAGTTCGGAGAACCATGTGCGGTTCTTCCAAAGTGGGGCTATAAAAAGCACTGAAAAAGTCTCCCTGATCTTTTTTGAGTTTGCGGCAGCATTGCGATCGGAGGGAGCCTATAGAGGGAGTCTGGGCCAAACATGGGCCAGGGCGTCCCTGCATTTGGAGAAAAATACTGGGCAGTGTTGTCTTCTGAGGCGAAGAAGTCTACTTCCGCTCTGCCAAAGGTGTTCCAAATGAACTGAATCATTTGCGGGTGAAGAGACCATTCCCCTGGGGGAATGGGTTCTCTGGATAACATATCTGGACCCTGATTTAGAATACCTGGCACGTGAGCTGCCCTTAAGGAGCTCAGATTGTGCTCTGCCCATAAAAGGAGATGCTTAGCCATGCGGTGAAGAGAGTCTGATCTTGGCCGCCCTGGCGATTGTATGTACGTTACCAAGACGTGGTGGTTCTTTATGACGTAAGCCGCTCATTCATGAGTCTTGAGTCTATGACAGTGCCCAGAAAAGATACTGTACTGATAAGCCTGCCCCTCGAAGGCGAATCTCAAGAATGGCCTGTAGTGGGGGGCTATGTGAACGTGAATGTACAGTCCCTGACAAAAGTCTTGTCGCTTATCCATTTTCTAGAAATACCTGATATTAACCTGACTTTTAATTAATTCATTGGTGTTAGAAATAGCTCATATGAAAAGCTAAAACCCTCCTAAATGATGTTTAATGCACTGAAATAAATAATTTTCATAGAAAAAATATTTATCATTTAATCAAGACAGATAGGTCAAATTTTGGCAAGACAAAAGTTTTGTCGCCTATACAGAAATTGAACAAATTTACTGCAAATACAAAAATATTTCAGCAAATTAATTTGTGGTGCTGTGAGATCCAAATTTAATATCTTGTATGACTTCCATGAGCTTGAAGGACTGCATCCATGCGGTTTGGCAAGGATTCATACAATTTATTGATGAAGTCATCAGGAATAGCTAAGAAAGCAGTCTTGCATGCCTCCCATAGTTCATCAATATTCTTATGTTTCGTCTTCCATGCGTCCTCTTTCATCCTACCCCACATATGCTCAATGATGTTCATCTCTGGTGACTGGGCTGGCCAATCCTGGAGCATCTTGATCTTCTTCGCCTTGAGGAACTTTGATGTGGAGATGGAAGTATGCGATGGAGCACCGTCCTGCTGCAGAATTTGGCCTCTTTTATGGTTGGGAATATAAAAGGTAGCTAAGATTTCTTGGTATTTTAGACTATTGATGTTGCCTTCCACCCTGCAGATCTCTCGCACACCCCCATACTGGATGTAACCCCAGACCATGATTTTTCCACCACCAAACTTCACTGTTTTTTGGGTGAATCTCAGATCCATTTGGGCACCAGTAGGTCTCCTGCAATATTTGCGGCGACTGTGGTGTAATTCAACAGAAGATTCATCTGAAAAATCCACCTTCTGCTACTTTTCCTGCGTCCATCCTTTTAGCAGGCTGTGGGCCTTGGCAAATGCCACACGGTTTTTCAATTGTCTTTTGTTTAGTGCTGGCTTCTGGGCACTAATTCGACCATGGAGGCCATTTCGAGACAGAATCCGACAACCTGTTCTGGTTGACACAGGCACTTCAGGTGACCAGGTCTTGTGGAGCTCTGCTGCAGTGGAAAATGGGCTGGCCTTGGATTTTCAAACCAACAAACGGTCCTCTCGAGCAGTTGTCTTGCGGGGTCTGCCTGACCTGGGCTTGTCAAAAACGTCTCCAGTCTCTTCAAATCTTTTTTTTATCCTCTGTACTTGACGCTGAGACACATTGAAGGTGTCTGCCACATCAGCAGTGGATCTGGTCTTCAGCCTCTTGATTATCAAAACTTTAGTCTCAGGGTGAATCTTAGGCATGTTTACAGAGGTCTAGTTGGTGTAAAGGTCTAGTGTACTGGGGTTCTTTTTAAACACACTTGAGACCTAATTGATCCATTATTAGTCAGAAGTGAAGCTCATATGACAAGGTGACAACACTTATCTCTTTGCAAAAATTGACTCAATGGGCTTTACCAAGCTGTGAATATTAGAATACTTTTTGAAAGTTTAGTTTTTCACTGAAACATTATCACAAAAGCTGGTGGGATTAAAATGAGCCATTTCTTGTAAAAAAAAAAAATCTTGATTAGAAATATATTTCAGCGGCACCTTAGGTCAATTTGTACACAAGTGACAAGACTTTTGTCAGGGACTGTATGCGTTTTTCAGATCTATTGTGAAAAACCAATCCTTGGGGCGAATGTGCACGAGGATTTGTTTCACCGTCAGCATCTTGAATGTGCATGTTATAAGTTCTTTGTTCAGATGTCTGACGCATGGGCCTGAGACCACAATCCATTTTCGGGACGAGGAATTAGCGACAGTAAAAACCTGACTCGCTAGCGTCGGGTGCACTGTTTCCACCACTCTCTCCTTTAACAGTTTTAACACCTTAGCGTGAAGCACGTGACTGACACTGCTTCTCACTGAGGGCTCGACCACGGCGTGAATCGCAGGGGTCTGCGAGCAAAACTGTAGCGAGTAACCTCCTTTTATATGTTCAACTCCCAATTTGATATACCAGGAATGGCCTGCCAGGCCTGGGCTCGTGAAGCCAGGGGTTGAATTAGATTCAGGAGCAGGCTGTTTAGTAATAGGGACCTGGTAGCCCGATTACTTATGCTGTAACACTGTGAGTTTGTAACACGGTGGGGATAGTGTTTAGGTTTTGGCGGCGCAGGCTTTGCAGTGGGCGCGCGCCTCACATTTATAGTGCTCGTGGCGCGAGTGCGCTTAGTGAAAAGTGCTTGGGTGCAGGAGTGCAGACTGTAAAGGGGGCACATTTCCTACATGTGTAGTGGATGTCTATAGTGTAAAAACCTCTCCAGCCGCCTGAATAGAGGGAACTGGGAGAAGTGATAGAGTGAAAAAAGACTTAGCTTGGCAGCCATATTCCAACGCTGTTATGCTCTGACATAGTGAGAGCATGCTATGACGTAAGTCGCGCTCTAGTCAGCAAACGCACGCTGTGGAGAGGACGCGCGCTATCATGACAAGGCAGCCATTACACCCAGTGGGAATCTGCCGTCCTCAGGACTGCAGGGAAGTTCCGCTGGTTGCTTTTCGACGGCAGTTTGCTCGATTCCGGAGGTCAGCGATGATGTCGCTGAAGGAGATAAAATCTGATACCTATGGCGAATGAGGGTCTTATATAGCCTCCTGTATGCTAATATAAGCCCCTTTTTCGGCAGTCTCTCTGGAGTGCCAATTGGATCATTCCTCTCAGCCGCCTCACCATAGGTTCCTGCAGTTGCCGCGGCCCGGCCAATCAGAGCACTCCTCGTGCCAGGCTATTGCCGTGCAGCTGCACTGAGCTTTACATAGATAACTTTATTAATACATTTTGCTTCGTATTCTCGAGAAAAGGAGTTTTTCCCATACGCAACACAAGGAATCTCTCGATAGGGAATTAATATTCATTGCATGGTCATATACCTTTTCACTGCTGAATGGGGGAAAATATCACACAATGTAGCTTTAACATCTCATGATTTTGTTGTTCTTTTGACAGCTCATCATGAGAAACTGATAGCAGGTAATCATTCAGAGAAAAGAGCTGTTCAGCCTCCTTAGCTTTTCCCTTCATCCTAGCCTGGCTCGCAGAGCAGGTTACCGCACAGGCAAACAAACACCTTTGGATACTGTTGTACCTTCTCTGAGCAATAACTGCAAGTAGAATCGTAAACTTTTGACAAATTCTTTGTGGGATGTTTCCCTAAGTTCAGAGGAACAAACAGATGGTTTACATGTGAATAAGATGGACGTTCAGTCTTGAATCTTTCTACATGGAACTTATGGAAGTTCCCAATCATCAGCCAGCAGTGCAGCCTCCACAGCGGTCCCAACTTGATGATCTGCAATGTAGGTGGCAACTACTTCAGGAAGTGTGTTTTTGTATCGTTCCACTAACATTAAATTAGTTAGTTCCTCCAGTGTTTCAATGTTTGCCGACACACACCACTGTTTAAACTGCAGAATTAAATCTCTAACAAATTCGACATGGGTTTGGTCAGGTTTACGTATAAAACTGCTGATGATAGCTCTCCGGTACGCGCTCATACATTTTTTGAATGGACGATTTAATGGTTCATAAGTTTCAGCCAAACTTCATCACTTCAAACTTCAAGTTTGGAGGAATAGGCTTGATGAGCCTTACCAGTCAAAACACACTAAAGCAACAGGGCGCACTCAAGATCACCCCAATCATAGGCTTTAGCAACTCTTTCAAATAGAACAAAAAATGTTTCTACAACCAACTCGTTAAAAGAAGGGACCAACCACAAACTATTGACTTCAATTTTATAATGGGCAGCTACCACCAAAAGTTGCTCTTTAGTCATTTCATCTATTAACTCATCCGATGGAGCCTGAACAAATGCTTCAACCCCAGTTGCCATTTTACGCCTATAAACGATGAACTGAACGGACTTTCAATGAAACGCACCTAATAAAAGTCAATAACTCCTATGGAGATTTAACAAATTAAAGAAACCAAACTATTCCCTCTTTAAACAATGTAAACCCCAAACCTCGGCCGTGCTCCCAAGACAATTGCTACTAAGCCCAGAGCCAACCAAAAATAACAAACCAAAATAATAAATAACGTGCTCGAAAACACGTTCTTCACCTACCAGATAATAGTTCGTTCCTTGGCAAAAAAACAAGCCATTAACTGAAAACAACAGGACAAATTATTTTATCTTTTAACGACACCGTACCAAGCAAACATTAGCTACACTACAAGTTACTATCCAAAATTAGCTACCTACATTGAAACTATTTTTTCTTTTGGTCTTTTTTCTTTTCTTTTTTTTTTACAATGACATGGTTACAAATAACTAAACTATATAGTTAATAAAGAATTTTATAATATTTAGGGTTTCAAGCAACATCATGCAATGTGATTATGATTTCAAATTAGGTGAATGGCCTATACCTCAAACTGGCTCTAAAATTGCAAAATTACAAAAAAATTAGCATCATGTATGCAATATGAATGCAACTTAAATTAAATATTCAGTCAGGATTAGTCAAAAATATAGGTTAAACTCATGCAGATGCAGTGATTGAGCATGCAGAATTTTAAACAGAACAACTCTGAAAGGCCAATCATGAGCTGCTTGTATGAACAACAGCGTGCTATTTTCATAACTATTTCAAATTACATTACAAGCTTTCTAAACCTACAGTATTTCTAATGTTTCTCTAAGTTTCGATTCATTTATGAGATGAACCTGTTTACGTGCAATGCAAGTAATCGTGCTGGCGCCTCCATGTCATAATTATTGTCTGATATAGCTGTCACATGTCTAGTCTTGGTGTGCGTCTCAATCAGCTCCCTAGTTCAGTTGTCAGGGCACTGATCAGGGAGTCAGCCCATTGACTTATGTCCTGATCAGTGCCCTGACTAGTGAACTAGGGAGCTGATTGAGACGCAGGGTCAGTCTGCCGTGTTTTCCCCATGTTCTTCCTGGGTTCAGTTAGTCACATGTTCCTTTGTTCCAGTTTTCCCACCTCAGTCCAGTCCCATCGTTTGTTTAGTTATGTCAGCTGTGTTTAGTCATCTGTGCCACCTGTTCCCTTCACTAGTCAAGTCATCAGTGTTAGTATTTAAGTTCCTTGTGTTCACCCTGTCTTTGTCCAGTCTTGATGTTATCACTGTTGATGTTACTCAATGTGTTCTATGTTTTGGTATGTGTTAGATGTTCATGAGAAATCCAGTTTATTGTAAATAAAGGATCTTTTGTGTTTTGGAAGTCTTGAACTCTCCTTGTTTTCGTTGACATCTACACACCCGTAACAATAGCCTATTTGCTATATTTATTAAATCCAGGCAATTGGATGATGAAAATTATGATATAATTTATACAAAACGCAATTCACTTTTAAGAAAGGCTTTCTACAAAAAACAAAACTTAATGAAGTGGTCAGATGTGGTTCTGACCCAGTCCATGTCTTTGACATTTATTTTGGCATATCTTTGCACTTTTCATAATCATCAGATAAAAATAACATTTGAAAATAACATTATAATATTTAATATTTAACATTATTATACATAAATATGAAACAAAATACTTAAAAAATATTGTTTTAATGGTGCAGTGTGTTGTATTCATGAGGATCTATTGACAGAAATGCAATATAATATACATAACTATGTTTTCAATGGTGTATAAAGACCTTACTTAATGTATCATTATATTTTTATTATCTTAGAATGAGCCATCTACATACACCGCCGGTCCCCATACATTTAAATCGGCATTTAGCACCGTCATGTTTCTACAGTAGCCCTAAACGGACATCCTTTTCTACAGAAGTTTGTCCGTTTGGTTCTTGGCCAAACGAACAAAGAGCCTAGTCACTCTTGGCTCTCTCCGACGACAACATCTTTGTCCATATAGCTTCTCTATGAGCTTCAAAAGGTAGAGGTAAGCAATGTGTTATAGCAATTTACAACCTCATCGCTATGCCACTAAAATTCACACTCACTGCACCTTTAATGGCTACAACATGTATAGTAGGCGACAGTATGAAATGTCATGTATCAGCAAGCAGTTCATGAGTGGAGCGTGCCTGCACAGAGCAGAACATTGAGCATTGTTTCGCTCATTACAGGCTTGTAAACTCGTCAGAACCAAAACAGAATGTAGCTTTTGACCGTGCTCCACTACTTGCTGGATAAAGTAGTAGATACTGGAAAATATACTGTTATTAAAAAATAAACTGAGCTACTGAAAAATATAGTTAAGATAGTAGCTTCGCTACTTGTAGCAAGCTACTGTCCAACACTGATATTTACTCTCCTTATTAGTTTTTGACTTTGCATAACTTTTTTTCTATTAACTTTTACTAATATTTCAGTTAAATTAATGTGTTATGTTTTACAATATAGTGTACAACAGGGCTACATTCAAAGCACAAAGGAAAGAGTTATCAATGTGTACTGTAGGCCTAATATAGCCTATCTATGCAATATTTTGTTAAGCTTTTTCTGTAAACTATTTTAAGTATAATAATAGGCATATTGAATCATCGTGTTGACTGTCATAAAGCAACACAGTTTAAAAAAGACTGACAGTCGCAGCAGAGGGAGGGAAACATTTACATGCATTTACAAAACTTAAATTTGATGACTTATTTAATATTTGTCTGTACCTCACATTTAACTATGAAAAAGCTTAAGATAATTGTGTGTAAAGTCTTGAACTTTCATGTTACATATTCATGTCATTTCACAATGCCATCATTAATCACACATCATCGTTTCAAAGGACCATGTCACCAGTTGAGGGGCCACAAACACGATGAAGTCATGAGAAGCTAATTCTTCGTTAATGATGACTACTGTGTTCCTCACATTAATTGATATACTGGTCTAGCCTGTGCATGCATAAGGTGTGGATTGTGGTTGGTATATTCCTTAAATTATTCACAAGTTCACATTTACATTACACAAACAGAGTAAAGCAAATTAATTAGGTTAATTGTCTGAATGTGCTCCTCTCAATAAATAAAATAAAACATAATTTAAAGTAGTCTTATTTTTATTTTATTTGTTTATTTTAATGGATCTCATTAGCTGAAAGTCTATGCAATCAGCTAGTCTTCATGGGATCCATTCTAAAATGTTACATTGCAACAACAACAACATTATATCATAGCAGGCAAAATTTACCCAAACTGGTAACACTTTATAATAACTACACACTTTGAAATATTAGTTAAGCATTGGTAAATAGTTAATTCATAATTATAAAGCATTAATACATATTAAAAGGCAGTTTATAAATACAGATATAAATGCTTGTTCTTGATTTATAAGCATATCTATAATGTGTTTCATAATTGTATTTTACTACTTTATAAATGATCAATTTATCATTCCTGAATTAATTTAATTATTACATTATTTACAGAGCAGTTATTTAGTTGTCGTCAGTGGGTCAAATGATCATTTAGAAAGTGTAAGTAAAGGGTTAATAAACTATTTAAATGTACATTTATACATTGCATTATTTAGACATATAGTAATAGTTACTCAGTGTGTTAATAAAGCATTTATTAACACACTGAGTAACTATTACTATATGTCTAAATAATGCGATGTATAAATGTACATTTAAATAGTGCCTAGTGTAGTTTATGATTAATTCAGGTTATAAAACATTTAGTAGTTGGCAGTTAACTATTTCTGTGAGCTCATCTAAAGTGATGACTATTTATGCCTCGTAAGGCTTTTACAAAGGCTCAGTTTTCTTCTGCGCTGCTGTTCTCTAATGTTTTAAAGTAGTACTGTTTTAATGTTTTAAAGTAGTACTGTTAACTATCTGAATTAATCATGAACTACAATAGGAATACATGTTAATAAAGCATGTATTAACACACTGTGTAACTATTACTATATGTCTAAATGTATAAATGTACATTTAAATAATTTATTAACCCTTTACTTACACTTTCTAAATGATCATATGAACCACTGACAACTCCTAAATAACGGTTTTGTAAATAATGTAATACTTCATTTAGAAATGATAAATTAATAATTTATAAAGTATGAAAATACAATTATTAAACACATTATGCATATAATTATAAATCAAGAATATAACATTTATAGTTGTATTTATAAACTGCCTATTAATGCAAATGAATGCTTTATAATTGATGAAATAACTATTTACTAATGCTTTATTAATGCTTCGTAGCGTTAGTTATTATGAAATGTTATCCAAACGACATACCTACACTCATACATACATACATACATACATACATACATACATACATAGATACATACATACATACATACATACATACATACATACATACATACATACATACATACATACAGAAATTCTGTTTTCGAAAGTAGTCTTGCATGCATGAATAAGACAAATTTTTAAACATAGAAAACATCATAATCATGTGTAATAAACCTAAATTTATGATGATTTACTCACCTAGTTCATGTTTTAATTAAGGTGTTGTTCATCCATGAAGTCATGAATGAAAGACTTTGAATTCCTGTTAGTTCCTGATGATTAATGATATATTAATGCATGTAGTAATGCATAAGTCATGCATGAATTAATGCATGAATTCATGATAATTCATGTACCATTACCGTAAAGTGTTACCAACTAACCATATAAACATATCTGTTCAGCATTAGCTATTCTTTGTTTAATATTAGTTCATAAAAATACAGGTGTATTTTAAACATGTTTTTTTCCCATGTTTTTCATTTTTTCCATGTATTTCATCAATGTTTTCATGTTGTCACATTTACAAAGATTAATACATGCTTTATAGGTGCAGTTCATCATTAGTTCATGTTAATGTAGTTAACTTATGTTAATTAATGAACCTTATTGTAAAGTGTTACCAAATTTGTAATAATGTTTAAGTTAATACTTGTTTAAAGCAATCACTTTAGCTACGTTTGTACTATTTTCTGTTTATTTTGATAAAATAAAAGATTACTTTTTTTTGTTAAATAAATATGCTGTCATTAAAATATAAATACATGTTAAAATATTATTTTATTAGTAGCAACAGTAAATTATATATATTGTGCCATTCTGAATTCTACACTGACTTGATTTGGCTATATATATATTACAGCAATTTTTTACAGTGGTGTGTCTGTATGTTAATGTATGCATTTGTGTGTACAGATGGCCTGAGCATGAGCTTGAATAAGACAGAGCCTACCCGACACTGACGTATTGTGAGCGTGTCGCTCTCAATATGCGAGGTAATGAGAACAGACTGACTTCTTTTTTCTGTATTCCCTTTCTACTCTTCTCTCCTTCTCTCTCACTCGCTCTACTCTAGTGTATTTCCATCTGTTTGGAGACAAAGGGCCATGAGCCAGCTCCAGCCTGGGTCCCTGCTGGTGAAGTGGGCAAGCATAATGTGGCCCATCCTGGGGGCCACATTTCAACACATGGATCTGCCTTTGTACCTCACTGCTAGTGCAACACACATATACACTCACTCTACAACACACATCTCTGATAGATATCAAGGGAATGAGTAAAAAAGGGTAGGCTGAAAATTGAAGGTGTATTGGGAGATGGGCTTAAGGCATTGAAGACAGAGCACAATTATAATGGAAGAAGATGAAAGACGCAGACACTCCCTTCTGCTTTTTAAGTGCTAAGACCTGTGGACATATGGCTGCTTCTTCTTGTGTTTCTTTAGTCAGAAGAAAAGAAGCTTAATTTGGAACACATGTAAATGTGTTTCATATGTATATTGTGCCATTCTGAATTCTAGAAAAGTGTACTTGAATTATGATGGTGTAAGAACACACAAACAGGACAATAGTGAATAGAATTATTGGCCGTCTGTATACTTCCTGACATATGGTCACTTGAAGGTCTTTGCCATTACATAATCCATGGTGAACAGAGATGCAATATGGCCTTTTCTCATAAACAAACACACGTGCCGGCTACATTCACAGTCTGTTACCCACTCAAAACAGGGCTACAGCTGGCAGTTTTAGATTAGGGTATATTTTGGAGTTACAGCATGGGCAAACATTAACTGAATGGCCCTCCTTGATAAAATCAAATATTAAATCAAAAAATAAAAAAGTTTTAATTTAGTGTTTTACATTTCATTCCTTTCATTGTAATAATTTCAGTAAAATTTAAAACATCATTGGTGAACCCAATCAATCCACACAGCATTACAGCAAGTTTGACATAAAGCTAATCAGTCACTTGTGCTTGATCTTGATCTTTCAGGCATAAATGTATTGGAAAGTACCATTTAATAAAATGTCAGAGGATAAAATATTTTCATAATATTTTTCTTTCTCCCCAGAAAAAAAATCATACTCACTGACTTGATTTGGCAACTCTTGTGCATAATTGTTGCAAGGTCTACATATGAAATATGCTGCTCTGTTCTCTTCCCATAATTTTATTTTAACTAGTGTTTATTTCATGATGCACTGCTACTTTTTTTGCCAATTTGTAGAGTATTGCCAATTTGTAGAGACATTAGCCTACAATAAATATAAAGTTAATTATCACCTGGAAAAAGCATGTTAATCCTTGGATTACAAGCGATGCACTTTTAAATCCTTTCTAGTGGTCCCAAGACATTACAAAGTTGCATTAACCTCTCTATCATTCAATCACTGAGCCAGTGTATGAATTTGAGTGCTGTTGTGTAAAACAAAAAATTTGATCAAGGAAAGTGATGCTTCTAAAACCATTGACTGTGTACTGTTGTACATTTACAAGGATACTGAGAGAACTGAGGTTTTGAATGAGTGATAATCCAAACATGTATTCCCAGTGGTTTGCTTGAGAAACCATGAATTTACTCAAAAAAAAAAAAAAAAAAAAAAAACTGGATTGTTTCAACTCATGTTTGGGTAAAATATAGGACAAAGCCAACCATCGGGTTTATATATTTTGAAACACTTTAGTTGAGGGTCCATTTCTCACTGTTAAATAGTTGCTTATTAACATGCATCAGGATATTGGCTGTTTATATAAAGCACATATTAATGTCTTATTCTGCATGATCATATTCTACATCCCTTAATCCTACCTATTAACAACTACCTTACTAACTTTTAATAAGCAGTAATTTGGAGTTTGTTGAGTCAGGCAAATTTAATAAAGATAATAGTGATATTGAACCTTAATCTAAAGTGTAACCAAAAAAAAAAAAAAAAAAAAAACCTGCTGTTTTGTTTGTCCATATTTGACCCCACAATGGTCTGAAACAATGCAGCATTTTTTAGCGAGTGTAGTGGTAACTATACTAGTTTGCTTATTCTATCTGTGAGAATTCCGTTTGTTTTATACTGTACACACACCTAAAGTATTATTAGGAACACCATACTAATACTGTGTTTGATCCCCTTTCGGCTTCAGAACTGCCTTAATTCTAAAAGGCATTGATTCAAAAAGGTGCTGTAAACATTCTTTAGAAATGTCAGCCCATAATAATAGGATAGCGTCTTGCAGTTGATGGAGATTTGTGGGATGCACATCCAGGGCACGAAGCTCCCGTTCCACCACATCCTAAAGATGCTCTTTTGGGTTGAGATCTGGTGACTATGGGGGCCATTTTAGTACAGTGAACTCATTGTCATGTTCAAGAAACCAATTTGAAATCATTCAAGCTTTGTGACCTGGTGCATCATCCTGCTGGAAGTAGCCATCAGAGGATGGTACATGGTAGTCATAAAGGGATGGACATGTTCAGAAACAATGCTCAAGTAGGCTTTGCCATCAAGTAATGCCCAATTGGCACTAAGAGGCCTAAAGTGTGCCAAGAAAACATCCCCCACACCATTACACCAGCCTGCACAGTGGGAACAAGGCATGATGGATCCATGTTCTCATTCTGTCTCTACCATCTGAATGTCTCAACAGAAATCGACACTCATCAGACCAGGCAACATTTTCCAGTCATCAACAAGTAAGTATATCTTGATATAAGCTTTCTTGATTTTAAATTGAACAGCTCTTATTACGGTGTATTTAGTTTATTCGCAGATAGGATACACGCACTATGGACTCAGGAGGTGAATTAATCATGTTTCCTGTCATGTGTTACGGGTTGTTGTCCCAAGGAAGGAGATACCAAGAATTCCAAACTCAAAGACTCTTTATTATAGATATACTAGACTTCACCAGAAACACTGAACACTATAAAAACATGAACAGCAACAACGTAGGTATAACGGAGACCGGACAAGGAAGGACTGAACACGAGGGAACTAAATACACACACTGATGACTAGACAAACAAGGGGAACAGGTGAAACAGATGACTAGACATAGCTGACATAACTAAAGCTAACGAGGGGACTGAACAGTGGCGGGAAACTCAGAACAAAGGAACATGTGACAAAACCGAAAACCAGGAAGTACAGGGGAAAAACACAGGTGACGACGACATCACATGTGACACGTGTATCTAAGATTGCATTATAATAATTTATTATATCAGAATGTGATCGTGGGTGTGGGCGTGTTCGATGAATTTGCCTGCTGTAAATTTAATATTTTAATCAAACTCATACTTTTTAAACGACTAAGGGCCCTATTTTAACAATCTGAAACGCAAGTGTCAAAGCGTGAAGCGCAAGTAACTTTGTGGGCGGGTCTCTGCGCTGTTGCTATTTTCCCGGCGGGATAAATGGCTCTTGCGGCTGGCGCAAATCTAAAATGGGTTGGTCTGAAGTAGCATCATTATTCATAGGTGTGGTTTGAGCGTAACGTGAATAAACCAATCAGAGTGTCATCCAACATTCCCTTTAAAAGCAGGTGTGCAAGTTCCATTATGGATTGCTATTATTATGGCGTATTTACCAGGCGCACGCCAGGAGCAGTTCACAGCCGAGGAGACTGATGTTCTTGTAAGAGCAGTGAAAGACAGAGAAGTTGTGTTGTATGGGGATGGGAGAAACCCACCCAAAATAGCGTCGGTTTAACAGTTTTTTTAGTTTTTCAGTTGATTTTTTTTCCTGGTTCTTGACGGACAAACCAATTTGTCAGATGTCCTTATATACATATATGTCTTGCCACTATTGGGCAAACAGGTCTGATCCTTAATTATGACAATTAGCCTGAATAATTTGTAAACTAGATTAAAATTTAATTTTTTTTCACATCTTCGTGGCACACCACAATGATTTCTGTCATCTCATGTGTTAATATTTTTTTAGTGTAACAATTTATGATTTGCAAAAATAACTGTTGCATCTGTGTAGATTACATGAGCAAAGTGTATGCGCGTTGTGCACTATAAATTAACTCCCCCCTCCACTGGGCGATGTACTACAGCAGACCATTGTTGACCACAAAGTGCAGAGCGGGGCCCCTCGGTGGGCATGGGTTCGTCTGCCGGGCCGGGAACCGCTGGTCTGCTGACTGGTCACGGGGTGCCCTCCGGTGCGTCGCTCCTGGACCACTCTCCGGGGAAAAGGTGACGCTCGCTCCCCAATCTCCTGGTGTTGGGCGACCTCCGCCAGCTCAATGGCCTCTGCCAGCTCGTCGATGTTGCCAGGGTTCCGCATACCTGCTGCTTGACGAAGCGACCGAGGGAGGGCTCGCAGAAGGCGGTCCACCACAACTCGCTCCGCTACCTGGTGGGCGGTGGGACCCCCGGCCAATAGCCAGTGTTGGGCCAGACGGGAGAGGTTCGTGGCCTGAGCCCGGACGGGCTGGCGCTTTGTAGGTCCACTTGTGAAACAGCTGGGCCACGCTCAGCGGTGACAGGCCGGCTCGGCCTAAGATCTCCTTTTTCAACTCGTCATAAGATGCACTCTGTTCGGCTTGTAACAGTTTTACTGTTACTTTTGTCCCATTAGCTTGTGGTGCATGCAATATTTGATTATGCCACTAGGGAGTGCTCTAGCCACTGAACTACCTGTTAGCATAAATAGGAGAAGAGAAGAAGCAGGAGATAGGAAGGATGTGTTAACCACATGGTGATACCTTCTCAGAAGATTAGCTTGTGTTTGTACCCGGTTTTGAGGAACTTCTAGTTCTTGAACTCAATTGTGAGTACTACTGTTGTTTGTCTTGTTTGGATGCATGATGTTTGGTAAAGTGCATTTAAATATGTTATGTGTAAATGTGTTAATGGTGGCACTAAGTTTTTCTGTTTGTTTGATGCAGAGGGTTCCTTGAGTAAGCATGAGGAAACTGCTCAACTAAATAAGAACTTGTACAAAGAACTATTGAGATTCAACAATGCCCTGAACATCCAGTGTTCTCTGTATGAAATACTTCAGCTTATCTACAGCTACTAGGAGTCCTGGTCACTGGCTGATGTGGTTTCATCAGTAATGATCTCAAGTACTGTTCCATCTCACTAACAAAGACTGAGCTCTTAGTAGCCAAGGAGTTACTATAAAAGACAGAACTTTTGGGGGGTTCATTTGCATCTGGACATTAATGTGTTGTGTATCTGAGGGTATGGTGATTGGAAAATAAATGACTCATTGAAACGTAGAAGTCTCTGGTCCCTTAATTGTTTATGTAACAACTAGAGTGCTTTTAAAGGCCGATTTTACATAAAATATGGCGCCCGAACAGGGACCTGAAAAGAAAAGGTAAAATCTAATTGAATCTTGATGAGATGTATTCTACTTTCAATGAGTCATGTTGTAGATGTGTGTTCATATTTTGAGGAGTCACTGCCTTAGAGTCTCTTTGAATCTAAAGTAACCTTAGATGGTTTGTTAGTTGTGAAATGGCCACCTTGGAAACTGAGACAGAGGGTGATGTTCTTTTAAACCCAGACTACTCTTCAGACCCTTTCACTATACGTCGTGAGCCTGTCCAGGACCTCATTCATTCCCTTAGTAATTTGTATCTGGAAAATGAAGAACAAGAATGTGATTTTGATGACTCTCTGTTACCTCCACCTCCACCAAGTGATGAAGATGATAGCTTGTTAACGATGATAATGGCTTCAAGAATGCATAAAGTGGAATGTAGAATGGATGGGTTAGAAAATTCCTCTGGTATTCATTTTAAAGATGTGCAACACCAGTTGGATGTGCAAAGTAATCGGATGACTGCCATTGAAGGTCACCTGCAACACTTGTTAAACCAGCACAAAGACCATCACACAGAGATACAGTGCTTAGAAAATTCCTCTGGTATTCATTTTAAAGATGTGCAACACCAGTTGGATGTACAAAGTAATCGAATGACTGCCATTGAAGGTAACCTGCAACACTTGTTAAACCAGCATAAAGACCATCACACAGAGATACAGCGCTTAGAAAATTCATTAACCGCCAAGCTCAAGGATGAATGCGGCCAAGTAAAAGACACCTTGGAAAATAAAGTCCAGGAGTTGGGACAAACGGTTATGGATTGCCTGAAAAGGAGAGATGGCCAGCTAAGATCTCTAATTCAGTCTTCTGGGGGAGCCACTTCTACTCCAGGTTTTGACCATACAGTAGCAACCCATAGTTCTTTTCGACCTGTACATTGCCAGACACCCATCAAGTTAGAGTTTCCAAAGTTCGGAAGTTTAGACGGAGAAGATCCCATTACATATCTGGAGCGATGCGATGAGTATCTAGCTATGCAGCCTTTGAATGATGCTGAAATCTTATCCCTGCTTCCTGCGGTATTAACACACACACAGCTAAGGACTGGTGGGTGGCAGAGAAGAAGAAAGTAAGAACTTGGGCACAATTTAAGTCTGCTTTTTGTCAATCCTTTTTATCGGATGATCATGAGGCTGAGGTGGAGAGAAAGATTAGAGAAAGAAAACAAAGAGTTGATGAAAGCATCAGGACATTTGCATACCAGTACAGAGCGTTATGTCTGAGGTTGAAGCCGGCTATAGCAGAGCGGGAGATCCTCCAATCAACACTTCGCAATTGCAATCCAAGAATAGCAAGTATCTTAAGAGGAACTGCCACTACAGTAGATGAGCTGGTACGTGTAGGAACACTCATAGAGCGAGACCTTAGTGAGGAGAGAGCCTTCTGGAGGCAAAGGCAACAAGAAACCACCTCTAGGCCTGCTGAGGCAAATAAGTTCACAAGAGGACGGTCATCTTATCCACACATTGCAGTCTTTTCAGAGAGTAAGGTAAAGCCCCTAACGACATTAACATTACCCATAACCGTCCAAGGCCACCAATATCAGGCAATATTGGACACTGGCAGCACTTATTCATTAGTACAAGAGTCATGCTGGAAAGAATTGAAGTTAAATCAAGAAGCCATGCAGTCAAGTAGAGGACAGTCATTTTCCCTTGCTAATGGATATGTACAGTCAGCCTTGGGGAAGATAGCTTGGCAGGGTACAATCCATGGTCACAGCTACCCTTTGAGAGCATATGTGATGAGAGACTGTGATTTGACTTTCTCAGTTGTACTGGGTCTTGAGTTTCTGATGACCTCAGGAATCCTTATTGATTTTAAAAACTCCACGTATACACTGCCTGAAGAATGTGATGTAGTTCACCCCTTCACAGCGTCTTCACCCTCGCCAACGGTCAGTCTGCACCTTGCACTACCCTTAGTGCCAACGACTTCCACTACGCTAACTACCATAAAGGAGTTGGTGGATCGAGCTGATGCTTCCAAAGCGCAGAGACGTCAACTAGAGGGCCTAATGCTTGATTGGCCAACAGTATGTACAGATAGTTTGGGACAGACCACTTTAATTCGCCACCAAATCCATACCATCGACGAAATTCCTGTGCGTAAGAAAGCTTACCCTGTTTCTGTCACCAAACAACAGCTCATAGACGATGAAGTGGCAAATATGCTGAGTAAAGGTATTATAAGGCCTTCTGTTTCCCCTTGGGCAGCCCCAGTGGTCCTAGTGCCAAAGAATGATGGTAGTACTCGCTTCTGCGTTGATTACAGAGCATTGAATTCCAAGACTCCTCTTGATGGATTTCCCATGCCACAGATTCAAGATATTTTAGAGTCCTTGTATGGAGCTGTCGTATTCAGTACAATAGACCTTAAGTCCGGTTATTGGCAGGTGGGAATGGAGGAAGACAGTGTCAAAAAAACCGCATTTGTCACAAAAAACAATCAATTTGAGTTTGTTCGCCTTCCTTTCGGCCTCAAAAACGCTGCGGCAACCTTTCAAAGGCTCATGAACAACATTCTGAGGGATTTTTTAGGGAAGTTCTGCTTTGTCTATCTTGATGACATAGTAATTTATTCTAAAACCATTCAAGACCACTTCCAGCATCTTAAGCAACTCTTTGCGAAACTGGAAGCCGCAGGATTGACTCTTAACCTCAAGAAATGTTCCATGCTGCAAAAGACCATCACATATCTGGGACATGTTGTTTCGGAGGAAGGGGTCCGTACTGAAGCCTCTAAAGTCACCGCAGTACAAGATTTCCCGGTACCTAAGAGTCTCAAGGAGATACAGAGATTTGTAGGTCTTGCAAGCTGGTACCATCGCTTCATTTCCCACTTTTCTGAGCGAGCAGCACCTTTGTATGCACTTAAGGCTAAAGATGCAGCTTGGGATTGGACGAGTGAATGCCAAAGTGCTTTTGATGATCTTAAAAATGCCCTCCAACGAGCCCCAGTTTTAATGCCACCTGATTTCACTAAAGATTTTAAAGTACAAACTGATGCTAGTGATATAGGATTAGGAGCTGTGCTGACACAAGACTTTGATGGTTTTGAACATGTCATTGCCTATGCGTCACGACTTCTACACGGAGCAGAGAAATCGTACTCCACTGCAGAAAAAGAGTGTCTAGCGGTAGTGTGGGCTGTAGAAAAGTGGAGGCAGTATTTGGAGGGAAGGAACTTCGAAGTATTCACAGACCATTCCGCTCTGACTTGGGTGTTCAATCAGCCTAAGCCATCCTCACGCTTGACCAGGTGGGCTTTACGTCTGCAAGGTTTTAACTTCATTGTTAAGTACCGTAAGGGATCCTGTAATGTAGTACCCGATGCTCTATCCAGAGGAATGCCCATGCAAGAGGTGGTAAGCCACATTGCCCTATGTCAACCCACAAAACCGGACCCTAACTTGCCAGTAAGCTGGGATGAGATTGGGAGAGCTCAAAAGACTGATTCGTCTTTACAGTCTTTATGGGAGGCAGCGAAGCAACCTACAACAGACTCTAATCGCATTGTTTACATCGTACAGAATGATTATTTGTTTCGTAGTGTACCTGACAAGCACACTTTTTACACTTTGCACATTCAAACCCGTTGAGTGGGCATTTGGGAAGAATGAAAACTTTGAGGAGACTACTCGACAGTGTCTATTGGCCTGAGATTCGCAAGGATGTTTGGAGCTTCTGTACTCAATGTAAGACGTGTCAAGCTTATAAACCTAGGATCTCAAAACTTTCTGGATTGTTGCAGTCAACCCCAGTAGTAGAGCCTGGCTATATGCTCGGAGTGGATCTGATGAGCCCATTCCCAAGAAGCCCGCGATCTAACGAGTTCTTATTAGTCTTTGTAGATTATTGCAGCAAGTGGGTAGAACTCTTTCCACTACGGTCTGCAAAAACTCACTTAATAACCAGCATTCTGACAAAGGAAATGTTCACACGATGGGGAGCTCCAGCATACCTAGTTTCAGATCGTGGGCCTCAGTTCACTGCCCAGTTACTCAATGATACTTGCAAACGATGGGGGGTAGTTCAAAAGCTCACTACAGCCTATCATCCCCAGACCAACTTAACCGAAAGGGTCTACAGGACATTGAAGACGATGATATCTTCTTACGTTCATGACAATCATCGTGAATGGGACAAGTGGGTACCAGAATTCAGGTATGCCGTTAATTCAGCATGGCAAGAGAGCACGGGTCTCACTCCGGCGGAGATTGCTCTAGGTCGTAAGCTGAAAGGTCCACTTGAGCGATTAATACGCAAGCCGCCTGATCCCGACCATCTAGCCTATAACACTGTTGAAAGGCAGAAAAATCTTCTTGACCAAGTGAGGGAAAAGACTAGCCAAGCTCAGGAGAGGCAAAGCAGATACTACAATAAACGTAGGAAGCCTGAGTCCTTTGAGGAGGGAGATCTAGTTTGGATCCTTACTCACCCTCTGTCTCGTGCCGCTGATTATTTTATGGCCAAGTTAGCTCCCAAATGGCAAGGTCCTGCAAAGATTTTGAGAAAGGTTAATAATGTCAATTACAAAGTTGTAATGCTTGACAACTCACACCAAAGCGATACCTACCATGTAGAAAAGTTAAAGAGATTTTATGGGACTGTGTAATTTTTCTCTTGGAGGAGGGGTGTGTAACAGTTTTACTGTTACTTTTGTCCCATTAGCTTGTGGTGCATGCAATATTTGATTATGCCACTAGGGAGTGCTCTAGCCACTGAACTACCTGTTAGCATAAATAGGAGAAGAGAAGAAGCAGGAGGTAGGAAGGATGTGTTAACCACATGGTGATACCTTCTCAGAAGATTAGCTTGTGTTTGTACCCGGTTTTGAGGAACTTCTAGTTCTTGATCTCAAATGTGAGTACTACTGTTGTTTGTCTTGTTTGGATGCATGATGTTTGGTAAAGTGCATTTAAATATGTTATGTGTAAATGTGTTAATGGTGGCACTAAGTTTTTCTGTTTGTTTGATGCAGAGGGTTCCTTGAGTAAGCATGAGGAAACTGCTCAACTAAATAAGAACTTGTACAAAGAACTATTGAGATTCAACAATGCCCTGAACATCCAGTGTTCTCTGTATGAAATAATTCAGCTTATCTACAGCTACTAGGAGTCCTGGTCACTGGCTGATGTGGTTTCATCAGTAATGATCTCAAGTACTGTTCCATCTCACTAACAAAGACTGAGCTCTTAGTAGCCAAGGAGTTACTATAAAAGACAGAACTTTTGGGGGGTTCATTTGCATCTGGACATTAATGTGTTGTGTATCTGACGGTATGGTGATTGGAAAATAAATGACTCATTGAAACGTAGAAATCTCTGGTCCCTTAATTGTTTATGTAACAACTAGAGTGCTTTTAAAGGCCGATGTTACAGGCTGTCAGGGCGAAATAGGCGCGCTATGCCTCTCCTGTCAGTAGTGGCGTTAGGATCCGGACCCACTCATCTCTGGGCCATGCCTCTCGGATGGCAATCGCCTCAAACATCTGCAGATACAGCGCCACATCATCATGAACTGTCATCCGCGGCAGTAATTGTGTCGCTTGGGCCCGGGGGTCAGGTAGCGGAGTTCGCTGGGCGGCAGCAGTGCGGAGTGCGGCAAGCTCCCGCGCGGCTTCCCCTTGGCGGGCGGCCATATGTTCCATTATTTACTGCTGGCAGATGCTCACCTCGGTGAGGTGTTTGAGGAGTTCGTCCATGTTGGGGGAGGAGCCTGAGGAAACAGAAAAGGGACGTGAGCCAAATGAAAACCAAAAATTTCGGGACGTTTGTCATACTATGTTTGTCAATTACCTTTTTTCCATGACTAAGACGAGACGATGATGAGACTGCACCAATGTCCAAAAACGCTGACTAAAGTCCTATTTAGATGGGATTAGATTAACCTGGGGACGTGGGGGTAAAGTAATTTTACCTCAGGACGTCTGTAATATTAATGGCCAATTCGCACAGGATAAGACATCTCAGTAAAACTAGCAGAAGTGGGAGGAGTAACTCGCTTTACGCACCACATTAACCTCCGTGTCGTCATGTGCGTATGGCGTTGCTGTTATCACGTGAGCAAACACAACATGAGCGCAAGTCTGAACACCGTCTCAGGCTATATGTGTGTTTAAATAAAAAGTTAGGTACAGTCTAACGATTCTTATTGGATTGTGTTGGTAATAGACACTTTCCTAGAGCTAAAATAAGTGTTGTGCCTCTAATAAGTGCTTTTGATCTTCTTTTTGCTTTAACCCTTTAGAACCTGAAGCTAAAAAGGGGCGTTTTCACATATTTTGTTTTTTTGACTGTAGAATTATAACAGAATGTGCTATCCTCAAGTGCAAGGTGTTATTTTTTTCAGAAGACAACTGGCTTTCAATAAATTACAGTTATTGAGCCTCACTATATGTGGTAAGTTTGAAAATAGAATTTAAATAGGCAAAAACTGCAAAAACAGGAATACATTTTACTGCTTTTTATTGAGAAAAAATCAGAAACCCACTGAACGAAAGAATCTAACACTTTAAACTTGAAGAATAAACTATAATACATATATACAAGTCTTTTTGTGACACTGGGTTGCAGAGTTTTCACTCAGGAGCCTTTTTCTTTACCCCACGGCCCCTCTGAGGTGGTGGTGTGGAGGGCCCGTTTGCTTTTGTACAAGCCACACTGGGGGAAAAAAACAAAACAAGCTTGTATTACAAACTCACAATAAATTTATAAATGTATTTTCCATTATAAAATAATACATTAGTTAAAGCAAAATTGTAAACAAAACAAAATAAACACTTATAAATGCAACCAAATAACAATGACGTAATAATACAAAATAATTATTTACACACATGCCAACACACACATGTACACATCACACACATGTAAACACATGAACACAGACAAACACATGAATGCCATGCATGCAAACACATGAACACATGAACGACATGCATGCAAACACATTTGAACACACGCAAACACATGAATGTAGTGCATGTAAACACATGAACGACACATGCAACGCATACGCGTGTGTACACACATAAACACACACTATGATGCATGAAACAGTGATATTTTGAACTAAAACATTGAATCTATGCCTATTTCACCGACATTTCTCACAGTTTCAGCATAGAAAAGACAAGCTTCACTTACCAATCCATGTCTAGATCAAGGGTAGCAACAAATGCCTCCTCAACATCTGAATATGCAGTCTCTGGGTCTGAAGAGTCCCTCTCAGCCGCCTTCCAAGTGTCAAAGTTAAACTCAATAGCCTCCTATCTTGTATACACTGTCTTCGCCATCTTTTTGTCCTTTTTTAATTGTGTTTTGGAATCTAAAAATCCTCTAAAACTCTGCCGCGCTCCGTATCTCCGTTCTATTCGCCCCTTCCCGCTCCCCCCCGAAAGCCGCGGTGATTTGCCGATGGAAAACATTACCGTACCGGACATTACCGTAATAAGCCGTATATAGGCGGAAAGCGCAGGATGTCTACTTTCAGGAGCAATTTAAATTATGATGATAGTGCAAAGGGTTGAAGAGTTACGGTAACTTTAATGCAGCTTGGTTGGCTGTCGTCGACGACACGTTCGGTTTTAAAGGGTTAAATAATATGCGGAAAATACTGGACGTTTGCCACAGAGTTGTCCCTCCACCTAGCCTAGAAATCTAGACGCACCCTAGCGGCAGTAAATTTAATCTCCCCGCGAGTGTCGTCTAGCAACTCTCAATACCCTTCTGAGCTGTAATCGCCTAACTCTTGCCGGGCCAATCACATTGTGTATAGAGTCTGTGTCGGCTTAACATAGTGTCGGCTTAACATTAACATAATAGAGGCGGCTTTACATAATGACGACGGCCAAGTTGCGTTTGTGTGCTTCTAGTAAACACAGAAACTGGCGAACGGCGGTCTTTCGAATCAGCTTTGACCGCAACTCTGGAAGACTTGGAGTTAAGCTTTTCTCTGAGAAAAGAACAAAGAACGGCACTGAAGTCATTATTAAAAAGGAAAGATGTGTTCGGAGTTTTGCCGACCGGATACGGCGAATGTTTAATCTATCAACAAGCTCTGCTTCACCTTCGTTGCTCTGGTTGGTTGTAGCACTATCCTATCGCGTGCAGAGGGAGTTTGAAAGACAACCATTTATCCCGCCCCTCGGATTGAGCCTTGTCAATGGTGAGTTTCCAGACCAAACATCTTGATGTGGGTCTGGCTTGTCAGGCTAGGGGGTACCCACATCCAGTCTAACACCAGCTTACCTGTACAAATAAGTGGACCAGCGAGGTGTCCAAATGTCTACAAATTACTTATACATATTTATTCTATTTTATTATTAGTTATTTATAAAATGTAATTATTGTATTTATTAGAAGTTTGGGACAGCTTTACACAACAGATCTGTCCGATACAGGCCAAGTACATGGCCAACTCCATCACCCCCTCTGAATGCCTTGAAAGGTTGACCAAAACTTGTTACCTGGCAAAATGAACGTCTGGTGTTATCAGTTTACCATTGCTTGATGTGGCCCCTCAACCTGTTGACATCGGCATATCAGCAGTCCAGAAGATGGACTCAAAGGCTAACAAATATATCTGTAAGTGGCTGGGCCTTTCCCAATGTCTGTCAAATGTAGCCCTGTTTGAAGAAACTCCTTGAGGCTCCCAATAAAATCCATCTTGGACTACAAGCTGGAGAAGGTGCATCTGGTATACGAGCAGAACGACTTACTGGATCCGGCAGTGCAATACACCAAGGCTCAAAAGTAGACTGGAAGGAAATGGAAAGCATCACAGTCAGCATACACCTGGCCATTACCTGCCTACAACACCAGGAGGTTGTCGGATTGGTGCAATATGGCAGGGCAGGCTTTGGTTGGGGAACACCACCTAAAGATGGGGTCCAAAGCCTCAAAGATAGAGAGAAAAAACCTGGTATATCTGAAGTTGTAAGGGAGGAATAAAATCAAAGCCATGAACTAATGCCAACAAGGGAGATGGACACCCTGGGAGGTTGTCATTGACAAGGCTGTGACGTGATGCTGATTTGTGGAGGATGCCTCAGGCAAGGCTTAGCTTCCTAATCAGGGCCACTAACAATACCCTACCAAGCCCCCAGAAACTGTACCTTTGGTATAGCTCAGAGGAGACCTGCCAGCTTTGTGGACATCAGAACCCCAGCTTACAGCACATCCTATCCAGCTGCAAAACGGCACTGACCCAAGGACATTATGGTTGGCGTCACGACCAGGTCCTGCGAAAAGTAGCTGAAGTCATCGAGGCACGCAGATTGGAAGCCAACAGGCCCAGCGCAGCAGCAACTTACGTGCTGATCCAATTTGTAAGGGAAGGGGTTGAGGATTAAGAAGCACCTCAAAGAAGTTGTCTTTACTGTCACTCTGAGGCAACTGGAAATTGAAAGCTGATCTTGATCACCAACTGAAGTTTCCACAGCAGATCACCGTAACCTCCCTCTGACCAGACATTGTGCTCTGGTCTACCATTACAAGAACTGTTATTATTGTTGAACTGACTGTGCCTTGGGAAGACGGCCTAGAGTCTGCTTTTTAGAGGAAAAGGGAGAAGTATGCAGACCTATCAACTGCATACACAGAGGCAGGGTGGCACGTTACCACATACCCAATGGAAGTCGGCTGTCGAGACTTCACTGGAACCTCCATGCAACGGCTCCTGAAGTCCGTAGGTATGAGAGATGCCAGGTTATCAAAGACACTAAATGGGCTAGCAGAGATGGCAGAGCAAGGGGGCTTCTGGCTCTGGCCCTGGAGAAAGGACAAGGTGTTGGGGAGAGAAGGATCCTAAGACTGGCTTCAGGGTGCAGTAGGGAGATGTCCCAGAGATGTTCCTGGATTAAAGGAGCGAAACATCAACTAAGGGTGGCTCCCGGCTGACGACTCTGCAGCCAGCCCAAGGAGGTATACGGAGGTATACGTCAGGCAGAATTGCCTTGCAGGTATTCCTATGCTGTGCTTACAACTAACTGAGCATACCTTTGTCATCGCATTCTATCATCTTAAAAATATATCTAAATTACGGCACATGCTTTCAATGCAAAATGCTGAACAGTTAGTACATGCGTTCATGAGCTCAAGGCTAGATTATTGTAATGCTCTACTGGGTGGTTGCCCTGCTCGCTTAATAAACAAACTCCAGCTAGTCCAAAATGCAGCAGCTAGAGTTCTTACTAGAACCAGGAAGTATGATCATATTAGTCCAGTTCTGTCAACACTGCACTGGCTCCCTATTAAACATTGCATACATTTTAAAATTTTGCTTATTACTTACAAAGCACTAAATAGTTTAGCTCCCCGGTACTTAAGCGAGCTCTTAACGCATTATACTTCATCACGTCTATTGCGGTCTCAAAACTCTGGCCTGTTGATAATACCAAGAATATCTAAATCAACTGCAGGCGGTCGATCATTTTTTCTATTTAGCTCCTAAACTGTGGAATAGTCTTCCTAGCATTGTTCGGGAAGCAGACACACTCTGTCAGTTTACATCTAGACTAAAAACACATCTCTTTACTATGGCATACACATAGAACATTTTTAACTTTCATTATTCAATTCAATTGACTGATTGTTAGGCTGCATTAACTAGGTCAGCCGGAACCGGGAACACTTCCCATAACACCTGATGTACTCGTTACATCATAAAAAGAGTGGCATCTACGCTAATGTTAGTCTCTCTGTTTATCCCGTGGTTTATCCCGGAACTGGGCCCTGTCCGGATCGGATGGTGGACCTGCCTGGACATGACCAACGCATCCTGGAGTGTCTGCTGAGCCGTGTCAAATGGTGTCTCCTCCGAATTTGCCTCACTGGCACGACATGCTCAAAACCCGTCTTCGGCGCAATAATTCCGATCTTTCATGTATTCATACTCTTGTGTAATCGACGCCCCATCCTAAATAAATCTGTCTCTTCCGTGATACCCTGAAAATTTTGAATAATCCGATCTAATATGATTTCCGACCTGTAAGGTTGCCAGAATAATAATCTTACACGGTGTGTTAATAGGCCAGAGTAGAACTGGCACCCCGACTGAGTCTGGTTTCTTCCAAGGTTTATTTTTCTCCATCACACCCTGATGGAGTTTTGGTTCCTTGCCACTGTCGCCTTTGGCTTGGCTTGCTCAGTTGGGGACACTAAAAAATATGATTAAAGTTATTCAACTTATTATACAAATAAAATGTATGAATTAGGTCTTATTTAATTCTATAAACTATAATACTGATCTGCCAACATTTTCGCTATATTATAAATTAAAATAAGCTGATATCCTCACTGTTTTCTCCAGTACGACTGTACAGCCAAATCTAATTTTGTTGCAATATCATCCTGTTTGACACTGTGAAGCTGCTTTGACACAATCGTGATTGTAAAAGCGCTATATAAATAAAGTTGATTGATTGATTGATTGATCAGTTGTCCATCCATGTCCATTCTGTTGTCACCTTTCCTGACAGCTGCTCTCCTGTTTGTATCATCAGCTCTCAACTCTGTGCATTTTGTCAGGCTCTCGTTTGTCCTTTGACCTTTCAATTACTTCCTACATTTGTCACATAGTATACATTTGCCCTCATACACCCTTGATGCCAATGGACCTAGTCTAGTGGATTTTCTTGAATCTTCTGTGAGAGCTCTTTCTGAGGAACTTTCTTTTGCAAGGATGCCGTCAAGCAGTTTCTTCATAGTGAAGATGCTACAACATTTCCTGTGATGCAATACTGATGGTATGCTACCTTTAGCAAGATCAATGATGGGGCTGTAGCCTCTTATTTTAGCTTCTCTGAGTAGTGTGTTACATGAATCTTTATTCATAGGTGCCACAAGGTTAGAGTCATCTTCCGAACAGTGTATTAATAATTCTGGCTTTGCACTTTGTTCTGCCATACTTCTCTATTCTGTGATGTACATTACTCTGAAAATAACAGAAATACTGGGATATCAAGAACAAGGAACATTTAAATATATGGTGCTAAAAATAGCATCAGGACTAACAATTTCCAATTATGCTATGTGCTAGTCTGTGCAACAAAGTATTGTGAAGTAATCTGGTTTTAAAATTTCAGCCATCTTAAAATACTTCTAAAATCTCTGTATCTCCACAGCAAAAAACATGTTGGGAGATTTATCACCACGGGTGTTAAAATTATCACTTTCCGGGTGAACATACAGGTCCATCTTTGCTAGTGTTAAAACAACACTGACGAAAGTGTTCGTTATACAAACACTGTGTTAGTGTTTCTTTTTAGTCACTCAAGGTGTTGAGAAATGTATTACTCATAAGTGTACATTTAACACTTTATGGTGATTAATCTCACACACCCAGTGTATTTAATGTTTATTTAATGTAAATACTTAAATACTAAAATGGCACTGTGAATGAAATTTAAAACAATTTATATATATTATTTTATTTTTTCCCCCAAAAAATCAAGTGACTACAAATTTATTTAGGATAGGATAGATCTTTATTGTCATTGTCACATGTACAATGAAATTAAAAGTGCTTCCGGTCAGTGCATCTTTCATTGAATCTATATCTAAAAAAAAATAATAAAAATTAAGTATTAAAATTACTAAGAAAATAAGAATAAACACAGCACCATAAACAAACACACACACACAGTCATACACACACAGTCATTACATTATACATAACACTGTGCACATTATTTTTTGGCAGCATTTACAGTGGTTATTGCAGTTGGATAGAAACTGTGTTTGAGTCTGTTTGTCCTTGCATTGATTAGTCTGTATCGTCTGCCTGAAGGCAGAATTTCAAACAGGGAGTGCCCAGGGTGTGAAGTGTCTTTTATGATGTTCTGCGTTTTTTTGAGACAATGCAATTTGTGTAGGACTTCCAGTGTGGGGAGAGGGCAGCCCACAATCTTTTCAGCGTTGTTGATGACCCTCTGGAGCGCATTCCTCTGAGCCACTGTACAGCTGGCATACCAAATGCATATGCAATAAGTAAGTATGCTTTCAATAGAAGCTCGATAAAAGGACACCAACAGTCTCTGTATGATGTTATTCCTCCTGAGTATTCTCAGGAAGTACAGTCTCTGATTGGCCTTTTTCAGTACCTCAGAGGTATTCACACTCCAGGATAGGCTGTCTTGTATGTGGACTCCCAAAAAGCGGAAGTCTGCCACCCTCTCCACACTGTCCCCGCTAATGAGCAATGGTGTAATCTCCGTCTTCTTTCTCCTGTAGTCTATTATGAGTTCTTTTGTCTTTGCAGTGTTAAGAAGAAGGTTGTTGGCCATACACCAATTCGACAGGTGTTCCACTTCTTCTCTATAGGCGGACTCATTCCCCCCAGAGATGAGCCCCACCACTGTGGTATCATCTGCAAACTTCACAATGGTGTTACTGTGATGGACAGGGGTGCAGTCATGTGTATATAGGGAGTAGAGCAGGGGACTCAGCACACAGCCCTGAGGAGAGCCAGTGCTGAGGCTAAGGGCCGTGGATATATGATGTCCCAATCTGACTCTCTGTCTACGACCAGAGAGGAAGCTGCTGATCCACCTGCATGTGGTATGTGGGAGCCCGAGGTCTCCAAGCTTGACCACCAGCTTGTGTGGGAGGATGGTGTTAAATGCAGAGCTATAATCCACAAAGAGCATCCGCACATAGCTCCCCTGCCGCTCCAGGTGTGAAAGTGTGGCATGGAGTGCTGTTGCCACTGCATCTCCTGTGGATCTATTCGCTCTGTAAGCAAACTGGTGGGGGTCAAGCCTGAGGGGCAGGGCTGCTGTAATGTGACTACGGACCAGTTTTTCAAAGCACTTCATCACCACCGGAGTGAGTGCCACTGGTCTGTAGTCGTTGAGGCTGGTGATGTGTGGCTTTTTGGGCAGTGGGACTATGATGGAGGACTTTAGGCAGGGTGGAACAAAGGACTGTGCCAGGGATTGGTTGAAAATCCTTGTAAAGACTCCAGCCAGTTGGTCTGCACACTCCCTCAACACACGTCCTGGGATGCCATCCGGACCAGCCGCCATTTGAATATTTATTGAAATTGTAATATATCAATTCCATTACATTTATGTATTTGGCAGACACTTTTATCCAATGTGACTTACACTGCATTCAATACCATTTTTAATAAATAAAAAAAAAACATTTTTGTCAGTTCTTGCTTTCGCCGGGAATCGCTACAGTAAAGCCATTGTAGTCACACATACAATTGAATAAAACAATTTCTTGTTATACTCCAATGCTATAACATCTTACCATGATAAATCTCTACTGCGTTTCAAACAAGATTAAACAAAGAAACATTCCTCAAGTAATGTTTTAATTGAAAATACAAAAATTCAACATTGTATATATTAAATCAACCTTAATGTTAAAAAACTGTCTGGTTTGTAATTCATTCTGATAAAAAATATTATTCCTTTATAAATTAATACATTTACATTTGGCAGATGATTTTATCCAAAGAGACTTACATTGCATTCAATGTACGCATTTTTACATTTTGTCAGTTCTTGCTTTCCCAATTAATCGATCCCACGATCTTGGCGTTGATAGCACTCCTCAAAATGATCCAAACACATAGTATCGTTCCTGTTAAAGAGACACATTTGGTTAAAACAAACACATTAAAAAAATCTAAGATATAAAGTTTCAAACATCTTCAATCAACAAGCAGAGATACTTACATAGCCTGTCTTCCTTTCAGGATCGTTTAGGTTTGTAGAGTAATAATGCCAAGGGCATACATAGATTGTGGCCTTAAGTGGTTTCCTTCTGCAATAATAAACAATATTCCATGAAACAAAAATCCTCCAAAGCAGAAAGCAAACTAAAAGACTCAAAATAATCAGGTCACTTTGTGTTTTACTTCAGGTTATCTTTATACCAACACATAGCAAGAAAACGTTATATTCAAAACATAAGCACCCCAGATAGCAAAATTGCTCTGGCCCAGATCCGGCCCACACTTTACACTTTCATCTGGCCCACTACCCGCGTGGAATGATGGCACTTGGGCGGTCCGCTCCCGTTTGCCAGATTTAGGCCGCAATCAAGCCATAGCAACGCCGCATGTCAGCCATGAACAAAACGCATGAAGCAGAACTGGCCCACATCTGGCCCAGATAGCAAAATTGCTCTGGCTCAGATCCGGCCCACACTTGACACTTTCATCTGGCCCACTACCCGCGTGGAATGATGGCACTTGGGCGGTCCACTCCCGTTTGCCAGATTTAGGCCGCAATCAAGCCATAGCAACGCTGCATGTCAGCCATGAACAAAACGCATGAAGCAGAACTGGCCCACATCTGTTACAGATTTACAATACTACAACTAGAAAAGGCTGTTGTAAAGTTGTACAGAAAAAATCGCGCATGGAAGGGCACTAATGCATGTCTGCTCAACTAATACAAAATAAGACGAAAAATGTCAAATAGTATGAGTGTGCAATGTCGTGGAATGTATACGCCAAAACTCATTTCGGCGTGGGGTGGGGGGTTCGTATGTATAATACGCCATAAATTGCGTATCATATGCACGCAAAAAACAGCGTATCATATGCACGCCAAAATGAGTTTTGGCGTATAGATTCCACGACATTGCACACTCCTACTCGATCCTGAGTTTATATATGACTGAAGCAGTTCATGAAGAAAAGCGTGTCCTACGATGTTTTCGACATTTTGGAGCGCTGTACAGAATGGTCGGCGTATGTTATCAAAGTACAACGAGAAGATTGCTAGAACACACAGAGCATTTCACTCGCAAAATGTTGCAGGCCGATCAGTATGCGCAGCGCCGACAATGATGGACCGTGCTATCCGTGGGTGCTCGGCCAGGGATCGAGCCCCGGCGTCACACAAGAAAAAAAAAATTAAGAGCAATTAATTCATTCGATTAACGTCTGCTTTCTCATTTGAATGACATTTCAAAACACCAGAATTAACTCGTAGTTACGGGGTGAAAGATATAAACGGTCTTATAAAGGTTGGAAGCCCTAAAGATACTTAACGTTATGCCAAATGAGAAGAAATAACTATCCAAGTCCAGTGAGTTAAAAAATGACACATAATGTTAATGCTGCTACATTATTACAAAATTAATACAACGAAATTAAGTCACTTACGTAAATCTCGTCCTCCATTAACGAATTTAGTGTGTTAGTGGGGGTTATTCAGTTATGTTAAACTGAATGGCGGATCAAAAGCGCGCTAAATTTAAACTGAGGTAAAAAAAAAAAAAAAAAACGCTAAGAGTTAAGTCATCCACATCGGCTACGTTACTCATTATACAAGCTCATTAATAAATCACAAGTTGATAAGATAATAATACTATACTATACCTTGTCCTTGTAACCGTTGTGTGTGCAGGGAAATCCATAAAGATGGAGAGACCGAAGGATGAGCTGGGAAATTTAAAATTCTCTGCACATGCGCAGATGTTGATTGTTAACACCCAAAGGAAACACTGTGCTTTAACACCCAAAGGAAACACTGTGCTTTAACACTAAACAAGTGATAAAGCATATAATATTTGTAAATTAACACCAGATTTTATCACTAGATGCCCAACACCAGGTTTTTATCCCTCAGTAATTTGCTGTGTCCACACACTCATCAATATTAAAAAAAAAATGCTTCCATTCCTTCATCTCTGCACACTCAATCTTTTATTTAATTACTCATGAAGTTGTTATTGTATTAAACAGGTATCAAATGAAAGAGTGGACTTTCTGCTTCACGGTGGCACTAGTACCTTGCTTGTAGAACAAACATGATCGGAGTACAACAGGACTCACCTTTTCAGATGATGCTAGTGGCTTATCTGTTCAACAAAGTATGGTGGTTTAATCTGGTTTTGAAACTAGCACCAGTCGTTGTTGTTGCATAAAATACTATTTCATATACAGTATATGTAATAGTATACCAAATATAGTATAGTATAGTACCAAATAGTATACAGTATATGTAATAGTATACCATAGTAATATAAAATTACTATTTCATGGATTGTCCCACTATCATGGTTCTCATATCACCAGATTACAGACAGTCTTGTCAATCCATATCTGAAAAGATATATTCCCTATCATCAATATCTTTTGAGATCGATATTCAAATTGAATTATTATATTATATTAATATATAATATTGAATTATTATATTGTATTATTGAGAGGACGCTGGCGTCGTCTGTTCGCCGCTTCTCCACCCACAAATCATGTTACTGTATTATTAGATTTAGATTTTATTTTATTTTATTATGTTTGTGACTAGTCTAACAGTCAGAGCTATAATTGGGACTTATGCTGATTGTTGGCAGCCACTGAGAGGACGTTGTTCACCGTTCGCCGTTTTCCACCGCTTCTCTGATGTTTTTGTTTGAATTGCTGCGGTTGGTTCTGGTTTGAAGGACATTTGATGTTGCTCGCCGCGGCTGCTCACTGGTGGTCTCCCTCAGGCTTGAGCTGCATGGTGTCTGAAGTTTGCACCGGGCTAGCGTCATTCGGGCCAGCGTCATCGGCGTCCAGCATGATGTTGGGATGCTCCGCTTCTCGGCTGCGCCGCTGTTCCGACTCTTGCATCGCGGCCGTGGAGCGGCTTGGACTTCTGCGCCGACCCCGGTGTGTCCACAGAAGTGCCCGGAAAAATGTTCTGCCTCCTGCATGGTGCTGCGGCGATCCCCATCATTTGAATCGTCATGAAGACCCATCATCTCTGGTCTTCAGCTGTCATGCCTCAACGACATCATCGGGACACTGCCGCTGGGAGAAATTTAAAACATGGAGTGGACCACAGTGTGCTGCGGAGCTAACAGAGACTTCCACCATCAGCTCTGTTTCTGTTCACCATCAGCTGTTTTCTGTTCACCATCAGCTCTGTTTCTGTTCACCATCAGCTCTGTTTCTGTTCTGTTTTGTTGGTTGATTGTTTGTAGTATCCATTTTTACTTATTATTCATTGTTTTGTTTTGGGTTTTTTTCCCCCCTTTGTTGCACTTTGAGATTCTTCGGAATGAAAAGTGCATTATAAATAAAATCTATTATTATTATTATTATTATTATTAAATATAACAATTTAAGATGCAAAAATATGTTTTCTTTTATATGAAGGCTAATATAAAACATATACAACAAAATAACATAAAACTATGGCAGATCTGGATATACTGATGGCAGATCTGGGACTGTCCTGAAAAAATCAACATATAGCATGTATGGCTGCCTCTTACAATATATACTTCATTTAAACCTGCTGTGCAGAAACTGTAGGACGATAATAGCAAAAATAATGATTGTCCCAAAAAATTTGTAAAGTTACTCATTTGAAATGGTTATCATGTTTCAAAGTACTTGTATGGACTCTACAAACAAACTGGTACCAAAGAGATTTTGCCACCTTAGGTGGTACCAAATTCTGGCTTGGCCCATGGACTAAAACAATCAGTGATAGTTTTTCATTTGGCCTCTAGAGGCCTCTCTCGCGCTATATAATGCCAATAGACCCTTCTCAGAGCTCTCGTAGGCTACTACGAAAAACTATCGGTATTGATTTTTGCCGATAACCGATTGTTCCACCAATCAGCTATCGGTACCAATTAATCGGCAAATCCGATGAATCGGTTGACCTCTAATCTTAATCCTGTTATTTCTTCCCCTGCCCCCCCCCCCTCCCCCTTGCTTAGTGAATGGCGCTCCTGTTTACACTGTCAGGAGACTGTTGGATGTCAGACGCCGGGGCAGGGGCTTCCAGTATCTTGTGGACTGGGAGGGCTACGTTCCGGAGGAGAAGAGCTGGGTTCCGGTTCGGGACATCTTGGACCAGATGTTGGTCGGGGACTTCCGTCTGCGATGAGGTGAGCCCCTCCCTGGGGCGCCTATGTCCCATGTTGTCATGTCTCGTTGTTTTGTGTTGACAGTTTGCCATGTTCGCTGCTGTCAGTGTGGCGTTTGTCCCACCCCCTTGTTACCCATCAGCACTATCGCGCACCAATCTCACCTGTGATTAATCTGACTTCCCTTTGTAGCGACTCAGGCGAATCAAACACACAATCGCCAGTTACATTTAACAAATATGTTTTTGAAAGCTTTGTGCTTACAGACAGACCTTCCCCCAACACAACAGAGAAAGATTCTTCGTTACCCTGGAAACCATCTGATAAGATGTTTTATGGCCCAAAAGAATTTGGCCACATGAAGTTTCAGACACAAAGAGTTTAAGACACAGAGCTTTTGCCTCAAATTATAGACAAACCATCTATAAATGAACATGCACCCCAGGACATTATATGTAAACACATAACTGTTTTGTAAAATGTTTCTTCTGTATGGTATTTTGCATTTTTCTATCTTTGTCTTAACAAATTACTAGTTCAGATAACCTCATATATGTCATGTCTCCTATCAAATTAATGCTCACTTCACGACTTACACTTCCATGTATATCACTTATTCAGAAAAAGCAGTGTGTGTTTGTTGCATTAATTAGAGTATGAATGGTCAGAGACCCACTGATTCGAGCTTTGAAACAAAGGGCCATAAAATCTTCTGAGGAATTTCCCGCCTGGAAATCCCAACAATCTCATTGGTTAAGTCTAACCCTGGAGGGTGGGACTACTTTCAGACCTTAAAAGGGAGATGCTCGGATGCCCTTTCGCTCTCTTACTTCTCCAACTCTCTCCCTGTGGGAGCCAACACCCACGGTGGCTGGCACTTAAGCCATGCCACCAATGCAGGCCCTCCAAGCAGGCCCCAGCTCTTCCTCTCTTCCCCTCTTCCCTGGTTCTCCTCGCTTCCCTACTGAGTCATCAAATTACTAGCCCCAAGGGCATTCTTCAGAAGGAGAACACAGAGCATCCCTAAAAGCAACCAGCCGCTCCCTCTCGACCTCGGAAAGAACCACCGGACACCAGAGGTGGTAAAAGTACTCAAAAGTTATACTCGAGTGAAAGTATATATACCTAAATAAAAAAATACTCCAGTAAAAGTAGAAAGTCCTCCATTCAAACATCACTTGAGTAAAAGTACAAAAGTATCAGATTTAAAACATACTCAAGTACCGAAAGTAAAAAGTAAATATTCAAATTAACTGTAAATATCAATAATTAAGCAGATAAAATCTTTTGGGACTGATATGCAATGCTTTAATTGAACAAATTATAAGATTAGATACTGCAATTAAGAATTTGTTAGATTTGCAATTAATAGGAGACAATGAAGCACCTTGACGCAGTATAGGGGTTAAACTTAAAACAGACATGTTCCATAACATTAGCTCCATAAAACAGATGAGGAGCAAGATACTATTAACTAATTCAAAATTAATTCAAAAGCCATAACCACAATGACATATTACGTAACAATTAGTTAATAGTCATGTGCCTCAACAAGTAAAGTCATATTATAATTTTGCCAATTGTTATGATTAATGATGAATTAAACAGACAACTGAGAGTCGGAATGCATGCTTTGAATACATGAATTTACATTATTAGTTCATGTAATATGTTATTATGGAATTAATGATGTCATATTTAATTAATAGCAATTCATATATTACTTAATCTATTAATCATAGAGAATGTTCATTAGTTGCTGATAATCATTAATAAATGGTTTAGTTCTTCGTTAGTAATACATTAACTCATGATTATCTGTGCATTAGTTAGGCATGAATTATAATAGTGCACCTGTATTGTAAAATGTTACCGATGTTTTCATAGTAAATTGTGTGCCGCAAAATAATAAAGTTGGGGAAACACTGAGCTAACGTTAGTGTGGCAAACCTGACTTGCCAGCTTTTCCAAGTCTATACCCGGGCCGACTGGATCATCCATGACCGACCACACCGGTTTGGAAATCAAGTGTAATAAATACTTAATACTTGGAGCGGGCATGGGGAAATGTATTGGAGTAAAAAGTAATCTTTGCCTTTAATATTGTAGTGGAGTAAGAGTAAAAGTAGATGCAAATAAAATATACTCAAGTAAAGTACAGATCCCCGAAAAAAATACTTAAGTAAAGTATCAAAGTATTTTTACTTGATTACTTACCACCCCTGCCGGACACGCAGGGCATTTGAAATCGGAACACGCACACACGCGAGAAGCCACAACTAGAGCAAGTATTATCTTCCAAACTCAAACTGCTGTTAAGAGGGTGTGTTATTTTCCCGTTGGGACAAGTTAACTCCGTGAAGGTTGTATTTGATGAACTGAAGGAAAGCTGCTTCTTATCCCCCCCACTCTCTTTCTCTCTCTCTCTCTCTCTCTCTCTCTCTCTCTCTCTCTCTCTCTCTCTCTCTCTCTCTCTCTCTCTCTCTCTCTCATCTCTCTCTCTCTCTCTCTTTTATCTCTCTCTAATTTCAGTCTATTCATTATTCTCTTTTATGTATTCTTTCGTTAATATCTATACTTCTACTCTCTTGATGCATATTTAGTATGTACTTTCTGTGTGAATTGTAGTGTTATTTTTAGTCTGTGTTTATTAAACCTCCAAAAGACATTTAATGAGTTGAATCTGTTATTCTGCCACATACACAAAGTCAATGAAACTTGCGATCTAACGTTACCTAACTGATTATGCTACTATGTTAGTAAAGTAAACTGTATGACCATTTGAAATATTGAACTTGTCCTGATCAGTAAAGTTAATGTTTCTTATGCGCTCGTAAAGCAGTAATCCCTTATTGAGAATTGATTTGAAAAGTCTATAACTAATTTGCAGGACAAACTTAGTAGGATAATTTCAAGCAATTCCATAAAGGGTTACTTGTATTTAATTAAACAATTTTCCCTATCGGAAAATTTTAATACGTAATGAACGACTAGCAAATTATATTCATAAATTCATGAATATTGAATATTAAATCCCTTTTGAGTTAATTATTCCCCGAGACATTAAACCCAACAGTATTCTCGCACTAATTATTATTTGGTGGAGAAATTACCGGGCAAGTTTCAAACGTTTGTGTGTGTGTGCATGATATTCATATTCTATTCATTGTGTATTTTTGAGGTATTAATAACCTGCACGCGCGTTTTTGTTTCGTTTTGTTTTGGTGTTGTTTTGTGAATTGTGAGGTACGCGCAAAGCGAACCCAAGCATAAACAGATGCTGAGAAATGTTGAAGTAGCCGGATTATATTAATGAAAATATGAACGGTACGAAAATCCAATATTAAAACGAAACCTCTGCGGCCGTAGGCGCAATAGGGTTTATCCGCGTGATTTCCAAACAAATGTATTGTAGAAAACCCATACATTTGACTCGAGCAATATATTATGTGTTCCATCAAAATAATGAGATTTTGATGTAGTCTGTAGACACGTACGTTGCGGTATCCCGCTTGATCTGAACTACGGAAAGTTTCTATCATTGCGGAAGATTGGGACAGGGCGAGACTCTCCTGTACAATAAGAGATATTATTATATCGTTAAGATAAACGATAACTCCTGGTTTAAGTCTGGCGTAGCTAACCAAAGACCTGAGACCTAAAACATTTGAATCAAAGATGCTGAAAACCGTCAGCCATATTGATAAATGTCTATTGGAGTCCATGTAAAATGCGTGAATAGGCAGACGATAAATTCCTGTTTTCACCCGTTTCGTTGCTCGTGCACCAGAGTCATTTTTAAATGATTGCAAAAGCCAGTAAAGTGTAGAAAACGCCGCTTGCAGAACGCCAGGGCGACTCAAAAAGTGCAACGCCGCTTGCAGAACGCCAGAGGGCGACTCAAAAATTGCAACGCCGCTTGCAGAACGCCAGAGGGCGACTCTAAAACCAGACAAAGCCATCTGGTGAGCATTTCCGCCTAACTAACTTTAGTCTAGGGCGGGCGCAACAGCGCCATCGTGTGGATAAATTCGGATAGTTTCACTCTCCGTTATTTGATTCTGCCTTAACAAAATAAGTTTGAGCCTATAAATTGTTTATTGCCTACTGTTGTACACAGTTTCAGTTATACAATTTTTCTAGCAACAACCAAGTCTCCTTTCTCGCTGATTAAACACCCTTATTCGAATTTGAAGTTTAAAAAAAAGAAAAAAGAAAAAAAGAAACATAACTTCCTCTAACTCAAAGTGAAATTAGGTTTAAGTCACAGACAGTCCAATTGGAAGGAAGAACGCCGCCGTGTGGCTATACCCTGCTAAGTCAGCGCACCACTAACTCCCTAATCCCTTTCTGATTAATTCTTTTATTTGGATAACTCCCACTTAGAGATTAATCGTTATAGGATAGGATTTTTGATTGGCTTTCTTTTATTTGATTTTCCTTACAGGCTTATTTAAATTTCATTTAAACTTGCTTTGGATTTAATTAATTAATTAAGTTGAGCTTCTAATTTTTTTTAATTTTTTTTATTTTATTTATAATTTTATTTTAATTTTTAATTTTTAATTTTTAATTTTAATTTTAATTTTAATTTTAATTTTAATTTTTAATTTTAATTAAAAAATTTTTTTTTTTTTTTTTTATTTAAAAAAAAAAAATATATATATATATATATATATATATTTTTATTTTTATTTTTCCTCTGCAAAAGTTTTTCTTTTCCCCTCCCATTGGGAATAAAGCTCAGTCTGGTAATTACAAACGGTATCAAAAGTGCTTTTTGTTTTATCATTACTTGACAGAAACTTTTGCCTTCTTCTAAATTGCTCTTGATATTTAATCTTCCACTTAAGCGACCTCAATTCACCCCGGATGAGCTAAATGGTATAACCCATAGTACAAGCCGAATTTTAGTATATCTTGAGCATTTAGCCTATTAATTTCCCTAACACTCCCGGCGCGCACGCTGACATTCCTTTCATTCCAGACCAATTCATCTTGTGTTTGTTTCCACTGTGCTCTTTCCTATCCTCACTGTTGGACTATCACGTTTGTGTTTCTTTCAGTTCACCAAGAGACCCCAAGGAGAATTAGATAGTCCCGGGATGACCGAGCAGCAGTTCATCAAGTGACCCCCCAGGGCTACCGCCCACCTAATTGTCTAAATTGTCTAATTATCTAACTGTCTACATCAGTTAGCCAAAATTCCCAGCTATCCGTACGATAGCTCGTCAGCTTAGAACAAGCTTGCATTGGCTCTCTCTCTCTGTGTGTGTGTGTGCTGTGTTTCTCTCGTCCACAGTAATGTTTCGGGCACCCAGTTCCGCCGTCCCGTGGGATCGCCTAACGACATGGCTGGAAGCGCTAATGGCCACCAGTCAAGGAAGTCTGGGGCAGCCGAGCCAGGAGCAACTGGACACCGAGCTAGACCAGCTGATGACACACGACCCCACGCACAGCTACTCCAACAAGGAAGTGGCCAAGATCCTCGAAAGCCTCGCCCACGTCCTCATCGCACAGGCACGTCTAAGCGAAGGGAGCTACGCCAACCTGGAACAGGAGGCAGCAACGCTAAAGCTTCAAGCCGAGGAGGCCCGGAGAGACCAAGCCCTCACCCAGCTTCGTCTAGATCAGCTTCTAGACACAGAGAAAGACGACGAAACAGACAAAGAACAAAGAAAAGAAATAGAAAGACTTCAAAAGACCCTGGAGGAGCTCCGTCGTGACACCGACCGACGAGAACAGTCAGAGAAAGACGCCAGGAAACACCTCGATGAACAGCTTCGGCGTGGCGAATCCCTCCTGGAGAGAGCCCATGATGAACTTAAAGACAGAGACATTAAAGCTAAAGTCTATGCAAAACATTTGCAGTCGGCACAAGCCGAGATCGACGAGCTCATCCAGCAAAGACACGAGCTCGAAGATGAACTTGACATGGTGCAAAGAGAACTGAGACAATCATATATAGTGCAACGTTACCGGAAGGGGGAAACACACAACACAGAGTTTCCCCTGACCAGTTACTCCGCACATCTTAGCCATGAAGCAAGAGCTACGAAGGGGGACGACAGCCCCCTGTTTAAAAGATCACCCGCCAGTCTCCACGAATCCCCGTCAGCAGCAGAGGAAAGGACGCCCTTCCAGGAAGTCAAGGTCAACAGCCACGAAGCTTCAAAGAACCTTGACAAGCTGGCCAGAAATATTCCTACGTTCAGCCCAGACCTGGCAGGAGGACACGACGTCCACGCATACTTAAAAGACATAGACTTTTACTTGCAAACTGTCGCTCACGCGAACAACTGGGACAGACTGTACCTGCTCAGGGCCACGTCTAATCGTGACGTACGGTGCTTTCTGGATCGACAACCAGAGGCCATCAAAGCGGAATACTGGCATCTATGACAAGCTCTAATTCGTGAGTGCTCCGACCCCGAGTCAGACCAGGGGCTCATTACTGCCATGGACCTCAAGCAAGCTCGACGTGAGACCTCACAGAACTTTTATAACAGACTGCGACGTGCCTACTTCGGGGCACGTAACGACCCAGGCATGGAGGAGGACATCAACTTCAAAACTCTTTTCCTCCGAAACCTGCACCCTACCATCAGTTACCACCTGGGGGTGCTAGCGTGCCCGCGCAGCATGGGCACGCAACAGTTAAGAGACTTGGCTCACAAAGCTTACGTCAAACAGAAAACCATTTCTGAAAAGACTGTAAAACAGCCCACCATCTGCCCTGTCTCTGAGCACCACCCAGAGCTAACCCTAGAGGGCGCCAAACAGAACCACAGTTACCGACCCGTCAACAGAGAGTCCAAACCACTCCAAGCCAGCAGAGGGCAGCGTGGTCATAATGGCGACCGTCCACGGTACCAGAGCGATCGCTCTGAAGGATCCTGGGACCCGCCTTGCCCAGAAAGCCAGCAAAGAGGCCACTCTCGACGGGACAATGGTAGGCCCAGACCTGAACCCACGTCTGGCAAAGAAAGTGTAGCTGCTTCTGAAGTTACAGAGCTCATAAAGATCCTAAAAGAGTTCCTCCGTCAGAAACCTCACAAGGAAGACAAGAAGGACGGACCAGGTACAGCACGACTAGACATGATACCTGAAATCAACCTTCCCGCCCTTCCTGCAACTGAATCATCCACCCTGAACACTGTTCCCCAACCATGGACTAGTGTACTAACTGTTGCACCCCCACACGTCAGCAGCACACACTCACTACAGCTGACAGCAACAGCCTCTAATCAGGACAGCATCATGGGGCAGCCCAGCGTACCAGAAAGCGCTGTTTTGATTATGTGCACGCATAATGAGACACTTGACACATATCCAGACGGCTTATCAGGCAACACACAGGTCCCCACACCAAGACTCCTGGGAAACCTAAAGGTCACGGGAACTCCCACAGAGCCAGACTGCCAGGTCACAAAGGCCACGGGACCCCCTGCAGCACACTGTGACAACACAGCCTCAGCCCCAAAGCCAAGTTCAAGTTCGCTACTCTGCACATTTCAGCTATCCAAAGACTCCTATGCCTTCTGCCCCCAGGTCATGAATGACCTACAGCTGAATGACATTATCACAACGAACAGTATCCCTGCACTGTGGGCAGACAACTCAACCAAAAGTCTCTCACTGTGCAATGGAATCAGTAAAAACACATCACACGGCGACATGTGGGCACCCCCGAACCCCACATCCAGCCCCATTGTTGCAGTGCTAACCCACAGCAAGCGATCGACACCAGCTACAATGCCTGCCTTGCAGTCGCTATCGCTAACTCCGCAAATTTCCAACAACGATATTGCGGATATGCAAGCCTCTGACACTGCAATAAAGACAATTCTTGACCACCTCTCAGACCCCTCCAACCACCCTATCACTGACTCTGAGCTCATTGATGACTCTAGCCACAAGCATCTACATAACTCCAGACACATGAGGCGTATTATGGACAACATTCTCTGGTTTGCACCCGATGGCAACACAGCGCCACAGCTTGTAGTGCCACGGTCGCAAAGGGGGGTGATGCTAATGTACGCCCACAACAACCCATGTGCTGGACACCACAGCACCAGAGCCACGTATGACACACTGAAACAGGTGGCATATTGGCCTGGGATGCATCAAGAGACAGCAGAGTATGTTAGAGAATGGCTAGTTCGCTGCCAGTTCCAACCAGCAAACCCGAGCCACAGAGCTCCACTGCAACACAGAGGGATCACGTTCCCATGGTCAAACCTACAAATCGACCGGGTAGAACCCCTGCCCAGGTCCACAAAAGGCAAAAAGTACTTTCTCACAGTGGTGTGCCAGTTTACCAAGTGGGTGGAGTGTCGACCAGCACCCAACGACACCGCCCAGACCACGGCATACCCCCTGATGAATCACATCTTTTTCCTGTCAAGGTTGCCACTGAGAATCAACTCAGACAGAGGCATCCACTTCACTACTGAGGCCATGCAACAGATCTGGAAATGCCTAAGAAACGCGGCCGTGATCATGCTCCTGTGCCTCCAGACAATCAGAGGCCAGCCACCACCAGACATCACACCGGGTCCAGCCTCGGGCATCGTACTGAGAGAGCAACCTGGACTCCTGATCACCAACTGCAAAAGAATCCTCAAAAGAAAGACGTACTCTCCTGAACTTCACATCAGCAGCGCAAGCTCCTCCAGCCCTGCACACCGACGCAAAGGGGGGGAGGAGCCCAAGCCCTCTGCTTAACCTTTCACCAGCCATTTTCCTGAAAGCCCCTGCAGCCGCAGAAGGAAAAGGATGCATTCAGACAAACCCTGAAATGGCACATGAAGACCTCAAGCAAATGGACAGATCCTTTCCTGCACTCACACCACAGAGTGCAGGAAACCACAACATCCATGCCTATCTATGAGACATGGACCTTCACCTGAAGTCTTCGATGACTGTGAACCACCAAGATAGACTCTATCTGCTCTGGATCACATCCAGCCCAGAGATGCGACGCTTTCTGGCTCGGCAGCCAGGAAACCTCCATTCGGACCACCCGCAGCTGAAACAGGCCAACAAAGAGAACTTTTCGGACTTCTCGTGACTGAGAGGCTAACAACAGCCTGCTGCCCTCCTGCTACGAGCACTAGGTCAGTCTAAAACCCTCTTCAGGTCACACAGACCCCTAAACACTTCCTGAGACTAGACACCAGCTTCAAGAACCTTCTCCTCCACCACCAGTTAGTCACCTTGTAGGCAATACTGCCAAGCCCCACACTGTCATGCATGTGATTTGAGAAAGAAGGCCTTTAACGAACACAAGGCTGCCTCTGAAGGGATTCTCAAAACCCCAATGACTTTGAACTTTGAAACAGAGAAACCAAAGTGGATCACCAGAAGGCACCCAGCCTGGCCACAATGCGAGGCACCCTCTGGAAAAGTTCCTAGTCAGCATAGGACATAAAAGTGTCAAGATGCACAGTCCATCTTCCTAGGCAGGAGACCTAAAGGACTGACTGGCCATTGCGAGGAACATGGTTCCACCCAGGGCTGCAGAAAGCCCACAGCACACCTGCACCACACAAACGGACTTCTGGATGACAGGTGACGCACCGTCAGGGCACCTGCTGCCTCGGCACCTGCTGCACAAGCACAGAGACCTGAACGTGGCTACTGTCTGCCTTATCTGCCGTGGAACGACCATCACTTCAGGAGACACAAACAACTGGAGCCTAACATTGCTATGGTGTGTCTGATCTTCCTGAACCTTTGATATCGCTCGTTGTTGTCCATAGGAGGGACAACAACTAGCGAAAGGGGGGATTATGTAGCGACTCAGGCGAATCAAACACACAATCGCCAGTTACATTTAACAAATATGTTTTTGAAAGCTTTGTGCTTACTGACAGACCATCCCCCAACACAACAGAGAAAGATTCTTCGTTACCCTGGAAACCATCTGATAAGATGTTTTATGGCCCAAAAGAATTTGGCCACATGAAGTTTCAGACACAAAGAGTTTAAGACACAGAGCTTTTGCCTCAAATTATAGACAAACCATCTATAAATGAACATGCACCCCAGGACATTATATGTAAACACATAACTGTTTTGTAAAATGTTTCTTCTGTATGGTATTTTGCATTTTTCTATCTTTGTCTTAACAAATTACTAGTTCAGATAACCTCATATATGTCATGTCTCCTATCAAATTAATGCTCACTTCACGACTTACACTTCCATGTATATCACTTATTCAGAAAAAGCAGTGTGTGTTTGTTGCATTAATTAGAGTATTAATGGTCAGAGACCCACTGATTCGAGCTTTGAAACAAAGGGCCATAAAATCTTCTGAGGAATTTCCCACCTGGAAATCCCAACAATCTCATTGGTTAAGTCTAACCCTGGAGGGTGGGACTACTTCCAGACCTTAAAAGGGAGATGCTCGGATGCCCTTTCGCTCTCTTACTTCTCCAACTCTCTCCCTGTGGGAGCCAACACCCACGGTGGCTGGCACTTAAGCCATGCCACCAATGCAGGCCCTCCAAGCAGGCCCCAGCTCTTCCTCTCTTCCCCTCTTCCCTGGTTCTCCTCGCTTCCCTACTGAGTCATCAAATTACTAGCCCCAAGGGCATTCTTCAGAAGGAGAACACGGAGCATCCCTAAAAGCAACCAGCCGCTCCCTCTCGACCTCGGAAAGAACCACCGGACACGCAGGGCATTTGAAATCGGAACACGCACACACGCGAGAAGCCACAACTAGAGCAAGTATTATCTTCCAAACTCAAACTGCTGTTAAGAGGGTGTGTTATTTTCCCGTTGGGACAAGTTAACTCCGTGAAGGTTGTATTTGATGAACTGAAGGAAAGCTGCTTCTTATCCCCCCCACTCTCTTTGTCTCTCTCTCTCTCTCTCTCTCTCTCTCTCTCTCTCTCTCTCTCTCTCTCTCTCTCTCTCTCTCTCTCATCTCTCTCTCTCTCTTTTATCTCTCTCTAATTTCAGTCTATTCATTATTCTCTTTTATGTATTCTTTCGTTAATATCTATACTTCTACTCTCTTGATGCATATTTAGTATGTACTTTCTGTGTGAATTGTAGTGTTATTTTTAGTCTGTGTTTATTAAACCTCCAAAAGACATTTAATGAGTTGAATCTGTCATTCTGCCACATACACAAAGTCAATGAAACTTGCGATCTAACGTTACCTAACTGCTTATGCTACTATGTTAGTAAAGTAAACTGTATGACCATTTGAAATATTGAACTTGTCCTGATCAGTAAAGTTAATGTTTCTTATGCGCTCGTAAAGCAGTAATCCCTTATTGAGAATTGATTTGAAAAGTCTATAACTAATTTGCAGGACAAACTTAGTAGGATAATTTCAAGCAATTCCATAAAGGGTTACTTGTATTTAATTAAACAATTTTCCCTATCGGAAAATTTTAATACGTACTGAACGACTAGCAAATTATATTCATAAATTCATGAATATTGAATATTAAATCCCTTTTGAGTTAATAATTCCCCGAGACATTAAACTCATGAGTCATTGTCGTTACACCTTATTATTTCTCTATTTAATCCTCTCGTGTTTTGCTGTCTTGTGCCAGATTGTCTGTGTTTGTTTACCTTGTGATTTGGCCAGCCATATATATATATATATATATATATATATATATATATATATATATATATATATATATATATATACACACTCAAAAAATGAACTTATGATGCTGTTCACTTTATTTAAGCAATTCACCTTGATTTAACACACTGTAAAACCCAACAAGTTATGGTAACTCAAACACCTTGAGGAAACCGATTGCTTCAAACCAATTAAGTTTTAAAACCATTAAGTATGAGTACTGAAAACTCATATACATTGATATACATTCCCGGTAGGGTGCGTGCACGCGTGACTAGAGCAAGAGAGGAAATGCACGCCCATAAACACTCGCTCAGCTGCAGATGCAGTCGTCCGTGAACACTTATGTCGTTATAGTCGTTATAGAGTGGTCGCTCGGCCCAGGGCCTATGGCAGGAACACCATCATTTCGTGGCATAATTGTCTAGAATGCTGGCAGTGTTTCAGGTGCTGAAACACTTCCTGCCGTATCTCAGGGGCCATGTGCTCGTTCACAAAGACAGCACATCGGTGGTCTTGTATATCAACCATCAGGGAGGTCCGGGGTCACGCCAGTTATACAAGCTGGTGCGCCTTATTTCCCTCTGGTCTCAGTGGAACTGCTCTCAGTGAGGGCTATGTACATTCCTGGGCAGTTGAATGTGGAAGCAGACATCCTGTCGAGGCAGGGGCCGAGGCCCGGGGAGTGGAGACTCCACACCGAGGTGGTGGAGCTCCTTTGGGAGAGATTTGGCAGGGCTCAAGTGACCTGCTTGCCACTCACGAGAATACGCATTGTCGTCTGTGGTTTTCCCTAGTGTCTCCAGTTCCTCTCGGACTGAATACTATGGTACAGGAGTGGCCGAGGCTGCCTCTGTACATCTTTCCCCCGATTGCTCTGCTTCCGGGAGTTCTAGAGAGACTGCGTCGGGACAGGGCCCGTCTTCTGTTAGTAGCCCCGTTCTGGCCAGGCCGAGTATGGTTCTCGGACCTTGTGTCTCTCCTCGATGGCTCTCCCCTGGAGATTCCGATCAGGAGGGACATTCTCTCTCGCCAGGAGTTGTGGAAACCATGGGCTTGGCCCCTGAGGGGGCCCAGCTCAAGAATTCTGGTCTCTCAACCGAGGTTGTTGTGACCATTCTACACTCTAGAGCTCTTTCCACGAGGAAACTGTACACAGTAAGTGGAGGCTCTTCACCTTATGGTGCACAGATCGCCTGTGGGATCCAGTTAACTGCCCTGCGAGCGCAGTGCTGGAGTTCCTGCAGGGGAGATTCTTCGCTGGGCTAGCTCCCCCCACATTAAAGGTGTACGTGGCGGCTTCAGGTGCTTACCACACTCCTTTGGGTGGGGTTTCTTGGGGCGACTCCCTCTGGTTACTCGTTTCCTTCGTGGCGCTTGGAGGCTGAGGCCTGCAGTTCGCACCAGAGTGCCGACCTTGGATCTCTTGGTCCTTCAAGGTCTTTCCGAGGCTCCCTTTGAGCCGCTTGAGGAAGTTTCCGAGAAGTTTGTTGTTCTAAAGACGCTTTTCTCTCTAGGAGTATAGGAGATTTACAAGCTCTCACAGTGGCACCCTTGTGTCTGGAATGTGTGCCCAGTATGGCCAAGGCCTTCTTGTACCCTAGGCCGGGCTATGTTCCTAAGGCTCTCCGAACCTTTGTGCTGCAAGCCTTTGTCCTCCGTCTCAGGTGATGTCAGACCAGGACATCTTATCTGCTCGTGCACTGTTTGTGCCTAGACACTTATGGCCACATAGCTGCCTTGTCGAGGAGAACAGTACAGTTATTTGTCTGTTATGGACCTTCCTAGAGGGGGGCAGTTTTAAAGCAGAGGATGAGCAAGTGGGTGGTCGAGGCTATTTCACTTGCTTATGTGACAGCCGAATAGCCTTCTCCTTGGCCATCCGGTCCCACTCTACTAGGAGAATGGCTGCTTCACAGGCACTCTTGTCAGGTTCCTACCTGCAGGATGTCTGTGATGCGGCAGGTTGGTCTTTGCCGCATACCTTCGTCAGATTCTATGAACTTGACATTTATTCTACTCCTGGGGCTCGGGTGCTTGCCTCCTGACACTTCACAGGCAGGCATCCCGCTCCTATGGGGGCGTGGGTATTCTCGTTCCCAAAGCGGTGACACAGCTCGAGTTCCTATGATAGGGAACGTCTCGGTTACGTCTGTAACCTTGTCCCCTGAATTGGGAACGAGATGCTGCGTCACCGTGCCATACTCCCCGCATGCCCGCAAGCGCCTTGTTTCATCCTGTTCAGAAGCTAACGGCATGTGTTTGCCGGTGTGCTTTATAGTTTCCGGGTCCGTGACGTCACCCGCCTATGATGTTCTGTCTTCCTATTGGACTGATGACATACGTGCTTCACGACGCAAACACGCAGAGGCGTTCCCAAAGCGGTGACACAGCGTCTCGTTCCTAATTCAGGGAACTAAGGTTACAGACGTAACCGAGACGTTTCCGAAACAACGATGACGTCGGACATAGCTTAAAAAAACATTACTGCAACGGCGTTGACGGCGGATGCAGCGTAAAAAACATAAATGATGCGACGATGACGTCCGGCGTTGCACAAGCGTTTTGAATCGAGAGGATATTTTTTTTACACAAACCCATCGATTTAATTCAGAAGGCCTTTATTATCCCTCCGGAGCCGTGTGGAGCACTTTTAAAATGGATGGATGCACTTTCTTGGGCTACAAATTTTAGGCTGCCATTCACTGCCATTATAGAGCTTGGATGAGCCAGGATATGTATTAATATAACTCTGATTGTATTCGTCTGAAAGAAGAATGTCATTTACACCTAGGAGGACTTGAGAGTAAATCAGGGTGAACGATTACTTTAAGATTGAGCTGAGATTGGTTTATTATGTGTCAAACAAGCTTTTGTATGTGTGAATGAAAGCCTAAATAAAACGTTTTGAAGCTTGAAAATAAAGACTAGATTTTCAATGGACAGGCAAAAATTTAAGAATTCAAAAATAAAAAATAATAATTCTGAAGAGGAATAAAATTCTTATGTGTTTGGAACAATATGAGGGTTAGTAATTTATGAATCATGACCAAATTTTTATTGGCAAGTGGACTATCCATTTAAGACAACTTGAATGATCAACTATCAGTCACTGTATCCACACCATGCATTTATGCTGATGGCAGCTGAAAGGTTAACATGTTGCTAAATTAATGTAATGTAGTTTTGACATGTGTCCTACCTTGTGTCTTGAAAACATCTGCTGACTCTTCCTTTTAAATAGTAATAGACCTGCCAGGATCATAGTTCAAATGACATCAATGCCATTATTGTCATTGAAGACAAAATACAAAATTATTAGGGTAATTTAACTCACAATTAATCAAAATTTATGGGCAGTTTATTTTTATGATTCATGACAAGACTTCTTTTAACCACTGCAAATCTAGCATTGCCAATTACCTGACACCTTTACAAACCCAAGGCAACTTCAGGATAACTGCCAGTGAAAATATAACACAGGAAAAGTTTCTGTTTATATTAAGAAAGTCGACTATAACCACAACTTTCAAGACTTGACCAGTATTCTCCTGAAGCAATACAACATGACTTTGAATGATAGATAGACTGGACTTTGGACTTTAAGCTTTAAAAAAAATCATATTGCTTCAGAATGGGGTGGACTTCTTCCGTTGACTCCACCTCAAGAAGATCCCCTGCCTGCAGATCCTGAGAATTAACACCCTTCTAGGTAAACTGCTGGGTCGTGGCATCATCACACACTGTACACCTACTGTCACACTCCAGATTAGATGTTTACACATTGAACAGATCTCATTCATGGTGCTGGAGGGCTCAATGGCCGACGTCTTTCTGGGACCCCCGTGGATTGAACAACATTCTCCACAAATTGCCTGGTCCACCGGTGATATCTTGCAATGGGGGAGTGACTGTTTCCACCAGTGCATTCTCCGAAGACTGATGCCAACATTCAGCCATTTCCAAGACAAAGCCTCTCTAGTTATCAGCTCAACTTCCATCGAAAGTCCAGAATCCCTTTTGCAAGTCAAAATACCTCTCGAATACCAGCCGTTCCAGGATGTCTTCAGTAAGCAGCGTTCCACGAGACTTCCATCACACTGGCCATTGGACTGCGCTATCGACCTGTTGCCTGGGGCCATTCCACCCAAAGGAAGGATTTATCCTCTGTCCATCCTGGAGCAAAAGGCCGTGGAGGAGTATGTGAAAGAAACACTCGCTCAAGGGTTCATACGTCCATCTACGTCCCCTGCTGCATCCAGTTTTTTTTTTGTGGCCAAGAAGGATGGAGGCTTGCGGCACTGTATTGATTATCGAGCACTCAACTCACAAACATTGAAATACCAGTATCCACTTCCCCTGGTCCCATCTGCCAATCAATCAACTTTATATATACAGGTCCTTCTAAAAAAATAGCATATTGTGATACAATTCATTATTTTCCATAATGTAATGATAAAAATTAAACTTTCATATATTTTAGATTCATTGCACACCAACGGAAATATTTCAGGTCTTTTGTTTTAATACTGATGATTTTGGCATACAGCTCATGAAAACCCAACATTCCTATCTCAAAAAATTAGCATATTTCATCCGACCAATAAAAGAAAAGTGTTAATACAAAACTCAATACTTGGTCGGGAATTGTTTTGCAAAAAATGACTGCTTCAATGCGGCGTGGCATGGAGGATTTCAGCCTGTGGCAACTTCTAAGGTGTTATGGAGGCCCAGGCTAAGAGCCGTCCTGTGACACAAATATTCATACTCTTGTGTAATCGATGCACTATCCAACATAAACTCGTCTCTTGCGTGATACCCAGAAATTTTGAATATTCTGATCTAATATGATTTCTGACCTGTAAGGTTGCCAGAATAATAACCATACACTGTTTGTTAATAGGCCAGAGGAGAAATGGCACCCTGACTGAGTCTGGTTTCTCCCATGGTTTATTTTTCTCCATCATGCCCTGATGGAGTTTTGGTTCCTTGCCTTTGGCTTGGCAGCACAGTGTTCCAAAGTACTTTTTTCGGATGAAAGCAAATTTTGCATGTCATTCGGAAATCAAGGTGCCAGAGTCTGGAGGAAGACTGGGGAGAAGGAAGTGCCTGAAGTCCAGTGTCAAGTACCCACAGTCAGTGATGGTCTGGGGTGCCATGTCAGCTTGGTCCACTGTGTTTTATCAAGGGCAGGGTCAATGCAGCTAGCTATCAGGAGATTTGATCACTTCATGCTTCCATCTGCTGAAAAGCTTTATGGAGATGAAGATTTCGTTTTTCAGCATGACCTGGCACCTGCTCACTTGGTAAATGGATGGACTGCATTTATATAGCGCTTTTATCCAAAGACTTTATCCAAAGCGCTTTACATTTTTGCCTCCCATTCATACACCGACGGCGATGTCAGCCATGTAAGGCGCCATCCAGCTCGTCGGGAGCAGCTGGGGTTAGGTGTCTTGCTCAAGGACACCTCGACACTTGGTCAAGTGGAACCGGGGATCGAACCACCAACCTTCTAGTTTGTAGACAATCTACATGAACCACTGAGCCACTGCCGCCCCCGCTCACTTAGATCATAAATTTAGTGTTATAGTATGAGTGTCCCCAACTGAGCAAGCCAAGCCAAAGGCGACATTGGCAAGGAACCAAAACTCCATCAGGGCATGATGAAGAAAAATAAACCATTGGAGAAACCAGACTCAGTCAAATAATGAGGAGACACTTACAACAGGTATAGGCCAAACAAGATTATTTTATTGTAAATCAAAACTATTAACTATAAACAAGGCAAACAGGATGAGGTGTGAACATGTCATAATGTAGAGTGTATGTAAAGTGCATGGATGCATGAATCTCTGTGTGTGTGAACATGTCTGAGTGGAAACTAAATAAAATTACAAAGGAACAAACAAGACATGATCATACCTGGAGGAGCAGAGAGAGACAGATGTTAGTGAGTCAGTTTAAATACTCCGAGCCCAGGTGGCTCCAATCACTAAGGACCCTCCTCTGCCTGCAGGAAGCACTGCCCCCGCAAGGCAGGGGAGGGGCCGTAACACCCCTCCTTAAAATGTGGGTCCCACCCTCAGCCCAAAAATTGGCCCAACTTATTTTAACGATCCAAAGATTACCAAAATAATAAAAACAGACAATACCAGTCCTGGCTCTTACAAGTCACCCCATAGACTCTGACATACTGTCCAACCCGCCAACTCAGCAGCGCTGGTACCTGGGGAGCAATTTAAGAGAACGAGCAGACAGCCAGCAGGGGTCAGAGAGAAAAGATCCCAACTAGGTTAAAGGAGCACGGGACAGGGCATCAGCAATGATATTATCCTTTCCCCTAAAATGTTTAATATCAAAGTTGAATGGTTGCAAGAACAAAGCCCAACACATCACGCACTGGTTAGGATTCTACAAAGACTTCAGAAAAATGAGCAGGTTGTGACCTACTGTAAACACAGTTAAAAGGTCAAACCGGAATCAGACAACTTTGAAGTGCTGTAAAGACCAAAGGAGTTCCAAAGCCTGGTGTCTAACTGCAATTTGGGTAACAAGCACAAAAGAACCTTAACTGCATCAAATACCTCTTGACACTGGGTGGACCAGATAAATTCAGCCTTGAGCCTAGCCAAATTCAGCCTAGCCAAATTACTGGAAAGTATTGTTGCCTCCCAGCTTCAGTCTTTTCTAGTTGAAAATAATGTTTTCGATCCTTTTCAATCTGGTTTTCGCCCTTTGCATAGTACTGAAACTGCTCTAGTTAAGGTACTTAATAATTTGCTTCTCTCTGGTGATTCTGGTTCTCTGTCTATGCTTTTGCTGCTTGACCTTAGCTCTGCCTTTGATACCATCTCCCATCAACTACTCATTCTGCGCCCTTCGGATGTGGGTATTTCTGGTGCTGCTCTTTCCTGGTTCTCCTCCTATCTCTCTGACAGACTGTTCTACGTTTCTCTTCAGATTTCCGCTCACCCATTGTCCCCCTGAAGCAAGGTGTCCCTCAGGGATCTGTTCTTGGGCCATTATTATTTATAATCTATATCATACCTCTTGGTGAGATCCTACGCCGTCATGGTTTTAACTATAATTTTTATGCTGACGACATTCAATTATACACTACCTGTACATCCACTTTATCATTCACAACTGACAAAATCTCTGCTTGTGTACATGAAATAAAACATTGGCTTCATTCAAATTTTCTAAAACTCAACATGGACAAAACTGAGATTATTTTCACTGGACCTTCATCACTCACTAATAAAATTCCCACCAACTTCACCTGTGAGACTGCTGGCACTCTTATCAAACCATCTACTACTGTTAAAAATCTTGGTGTAATTTTTGATTCCTCTTTATCTTTCTACTCTCACATTAATTCCGTCACCAAATTAGCATTCTTTCATCTACGTCGCATCGCTCAGCTCTGTCCCTTTATCAGTATCTCTGATGCTGAAACACTCATCCATGCGTTTGTCACATCACGTCTTGATTACTGCAATGCACTTTTCATTGGCCTACCAGCTAGCTCCATTTCAAAATTACAATATATTCAGAACTCTGCTGCCAGACTACTCACCCACACTAAACGTTCTGCTCATATTTCCCCAATTCTGCATGACCTTCACTGGCTTCCTGTGTCTTACCGTATTAAATTCAAAATTCTTCTTCTCACTTTTAAGTCTCTGCACGGCCTTGCTCCCCCTTTCCTCTGTAACTTGCTTCTCCCCTTCAACCCTACTCGCTCTCTACGATCTGCTGATTCCAACTTTCTCGTTGTCCCTCGGCATCGCCTTGCTTCAATGGGGGGCAGATCATTCAGTGTAATAGCACCCAAATTATGGAACTCTCTACCCCGATCACTCCGTTTTGTTGCCACTATCTCTGATTTCAAATCCATGCTCAAAACACACCTCTTTTCTGAATGTTATAGGTCTTAGAATTATTTTTTTTTCTCCACTCCCGATTTCTCAATTATTGTACCTGCACTCTCAATTGCCTACTGTTGTTCTGTCTACTCTGTTTGTCAATTGGCTTTATTGTTGTTTGTTTATTGTAAAGTGTCCTTAAGCTCTGGAAAGGCGCTATATAAATAAAACTTATTATTATTATTATTATTATTATTATTATTATTATTATTATTATTATTATTATTGAGGGACACTACAGAACAGTTTTTACAGAAAACACAGTAGGACCTCACCAGTCCTAAGCAGCACATCAGTTCTTGCTTTGTAGAGGGCTGTGGAAACTGCTTCACAGCCTGGACCTTGGCCTCCACAGGACAGACAAAACCCTGCCCCACAACCTAGCCAAGGTATGTGACTCTAGCTTTAACAAACTCACATTTTGCCAAATTGATTGGGTCAGCCTGGCCCACACCAATCTTTCAAACAAGACTTGAACTCTCCTGCACCTACACCACAGCACCTCAGTTTCCAATTGTCGTCTCTTCGCCTCAGATGCACAATAGAATCTCTGTTTGATAGGCTTAACATCTCTGATGTATAGGTCATGCTCAATCAAGTGCGTCTGCGATGGGCTGTCAGAAAACAAACCAGGGTAACTTCTAATAAGAGCTACCAATTCATCACGTTTCTCAGAGTTAAAATGATCTATCAAAACCCTGAGGTTTTCCGAAGTCTGGGAGTGTCGCAAACGACCTTGTAAGACCTCCTCCGAAACCATATCAACCTTCTCTTCTCCCCGATCCACTAAGTTAGAGCCACAAGATGCAGTGACTGGAGCAGTAAGCAACGCTGACCTCACTGCTGGAGTGCCTTCCAGAGTTAAATCACAGGAAATATAACCCTTTAACAGGTTCACATGGCACACTTTAGAGGACTTATGACCCAGAGTTTCAACTACTTGAAATACTGATTCTCCTAGACCTTGGTTACAGTATGGAACCCATTTCCTGACCAACAGCCCATCCAGACGAGAATAACCCTGAGCACTATTCCTCACCACTGAATCAGGAACAACTTTATCAAACAGATCAGCCAAAACAGTATCAGCCTTTTTCCCAGCCATCAATGAATCTCTAGAACTAGTTAACTGTTCTATCTGGAGTTTAACCTCACGACTTTCCGGCTTACTCTCAGTCTCCTACCAAGATGCAGAGCGGGTAACAGCACAAACTGGAAATACATCAGAAGACACACTACAATCTGAGGATTCACTTGCAGAGGGCACTTAAGGTTGCTTCAGAATGTTTGGTTTGCCAGCTGCCCACACCTTACTACCTGCCAAATCATTCTCCAAAATCATGTGGACTCCCTCTACTGGCAAATGGGGTCTAACCCCAACAGCTATAACCCCCTTTACCAGACCACATTTTAGGGTAACTTCATGTAAAGGAGAAGAAAATGGAACTAAACCCATACCACGTACCATTGCACAACTGCCAGTATCAGACTCCTTAGAGAACAACAACACAGATTCCAGAATAACAGAATCTAAAGCTCCAGTATCTCTTTGATTTTAATTGGAACCTTTTGGTTGCCATCTACCAGTGACACGACCCCAACCAAAATAATGGCTAAAAAAAAATCACAATGGGAAGACTGAGAACCAAACTTAACTAGTGGCTGAAAAGACTTACCCTGATGGTCAGAGGCTGTAACAAGAACTGCCATCACAGCAGGTTTAACGTGACCTGATCTCGTCGATTTAAGTATAGGACAATCATTTTTCCAGTGACCTTCAACTAAACAGTAGCGACAGGTATTATCATTAACTGGTGGTTTATGTCCCCCAGAACCAAACTTCTGCTGAGGCCTTTGAAAAGAACCTCCAGAAAAAGGTGACCTACTATGCCTAGGAGCAAAACTATTTTTATGGTGCATGTCACTATTTGACTCAAAATGACATGTGTTAGTCTGCACTCATCTGCAAGAACTGCTGCATCACTTGGAGACTTAACTTTACGTTCATTAAAGGGGGGGTGAAATGCTGTTTCATGCATACTGAGCTTTTTACACTGTTAAAGACTTGGATTCCCATCCTAAACATAGACAAAGTTTCAAAAACTACTGTTGGACGTTTGATGGAGTATTTCTGTGTTAAAAATACTCCTTCCGGTTTCTCACAAGTTTCGGAGAGTTTTTCGAGTATGGCTCGACTTGACATTAATAGACCGGAAGGTCCTTGTATGGGCCGTACGGGCACTTCTCCCGGTAGGGTGCGCGCGCGTGTGACTAGAGCGAGAGAGGAAATGCATGCCCAGAAACATTGCTCTCAAGCTGCAGATCCAGTCGTCCTTGAACACATGTCGGTTATAGTCTGCGCCGCACTCCACTTGATTCCTCCACTTTGACATTAAGCGACTTCAACGCTTCAGCACAGCATTCCAGGAAGGCAGCGCTGCTTTTGAACCGATTTGAACGCAGAAATGATGAAAAGCTTCACAACATCGCTTAAGTCGCATCGCAAAGTGGATCTCCACACTCTTTTTGACGGAGCGGTCCCAGCGATAAAGGTTCGGTCCTGCTTTGGAAGCAGCCGGTGAGTAAAACTGCTTCAAATGTCTGTGCTGTTGGCTCGTCGCGTGAGTAAACATCAGTAAACGACATGATCGCGTGCTTCATCATTTAAATGCGCTAACGGTTAGTCCATTGCTGTTCTATATATATAACGTTACACTAGTCTGACGTGCAAAACCGTTTTGCTTGCTACTGCTAAGGTTAGTCGCATACAGCCCATATTTTTTTATAAATATAATAAAACTAAAGACTTTTCGTAGATATGAAGGATGCAATGCTACTCTATAGGTACTCAAGATTGACATGAGATTGACTGAAACTGGGTGTTTCACCCCCCCTTTAATCTATGTAGCAACCTGGTCAGACACGGAATCTTTGAACTGTTCTAACACAATCAAGTTAAACAAACCCTCAAAAGTGCTAACGTCAGAAGCTGTATACCACAGATTAAAAGCAGAAATCAAATCCCAAACAAACTCAGAACAGGTTTGTGAATGTAGCTTTTCCCTGTAACGAAAACGTTGATGATATGCCTCTGGCACAAGCTCGTAGACCTTCAGAACTGCTGATTTAACTGTAGCATAAACTTTACTGTCAGCTACACTTAGTGCCAAAAAAACCTCACGTGCCTTGCCTGTAAGTACACATTGCAACAACCAGGGATCTACTGGAGGCTAAACGGACGTAAATGCCGTTTACGCACCTCCCAAAATTCGGAAATGGCGTTTACCCAGCTCCAAAGTGTGTTTATCCACCTCTAAATTGAGTTTATCCACCTCTAAATAGCCTTCCCCTTCCTTAGCCATTTTAAATTAAGCTTATGTCATTTTAGTTTCATATTGTTCATTTTCATTGGTTGTTTGTTGTACAGTTAGACAAAGCCTTTCATATTGCGCTGCAACTGTCAGCGAGAGTAGTGGGAAGTTCGGATCATTTTACTGACTCGGATCTTTGAGTCTTGTTCAGCAAAATGAACCAATCTTTTCTCTTTCCGTCTCGATGGGACTGACAGGAAGAACAAAAGACTCGGATCTCACCTGTCGATTCAGATTCAGAACGATCAGAACCCATATGTTGCGTAATGCGCATGGTGGTCAACACAAAATGAACGAATCATTTTCTGAGACAACTCGGGAGTCCCGAGTCATATTAAAGATTTGTTCAAAATGAACGAATCATTCATGAACGACACGTAACAAAGATTCAAAAATGGATATCCGGTAGTTTTCAAAATTACATAATTAACCATTTGTAGTAGGACATTTAATCATCTTGTGACACTTTTCAATCACTTTTCATTGTTGTGATATTAATTAATCACAGGCAGCTGGTTTAATGTAGAGAGCATGTCGAAACCCTGTAATAAAGCTGTAATGATGCACTGTATTTGGAACATTTCTGGTTTTATTGTTTTTTTAGTTTAGCAAAATCGTCTGTTAATGTCGGCAGCCATTAGGCTACACTTGTGGAAACTACAGTGCAACTTATACTGTCTTTCTTCAGTTAATTACACAAACTGAGTTTTCTTTAAATTAAAATATGTGGCACCAAATTCATCCTTCTGTCGTTAATCTGCACCTGCCTCATTAGCAATGGGCAAAAACTGTAATCGACAACTATTTTGATAATCGATTAGTCAGCTTGAGTAACTTGTAAAAGACAAAAGTAAAATTATTTGATTCCAGCTTGTTTAATGTGAATATGTTCTAGTGTGTTCTCTCGTATGTGCTCAAATTAGCCACCTCGTAAAATTAGTATGAATTGCCGTGAGATCGGGCTGCATACACCGTTAGGCAGTGGCCCACCTCACCGTGACCACGATGCGGTCACCCAGAATTTATAGTTTACCCACCTCTTTTTTTTACCACTACACCTCTGGCAACAACATAATCCTGTCCAAATCTGACCAAGCTCTAGCCTCTGCCATACACTCAAATAAAATAAAGTACGTATCTGGAGCAGACTCATCAAATTTAAGCAACAATTGAAGAGTCTGTGAAACGTCAAACTGTGGTACTACTTCTGGTCTACTGCCGTTTTGCAATTGCGCTAGCTTTCTCTGCTGCGCAAAAGTTAATGAAGGGCTAGCCTGAAAACTTGCCCCCTTACCACTAGCTAACTAACCAAAACAAATGCCTACCTCCCGAAGACCTTGCTTTAATCCAGCTTTAACAGTCTCGTTAAATTTTCTATCAACAATCACAATCTGATAATGTTCAGCTATTTCAATTAACTGCTCCTTAGTACACAGATCTAAGGTTAACTCTGAATGAGCCTTAACAAAACTGCTCAAAATGGAAGACATTTTTTCTCAACCCATACAACTACTACAAATGCCCCCCCAAAAAACTCATCTGCTGCCAGTCTGGGTTTAAGGTTAGGAGCCACACCCCACTGCCATCCAAAAACAACTAACTAACTGGACCCTGGTCTTTGTGCAGTCACATGTGGTGGGTTTTTATGCACACAAAACCAGTGGCGTGGAAAAAGACAACCAGAAACTGGCGGCCCCCCCAACATCCACAGAGTTGCTTCCGAGCCGATGTATATATATATATATATATATATGTCGTCTGAAACAAATAAAAAGTGGGTGGGTGGGTAATTTAATTTTTACAACCCTTTAACGTTTGACGCCATATTTACATTAAATACAAATATACTGCCGTTTACTAAACGACTGATTGGAGCAGACAAAATTACGGAAATCACCAAGTGTTAAACTGTGACTATAGTGTAGCGGTAAAATGCATGACAAAGTTCTGACGCAAATCAATCAGGGGTTCTAATCCGCCTGTAGTCACACTTGTTCTACTCCCTTTTCACATCACATATCATATCGGAAAGGCATTTATTTTTAATAAAAATTGAGAAAATATTAGAAAAGTGGAAATAAAGCATCTAACATGTGTTTAATAATAAGTGTTTTTTGGTTAGGGGTAGTTAAACAGACATGTACTGAATTAGAGACAATAAAAGGAAGTGGTCCAACATCGTTGGTCGTAAAAAGTGGGTGGGTCTTGTCTATATATATAAAATAAATTTTTTGCTTGACCAGCAGGTGTCTAGTGTGCATTCGAAGTCTCAAGAAATGAACCACTTTTCAACACATCAGGCTGGAAAGCTTCAAAGCTTCATGAAGCTTCATTTCGCCACCACTAGTAAACATGTCATAATGTAGAGTGTATGTAAAGTCCATGGATGCATGAATCTGTGTGTGTGTGAACATGTCTGAGTGGAAACTAAATAAAACTACAAAGGAACAAACAAGACACGCCCATACCTGTAGGAGCAGAGAGAGAGAGAGACAGAGGTTAGTGAGGCAGTTTAAATACTTTGAGCCCAGGTGGCTCCAATCACTAACGACCCTCTTCTGCCTGCAGGAGGCACCGCCCCTGCAAGGCAGGGGAGGGGCCATGACAATTTGAAAGATCTGAGAAGTTGCGCCAGAGACGGGTTTATTGAGGATGACGTGCCGGTGAGGCAAATTCAGAGGAGACACCAATAGAGGGAATGCATCGACGTCACTTTCCCGCCATAAAACACCCCTCAGCCGGGGCTGAGTGGCAGAAGAGCTGCTGCGTGACTGGAGTTAATGGAGGAAAACACGAGTAGAGCAAACGATCCTTATAACTTACCAAAGATTCAGTGATCCATGGATAATGATATGCAGCCAGGAATCGTGTTTTCCTGACATTTTTAGGAGCCTCATTTCGACAAGAATGTTTATAACTGTCATTCATCACATTTTTCAAGTGAATCCCGCATGTATATGTGGATGGGTCCGTGTTTTGAAGCATGTAGTGGTGGTAATATATTTTATATTCACTAAAAGCTGTCACTGTCTGCACTTACAGAGGATTGCTGCGCGTGTTTAACTGAACTCAGCGCCTGGACAAACGCTCGAGCGGTGACTGATTCCAAATTAAACACCTGTGATTGGCCAATTCCGTTGTAGAAGTCCACAAACATGTCCGTGATTGGCTACATTACTCACCGAGGCGAAAACACATTGGAAATGTAATCATTTGACGAGTGCAAATACAGATAAACACTGGATCTTTTGCTAGCTCCTTTTTGCTGATAATATGCAATTATTATGAATTCTTACAGAGGATTACAGATCACAGACAAGCAGTTGGGGGAAGCTTTTGGGAAGCTTTTCAATCTAAAAGCAGAAGCAGCAGCAGGCTCAGAGCAGCGTCCGTCCGTCTCAAGCTCAGAACAGCGATGTCTATGCGGTCCGTGGACAAGCCTCCCCCTACCCCCCTTCTGGCGCAGGGCCTGGTTTTGTGTGTTTTCGCTGCATTCGCGCTGTAAACCAATGCTGCCTCTCAGTCTTTCTGCCACTCAGCGGGGCGTAATCACAGTCGCTCCAGCTGACGATGACGTCACGTGCATTCCCTCTATTGACATGGTCTCAGCAGACACTCCAGGATGTGTTGGTGATGTCTGGGCGAAGTCCACCCTCCAATCCGGACACGGCCTGGATCCGGCTGACTGCAGTAAACCTTGGGATAAACAGAGAGCCTAACATTAATGTAGATGCCACTCTTTTTATGATGTAACAAATACATCAGGTGTTATTATTGGATTTGTTCCCGGTTCCGGCTGACCTAGTTAATGCAGCTTAAAGGGTAACTAAACCCTAAACCAACTTTTTTTAGTTAACGATCTGCAAGACTGGGGCTTTTTTTAATGCTGTTTATTAATTTGAGTAAATGTTTTTACATTTGGGTATAAAGTGTTTTAATTCTATAATATATGGTGTAAAACCGTCTTAGTGCTGCCCTCTTAAGGTTGAACGGTGGCTACTGCAGTCGAATTTTCCTTTCACGTTGTGGTGCTTCATAACGTAGGATGGCACTTCCAACGGCTCACTACCATGCCCCTGGCACAAGCTCAGCCTTCCCTTTCAGCTTCCCACCATAACAGACAAAGAGCTGGTCTGAGGTCCTTAAAACACTGCGTCCTGTCTACGTAAGCGCGAAGGGCGCGTACTGGACAGAGCAATGCCAAGGCTGGGTCTGCCTCCTCCAAGGGCAGCGCTTGAAGGTTCACCACCTGGTCTCTGAACGGAGTGGTGGGAACCTTGGGCACATATCCAGGCCAGGGTCTCAGGATCACGTGAGAGTCAGCCGGCCCGAATTCCAGGCACGCTTCGTCAACCGAAAATGCCTGCAGGTCCCTTACCCTCTTGATGGAGGCCAATGCGGTCAGGAGCGCTGTCTTCATAGACAAGAACTTAACATCTACTGACCGCAAAGGCTCAAATCTGATCAGACTAGAAAGTGTTGACCCTTCAACAACGCTAGGAAGCGGTGCAGGGCGAACCGTACTGCCAGCAACTCGAGGCAATTGATATGCAGGCGGCTCTGGCTCTCTGACCAAGAGCCGGCTGCTGCATGTCCATTGCACATGGCACCCCAGCCCGTGGTGGACGCATCTGTTGACACAACAACATGCCGGGAAACTCGTTCTAAGGGCACACCTGCCCGTAGAAAGCTGAGGTTCGACCACTGGGTGAGTGTCTGTCTGCAGGCCCGAGTCACTGGGATGCGGAGCGTGTCAGACTGCCATGCCCATCTCGGGACTCAATCGCAAAGCCAGTGCTGAAGCGGTCTCATATGAAGCAATCCGAGCGGCATCACCGCGGCTGCAGATGCCATATGCCCCAGGAGCCTCTGAAACAGTTTCAGTGGAACCGCACTCTTGCTCTCTATCTGACGGAGGCAAGTCAGCAGTGACTGTGCGCGCACGCCGGTAAGCTGCGCACACATGGCGACCGAGTCGATCTCCATACCGGAAGCAGGGAGGAGCTCGCGTGATCTGAATCGCATAGCCGAGCCGGATGGTCCGTGCGACCCAGCGGGACAGTACCGGCAGCTGTAGCCACGCTCCCAGGGAGTGTACCAACGGGGTCATGCGGAGCACCGGCGTACCCTCGGTGGGGCAGCGAGGCAGCGTTACCGGCCCGGATTCGGGTGGCGTAGCGACCCGGTGTCGGGGCGGCGGTAACGGCTGCGCCCTGACAGAGGAGACCAGGGAAGGACTTGCTTCCACTGGGGTCTGCTCTGAGAGGGGGCTGGCGACAGAGAAGGACGAGAGCGGCGTGGCCCGGAGGCGGCGCACACTGCCGTCACCGGTCTCTGGGTGTTCAAGGATGGGTTAATCAGTTCCTTCTTACAAAGGGTGCTGCTGCTCCCGTGGGCCAGCAGCTGGACAAAGGATTCCCCCCCGGCCCTCCACCGGGGGAAGGGGCGGACCTGCCACCGTCCCCTGAAAGAACTGCCCATCCCAGAGCTGTCCACGTCCGGAGCGCCGCTGGCCTCTTTTTTTTTTTTTTTAGAAAGCTGCGGGGCTGGCGTGGACTGGGACAGCTTCCTGCAGCGCGCTCCGCGGCGTGGCCAGGGTGAAGGCTGCTGCTGTGGCCACGCGGGAGGGGGTCGCCGGAAGTCACCCTGGCGGCGAGGAGGCTGAGGCAACTGTGCCGGCGGCGCTTAGGTGCAGCAGCGGGCCGCCGGGGCAGATGGCCTCAGTCTGCCTCTGGGGACGGCCAAGAACTGTTGGGCGCAGTCCCTGACCGTGCCGCCGATAAGGCCGGCCTGGGATATGGGCGAGCTGAGGAGGCGGGCTCACTCAGCCTTCCCACATCTACCAAGTAAGGCCAATTGTCTTTCCCGGACCACAGCTGTGGACATCTCCTGACCCAGGGGGCATGTGGTCACCTACGCCGCGTTGGGCGGGATCGGTGGCGGCACGCCTTTCTAGAGGCAGTGTTACCGGCCCGGACTCGGGTGGCATAGCGGCCCGGTGTCGGGGCACTGGTAACCACTGCGTCCTGACAGAGGAGACCAGGGAAGGACTCGCATTCCACTGGGGTCTGCTCTGCGAGGGAGCTCATAGCCCTGATCAGCTCTGTCCTCGTGCATACGCATCGGGGCGGCAGCTTACCCCATAGCACTGCTGGACTACGCCACCGAAGTAGACGAGCCAACAGGCTTGGGAGGGTGCTTAGGATAGCTTCACCGCGTCAAGTCAAAGCACTCAGTAGACACCGTAGTGCGCAACAGAGCACCTGACTGAGGGGGAGGGACCCCAGTGTACCCTTAGGCCGCGACCCCTTGAGGGCAGAGAAGGCGGAGGAGACCACCAAACGGTCGCGGGAAGACCCGAAGATCTCCCGGACCACGTGCACTCCTCATGCATCTCGGGAGCGAAATGGCATTGGGGGTGGGGCGCGCAGCTGTCGGGTGCCACCTCCAAAAACCAATTGCCCAACCGCGAGCACTCGTGACAGGGTGGAGATTCACACCAGCCCGAGGCTTGCAGCTGCCCGAGATAACATGGCTGTCAACTCTAGGTCAGATTCTACAGTGCTACCACACCCGGAGGCGGAGCATAGCCGAATCGTCATCCCCAAAGGACTCTAGCCCACCTTGAGATGCGGCAATCGACCTCTCGCTGCTATCTGGAGTATGAACGAAACGAACGGGGCGTCAGCAGACGGTCCCGCTGCTTCAGTCCAACACTCACTGGAAGCGATGTGCAAGAGGGCGGGAGTGGCCCGAGGAATGATCGCCGGGGTTCTTAATACCACAGCACCGCCCTCAGGTAACCTCTCGACAAGACACTGCAGAGCGGGAGCTGCTCACACTGAGGGCGGCCGCTGCCCAACGCGCTCCGCTGCCTGACCCTCGCGCCCAAGCAACCCAACTAATGCCTCGAATGACTGATCACGACGATGTCGCCATGTACCTCGAGATGTTTGAGACGATCGCTACCCGCGAGGCGTGGCCGGAGGACGAGTGGGCTCGCATCGTCGCCCCACTGTTGACCGGGGAAGCGCAGCGGGCGTACTTCACGCTTCCCCCTGCGCAAAGCACTTCGTATGCGGTGTTAAAGAAAGAGATCCTCGGCCGCGTCGGGCTATCATCGATCAGCGCTGCACAACTCTTCCATGACTGGTCCTACGACCCACGGCGCCCACCCCGACTCCAAGCCGCGGATCTCTCTCGTTTGGCACAACACTGGTTGCTGGCTGAGGGTTCCACCACCATCCAGGTAGCGGAGCGCGTCGTCATTGACCGCCTCCTGCGCGCGCTCCTGCGCGCGCTCCCGCGCCACCTCCGTCAAGCCGTGGGGATGCGGAAGCCCACCACCAAGGATGAGCTGGTCAAGGCCGTTGAGCTGGCGGATGCCACCTTCCACCGGGAGGTCGGGGAGCGAGCGTCGCCTTTTCCCCGAAGGGTGGTCCAGGAGCGACGCACGCCGGAGGGTACCTCGCGACCAGTAGGCAGGCCGGCGGTTCCCGGGCCTCCGGACGAGCCCATGCCCACCGAAGCCCCGCGATCCCCTGGACGAGCATGGCTGGCAGGCTGCACCGTGCACACCGAGAACGCGCCCCGGGCGGAGGTGAAGATCAACGGCCGTCCCTTCCTGGCTCTCCTGGACTCCGGCAGCGTTATCAGCCTCGTACAGGCGGCCATCTTGCCGCCGCAAGTGGATTCGAAGACCTCCGTCCCCATTGTGTGTGTGCACGGCAATACCCGAGAAGTCCCCGCATGTCGCGTGTCCATCGAGGCCGCCCCGGGCACCTGGGCCATCGAAGTTGGAATCGTCAAGGATCTGCCGGTCCCCGTGTTGCTCGGAAGGGACTGGCCGGGGTTCGACCGTCTCCTCACCACCGCCACTCAGCCTGTCAGCCAGCCCGGGAGCCGCCCAAAGCGCCGGACTGCGCAGAGACCCAGACGGCGTCCTGTGCTGCTGGCCTCCGACAGCCCCCGAGACGGTGAGTCAACCCCCCAAGCTGCTAATCTGTTCTACGATCTCTTCCAGCAGGTCTCGGGGGCCGGGGCGTTCGCCCGCGAGCAGCACGAGGACGACCGTCTGAAGCACTGCTGGGCTCAGGTACGGGTCGCGGAGGGGAAGGACCTACGGCCCGCACCGCACCCTACGACCCACTTCAAAATTGAGCAGGGCCTGCTCTACTGTGTCGCTCAGCGGAGGGGGGAGGAAAAAAATCTGCTCGTCGTGTCCCGCAGCAAGACCGAGGCAGTGATGGAGATCGCACACCCCATGGCAGGCCACCTCGGGGCTCAGAATACCATCCAACGGATCCGAGATCGCTTTCACTGGCCCGGCCTGGAGGCCGAGGTGAAGCGTTTCTGCCAAGCCTGCCCCACCTGCCAGCAGGCATCGCGGACCGCTGCCGAAGTCCGCCCGGGGGTTCGAACACATCCTCGTCATCGTGGACTATGCCACCCGCTACCCAGAGGCCATTCCCCTCCAGAAAGCCACCACCAAGGCCATCGGCCAGGAGCTTTTCCCTCTGTGTAGCCGGGTGGGCATCCCCGCCCAGATTCTGACTGACCAGGGCACCCCGTTCATGTCCCGGATGATGGCCGATCTCTGCAGGCTCCTGAAGGTCCAACAGCTCCGCACAACGGTGTACCACCCCCAGACCGACGGCCTCGTCGAGCGGTTTAACCAAACGCTCAAGCAGATGCTGCGGCGGGTGGCCCCCGAAGACCCACGGGACTGGGACAAGATGCTGCCCTATGTCCTCTTTGGCATCCGGGAAGTCCCCCAAGCGTCCACCGGCTTCACCCCCTTTGAGCTCCTCTTCGGCCGGCAACCCCGTGGACTGCTCGACGTGGCCAAGGAGGCCTGGGAGCAACAACCGGGGGTACACCGTTCCACAATCGAGCACGTGCGGCAGATGCGCGACAGGATCGACCGCGTGATGCCCATCGTCCGGGAGCACCTGGCCAAAGCCCAGCAGGCCCAGCGGAGGCACTTCGACCGGGCCGCCCAACCCAGAGAGTTCCAGCGCAGGGACCACGTCTTGGTCCTAGTCCCGACAGCCGCCTGTAAGTTCTTGGCCACCTGGCAGGGTCCCTTCACAGTCGCCGAGAAGGTCGGGCCCGTCACCTACCGGGTCCGGCAGCCTGGGAAGAGGAGAGCCGACCAGCTGTACCACATCAACCTCCTCAAACACTGGGGCGGGACCGGGCCCCAGCTCTCCGTGTTCTCGGAACCCCCACCGGTGATGTAGACATGGACCCCCAGCTGTCGGCGGCCCAAAAGTCGGAGTTGCAGCACCTGGTCAGTCAGTTTTCTGCGGTGTTCTCCCCTCGCCCCGGGCGGACTCACGTCCTGGAGCACGACGTCCGGACGCCCCCAGGAGTCGTCGTTCGGCAGCGGCCCTACCGTGTTCCGGAGGCTCGGCGACACGCCATCGAGGCAGAGGTACAGGAGATGCTGAAGTTAGGGGTCATATAACCATCACGCAGCCCGTGGTCCAGCCCGATTGTGATGGTCCCAAAGCCCGACGGCACCTTCTGCTTCTGCAACGACTTCCGCCGGCTCAACGAGGTCTCGGAGTTCGACGGCTATCCCATGCCCCGCGTAGATGAGCTGCTGGACCGCCTGGGGAGGGCGCGGTACATCTCCACCCTCGACCTCACGAAAGGGTATTGGCAGGTACCCCTCTCCAGTCAGGCCAAGCCAAAGACAGCCTTCTCCACTCCGAGCGGCCACTGGCAATACCGCGTCCTCCCTTTCGGCCTGCACGGAGAACCCGCCACCTTCCAGCGGCTCATGGACATCCTGCTCCGACCCCACCAAGCCTACGCGGCGGCCTACCTGGATGACGTGGTGGTACACTCCGAGACCTGGGAGGACCACCTGGACCGGCTGCGGAAGGTGCTATCGGAGTTACGTCGGGCTGGGCTGGCCGCCAACCCCCGGAAATGCAACCTAGGACTCGTGGAGGCCAAGTACCTCGGCTACCAGGTGGGACGGGGCCTGTTCCGACCCCAAGAGAAGAAGGTTACGGCGATTCTCTCCGCTCCCCATCCCACCACGAAGACGCAGGTACGAGCCTTTTTGGGGTTGGCGGGGTACTACCGGTGCTTTATCCCTGACTTCTCCTCCTTAGCCTCTCCCCTGACAGACCTGACCAGGAAGGGGCAGCCCGAGAAGATGCCGTGGAGTGTTCCACCGCATCAAGTCGGCCCTCACCTCGGCTCCTGTCCTACGAGCGCCCGACTTCAATAGCCCCTTCCTGCTGCAGACGGACGCCTCCGACACCGGGTTGGGAGCCGTCCTCTCCCAGTTTACCGACGGCGAGGAACACCCGGTGCTCTACATCAGCCGAAAGCTGACCCCAGCAGAACAGCGCTATGCAACCGTGGAACGGGAGGCGTTGGCCGTCAAGTGGGCAGTCCTGGAGCTACGGTACTACCTCCTGGGCCGCCACTTCACCCTGACCACTGACCACGCACCACTTCAAAGGATGGCCCGGGCCAAGGAGACGAATGCCAGGGTGACGCGGTGGTTCCTGGTGCTCCAGGACTTCAACTTCACCGTCCAACACCGAGCCGGGACGGCCAACGCCAACGCCGATGGTCTTTCCCGGATGTGGTCAGCTTTCGCAGGTCTGTCAGGCTCCACTCCCTGACAGATATATATATATATATATATATATATATATATATATATATATATATATATATATATATATATATATATATATAGCCTATATATATATTTCTAATGTCTGTGAGACAAGTAACCTATATGATGAGTTTCGGTTTATTTATAGTACCGGAAGGCTCAGTGTTAGGACCGCTGCTCTTCACCCTGTATATGCTACCACTGGGAGATATCATTAGGAAGCATGGCGTTAGTTTTCATTGTTATGCTGACGATACTCAGCTCTATATTTCCTCACGCCCTGACGAAACCTACCTAATTCACAAGATTAATGGAATGCATAACTAATATAAAAAAAATGGATGAATAGTAATTTCCTGACTCTTAATTCAGATAAAACTGAATTTTTAATTATTGGACAGAAAAGCTCCACAAGTAGTAACCGAGAATACTGTCTAACACTTGATGACTTCTCTGTCAAGCCCTCTTCGTCAGTGAGGAACCTGGGTGTTCTCTTTGATACCAATCTTTTATTTGAAAGCCACGTTTCTAGCATCTGTAAAACCGCATTCTACCATCTTAAAAATATATCTAAATTACGGCACATGCTCTTAATGCAAAATGCTGAACAGTTAGTACATGCGTTCATTAGCTCAAGGTTAGATTATTGTAATGCTCTACTGGGTGGTTGCCATGCTCGCTTAATAAACAAACTCCAGCTAGTCCAAAATGCAGCAGCTAGAGTTCTTACTAGAACCAGGAAGTATGATCATATTAGTCCAGTTCTGTCAACACTGCACTAGCTCCCTATTAAACATTGCATACATTTTATCTTGCTTATTACTTACAAAGCACTGAATGGTTTAGCTCCCCAGTACTTAAGCGAGCTCTTAACACATTATACTCCATCACGTCTATTGCGGTCTCAAAACTCTGGCCAGTTGATAATACCTAGAATATCTAAATCAACTGCAGGCGGTCGATCCTTTTCCTATTTAGCACCTAAACTCTGGAATAGTCTTCCTAGCATTGTTCGGGAAGCAGACACTCTGTCAGTTTAAATCTAGACTAAAAACACATCTCTTTACTATGGCATACACATAGAACATTGTGGCAAGGGGGGCGTGGTTCAGCGAGGTCTGCAGCGGGAGAGAGCCGCGGGACGAGCGGTAAGTGAGTGGGTTGGACGCAGATTAATAACACCTGTATCTTGTTCCAGTAATGAGCGCGGAGAGGGGATAAAACGCCAGCGGAACCAGAGACCAGGGAGAGAGAGAGGGACTGTTGACATGAACAGTTCTTATCTACGAACTTTGTTACACTGGTGCCGAAACCCGGGAAGGAAGTAGGACCGCGCCGCCACCATGCAGACGCCCTCCGCCACGCCATTTGCGGACATTATCAACTCCCTCGCGGCCCTCCACCAAGACCAACATCAGGCGATGCTGGACCTTCGGGCGGATCAGGAGCGCCGCTTCGCGGCGATAGTCCAAGGCCAGCAAGAGGCCCGCGAGAGGTTCCGGAGCTGGATGGATCGGGAGGTTCGCGCCGAGGCCGCCGGGCTGGCCAGCGCACCGGTACATGTGCCCCTCCACAAGATGGGGCCAGAAGACGACCCGGAGGCCTTCATTGACTTGTTCCAGAAGGCCGCGGAGGCCTGCGGGTGGTCCCGGGCACAGTGGCCGGTGCGCCTCATCCCACTGCTATCAGGAGAAGCCCAGGCGGCCGCACAACAGCTACCGGGGGCGAACCTCCTGAAATACGACGACCTCAAGAGGGCCATCCTTCAGCGGGTCGGCCGGACCCCGGAGCAGCACAGACAGCGGTTCCGCTCCATGGAGTGGGGCGAGGCCGGCCGACCCTTCGCAATGGCCCAACAGCTCCGGGACTCGTGCCGCAGATGGCTCCTGGCCGGCGGAAGCGACGTGGACCATATCGTCGATCTGGTGGTGCTGGAGCAGTTTATCGCTCGGCTCCCAAGGAAGACCGCCGAGTGGGTCCAGTGCCACCGGCCCACGTCGCTGGAGACGGCCATCAACCTGGCGGAGGACCACCTGGTGGCGTGCCCGGGGGTCGGCGAGCCACCGCTAACCTCTCACTCTCTCTCTCCCCCCTCTGTCTCTCCCTCTCGCCCTGTCCCTCTCCCCAGGTCCCGCCCTCCAGGCCCTCCTCGAGTCACCTCCAGAGGCCGGGGTGGGATGGGCCTAGGACCGTCCGGGAGTTTGCGGGCTCCGCCCAGGGGGGCGGGGCCGCTGGGGGCGGGTGGTGACAATGGCTCTGGTTCCACCCCCTCCCCGCGCTCATTCTCCAACCCACTCCCCGCCGCAGGGGCGGCGGGTAGGCCTGGGCTGGCCTGCTGGCGGTGCGGTACGGTGCGGTGATCCGGATCATTTTGTGGACCGATGCCCGATGATGGACATCGGAACAATGATACGGATCCCGAACGTCCAGTGGACCACCCCCTGATCAAGCGGGAGAGTACCAAATTCCTGTGAGTATCAAGGGGGGTACATATCAGGCCTTGGTGGATTCAGGATGTAACCAAACCTCGATCCATCAAAGCCTGATGCAGCCTGGGGCATTGGATACAAGCCGCATGGTTAAGGTGCGGTGTGTGCACGGGATGTGGTGGAATATCCGGTTGTCCCAGTCACGATACAGTTTCGGGGGAAAAAGCATAATATAGAGGTCGCGGTTAGTCCACACCTCCGGCATCCGCTAATTCTGGGGAAGAATTGGCCCGCCTTTCCGGCTTTATTGGGGTCGTTATGCGCGGATGCCGCTTGGGAGAAAATGGCGAGGAGGGGGGCGGCGCGAGTACAGCTTGGGGAGACTGAGACGGGACCCTTGGGGACAGCTTCAGAGGAACCGAGCGGGATCGAGAGACTGATTCTCTCGGACCGCGATGACTTTCCTCTGGAGCAGTCACAAGATGAGACCCTCAAAAATGCCTTCCAGCAGGTCCGATCGATTGACGGCCAGTCTCTCCAACCTGCCTTGCCTGCCTCGTATCCGTATTTTGCCATAATAAAGGATCGGTTGTATCGAGTGACCCAAGACACTCAGACAAAGGTAGATACAACCCAGTTGTTAGTACCAAAGAGCCGCCGGGAAATGCTTTTCAGGCGGCTCACTCTAATCCAATGGCGGGCCACCTGGGACAGGCGGCCACGCTGAATCGCCTCATGACCCGATTTTTTTGGCCAGGAATTCATGACAATGTGCGCAGGTGGTGCGCGTCTTGTCCGGAATGTCAGTTGGTGAATCCACTGGCCGCCCCAAAAGCGCCGTTGCGCCCTCTTCCATTAATGCAGGTCCCCTTCGAGAGAATTGCGATGGACCTCATCGGGCCATTAGAGCAATCCGCACGCGGACATCGTTTTGCATTAGTCATCGTGGACTACGCAACACGATATCCGGAGGCAGTGGCTCTCCGCAACATCTCAGCGAAGAGTGTTGCGGACGCACTGTTTCGACTAATCTCCCGAGTGGGGATTCCGACAGAAATCCTCACTGATCAAGGCACGGCGTTTATGTCACGCACGTTAAGCGAACTCTACGGATTATTGGGCATTAAATCCATTCGAACAAGCGTCTATCACCCACAAACGGACGGCTTGGTCGAACGATTTAATCGCACTCTTAAATCCATGATCCGTAAGTTCGTACAGGAGGACGCCAAAAATTGGGATCGGTGGTTAGAACCCCTCTTATTTGCCGTGCGGGAGGTTCCACAAGCCTCCACGGGGTTTTCCCCCTTCGAGCTTCTCTACGGACGGCAGCCACGGGGGGTGCTGGACGTCCTACGAGAAACTTGGGAGGGGGGACCTTCTTTGGCAAAGAACGAAATTCAGTACGTGCTGGACTTGAGAACAAAACTCCACACACTGGGGCGGCTATCCAGGGAGAATTTGTTACAAGCCCAGGACCGCCAAAGCCGGTCATATAACAGGGGTATGAAGCTACGCAAATTCACACCGGGAGAGAAAGTGCTCATACTACTCCCTACGTCAAGCTCGAAATTAATGTCAAATTGGCAGGGGCCGTTTGAGGTCGCACGACAGATAGGAGAGCTCGATTATGAAGTGATACGATCCGATAGGAACGGGGCGCGTCAAATATATCACCTCAACCTGCTTAAGAAATGGAATGAGGTGGAATCAGTGTTGTTGGCAACGGTGATCGGGGGAGAGGATGATCTCGGGCCAGAGGCGAGCATTAAAGCACAATCGGTCGCACTGGCCCCTGGTGGAGATCACCTCTCACTGTTCCAACTCACTGATTTATCAAAACTACAGGCGAAGTTCGCCGACGTGTTCTCGCCCCTACCGGGACGTACCGACTTGATTCAGCACCATATTGAGACCGAGCCGGGCGTGGTAGTTCGCAGCCGGCCGTATCGTTTGCCTGAACACAAGAAAAAGGTGGTTCAGGAGGAATTAGGGGCAATGCTCGACATGGGAGTAATCGAGGAGTCCACCAGTGACTGGGCGAGCCCGATAGTTTTTGTCCCCAAAACCGACGGCTCGGTCAGGTTCTGTGTGGACTATCGCAAGGTGAACGCAGTGTCGAAGTTCGACGCGTATCCAATGCCGCGGGTTGACGAGTTGCTTGATCGGTTGGGCACGGCTCGATTTTATTCGACACTGGACTTAACAAAGGGCTATTGGCAGATCCCCTTGTCTCCATTGTCCAAAGAAAAGACAGCTTTCACCACGCCGTTTGGATTGCACCAATTTGTCACGCTTCCTTTCGGCTTGTTCGGGGCAACCGCTACCTTCCAGCGACTCATGGATAGGATTTTGCGTCCCCATGCCGCATATGCTGCTGCGTATCTGTATGACATCGTGATTTACAGTCACGATTGGCAGCGGCATATGCAGCATGTTAGGGCGGTCCTGAGGTCGCTGAGGGGAGTGGGGCTCACGGCCAACCCAAAGAAGTGTGCGATTGGGCGGGTGGAAGTAAGGTATCTGGGCTTCCACTTGGGTCATGGACAGGTGCGTCCCCAAATTGATAAGACTGCCGCGATTGCAACCTGTCCGAGACCCAAGACCAAAAAGGAGGTAAGGCAGTTCTTGGGGCTGGCGGTATATTACAGACGGTTTATTCATACCCTTGTATAATCGATGCCCCATCCTAAATAAACCCGTCTCTTCCGGGATACCCTGAAATTTTGAATATTCCGATCTAATATGATTTCTGACCTGTAAGGTTGCCAGAATAATAATCATACACGGTGTGTTAATAGGCCAGAGGAGAACTGGCACCCCGACTGAGTCTGGTTTCTCCCAAGGTTTATTTTTCTCCATCATGCCCTGATGGAGTTTTGGTTCCTTGCCACTGTCACCTTTGGCTTGGCTTGCTCAGTTGGGGACACTAAAATTATGATTAAAGTGAATCAACTAATTATACAAATAAAATGTATGTATTAGGTTTTATTTAATTCTATAAACTATAATACTGATATGCCAACATTGTCGCTATATGATAAATTAAAATAAGCTGATAACATCACTGTTTTCTCCAGTACGACTGTACAGCCAAATCTAATTTTGTTGCAATATTATCCTGTTTGACTCTGTGAAGCTGCTTTGACACAATCATGATTGTAAAAGCGCTATATAAATAAAGTTGATTGATTGATTGATTGATTTATGAGACCGCTCCAGTTCATGTGCAATGCAAATAATCGCTCCGTCACGGGATGTCTGCTATATTATTTATTTAAGCTTATTTATTAAATTCAGGCAAATGATGAAACATTTATTAAAATTAAGAAACAAATCTTAATGAAGTGGTCAAAATTATTTCTGACTCGATGTCTTTGACATATATTGCACATCTGTGCACGTTTAATAATCAATATAGCCTAGATGAAATTTAAAAATAACATTATAATATTTAAACATAACTATAAAATAAAATACATTGTTTGGCTAAAAAGCCTATCTTCTAGGAGCTCCTCCTTTCCTTTCGGCGCCGATCAAATGTTTGAACGAGGACGTTCATTTGGTGAATTTGCCTCGAGTATAGTTGGTGCTGCAAATAGTAATCCCATAATATTAAGAGTATTGGCAACGATATGCGTCTGTTCATTTATTCTTGTCAAAGTTAGCCGCTTAATTGACAACACACTGACGTCAGACGCATGTCCGCTAACAAACCAATCAATGTTCAGATCAGCCCACATAGAAGATGACGATGATGTAAAGTTCTTTGGTGTGCTGACATAACTGCAATGTGAAAGCAAACCAAAAATAACCAAATGTCCAAACACGAACTTTGGTTCAGACCTTGGTGCGGACTTTCAGGTGTGAAAACGCCCTTAGATGACCGCTCTGTTGCAAAGCTACTGTCCTCACTCCAGTCACTATCCAATTTTGCGAGTCTGACAGCTGTCAAACAAGTTGTCACTACGGGTCTCAGGTGCACCCGCCCCCCCGCTCAGCCCCGCCCTCGTCTCGTCCCCTCTGCCTCCGTTGGGCTCTGCCCACTTTTGCAGTATTTTTCAAATATTGCCAGTTAGGCTGTGAACATGAACGCATGTAATAACTGTTCAGAATTTTGCATTGAAAGCATGTGCTGTAATTTAGATATATTTTTTAGATGGTAGAATGCAGTTTTACAAATGCTAGAAACATGATTTTCAAATGAAAGATTGGTATAAAAGAACACACTTTTTTAAAATAAGTGGTTTAATTATAGCCAACTTAAAAGTTTTCGGTACATATCCTAATGTCAAGGATGAATAAATGATATTAAGTAAAGGATCTATGACCTCTGGAAACATCTCTTTTAATAGCCTAGTCAGTATAGGGTCAAGCATATATGTTGTTGATTTTGATGATTTAACAAGTTTAGCCAATTTTTCTCCTCCTATAGCAGTGAATGAGTGTAATTTTTCCTCAGTGACACTACAATGCTCTATCTGAAGTGATACTGTAGTAGATGGCTGCATGGTTATAATTTTTCCTAATATTATCAGTCTTACTAGTAAAGAAGTTCATAAAGTCATTACTGCTGTGCTGTTTACAAACATCAGAAGTTGAAGCATTATTTTTTTGTTAATTTAGCCACTGTATCGAATAAAGAGTTGAGAAATAAACATGGCCTTTCTATATGCAATCATGCTCTCTTTCCACAAATTGCGCAAAACCTCCAGTTTTGTTTTCTTTCAGCTGCATTTTTCTGGCTGCTGTTTTAAGGGCCCTGGTGTGCTCGTTATACCACAGCGTTGGATTATTTGCTTTAATCTTCTTTAAGCGCAGGGGAGCAACTATGTCTAAAGTGCTGGTAAAGAAAGAGTCAATAGTTTCTGTTGCAACATCAAGTTCCTCTGGGCTGCCCTTGAACAGCTGCAAGGAGCCCACTTCTTCACCAAGCTGGACCTGTGTAGCGCATACAATCTCATCTGATACAGAAAGGGGACGAGAGGAATACAGGCCACTATGAATACCTTGTTATGCCATATGGGCTGGCCAACTCCCCTTCCGTATGCCAAGGGTTTATGAACAAGGTGTTCTGGGAGTTCTCCATCACGTTTGTCATCGTCTACATTGACGATATCCTCATCTACTCCCGCACCCTGGCCAACCACCGCCATCACGTCACACCATCTTTACGTCAAGCTGGAGAAGTGTGAATTTCACAAGTCCAACATCTCATTCCTACATCATCAGTGCACAAGGCATCAAGATGGACCAGGGGAAGGTACGTGCTATCCACAACTGGCCACAACCCCCAATACAATGATATCGGGAACTGGGAATTGTTAGCCATCAAACTAACCCTCGAAGAATGGAGTCACTGGCTGGAGGGAGCCAGATATCCATTTGAAGTAATTACAGACCATCGAAACTTAGAGTACTTACGGGAAGTTTGTCATCTCAACCCAAAGCAAGCACGCTGGGCCCTTTTTTCACACATTTCCACTTTAAGATTACTTAAAGACTGGAAAAGAAGAACCTAAAAGCAGATGCATTTTCTCGTCTTTATTCCACCGAATTCTGTCCATCTCCTCCCGAACCCATCCTCCCTCCAGCCATCATTGCCAGTCCCATTTAATGGGCTCTGGAAGAACAGCTCTGCTGGGAGGTCCTGAGGGAAGGTTGAATGTTTCCACCTCCTTACGTCTCACCCTCATGAACTCAGTACACTCTAGACTGATAGACTGACAAACCCTCTCACTCCTCCATAACCATTCCTGGTGGCCCAAGATGACCCAGGATGTCGCTCAGTTTGTGAGAGGCTGTCCAAACTGCGGCATCACAAAGACCCCCCATCGTCTAACAGAACGTAAACTAGTTCCTCTGCCAATCCCCAGGCGACCATGGTCCCACATTAGTGTTGACTTCATGACTGACCTACCCTCCTCTGATGGTAATACCTGTATACTCATCACTGTAGACAGATTCTCCAAAACCTGTCGTCTGATTCAACTCAGGGTCTACCACCCGCCATCGAGACAGCTGAGGCCGTGTCTCATCATGTGTTCAGAAACTTTGGCATTCCAGAAGAGGTGGTGTCTGACCGTGGGGTGCAGTTCACTTCCCGGGTATGGAAATCTTTCCTCCAACTCCTGGGGGTCTTGGTCAGCCTCTCTTCAGGATACAAGCCACAAACCAACCGACAAACCGAGCGATCCAAGAAATCAGCCATTACCTGAGGTCATATTGTCACAACCATCAACACAGCTGGAACTGATTCCTGCCGTGGGCCGAGTACGCACAGAATTCACTGTGTCAGCCCACTACAGGTTTAACACCATTTCAAAGCGTACTTTGTTTCCAACCGCCTCTATCCCCCTGGTCGGGAGAACCATCAGATGTTCCAGCTGTGGGCCACTGGTTTGAGGTGAGTAAGAGGGTTTGGGACTTAGCACATGTACACCTGCAGAGGGCAGTATGGAGACATAAGAAACAGGCTGATGCTAGAAGATCTGCTACTCCCAGCTTCCTCCGAGTCAAAAGGACTGGCTCTCCACCCGAGACATCAATCTACGTCTCCTCTGTCGCAAGCTGAGTCCTCGATACATCGGCCCATTCACCATCCAGTGACAAATCAATGAAGTCTCGTATAGACTCAACTTACCCACTCATTATTGTATTTCACCTACCTTTCATGTCTCACTGCTAAAACCCTATACTAATCCTCTGGTCTCCTTTCCAACAGGATCTGGTGATGATGACATACCTCCTCCTCCAGTGGAATTTGAGGAAGGATCCATATACAAGGTGAACACAATCCTGGACTCACGACAGCAAGTCAGTCAACTACAGTACCTCATAGACTTGGAGGGATACGGACCAGAGGAATGGTCATGGGTCATTCGGAGGGACATTCTAGACCCATTATTACTCTCTGAATTCCACAACAACCACCCAGATTGTCCGGGACCCAGGGCTAGAGGCCCCCCCCGTTGCCGGGCATCAGGAGCCGCCCATGGAGGGAGGGGGTACTGTAAAAGAACCAGTAAAGTCACCTGTCTCTGCGATCACTTGAACTGCTAAGAGCTATGTTTACTTACGTCTCCTCTTCTGTGTGTGCGTGACAACAGGCAAATATGAAATGTATTAAAATGAGTTTATGATTGTTTTATATTCACTTAAGTTAAAAGTTGTTAAGGCCTAATAAATGCTGAAATTCATAACTTTCAGTTGTAGTTTTGAAATGTCTTTCATTAATGTTTAAAAAATATAAATTTCATAGACAACAGTAGATCAGTGATACTAGCCGTCATAAAAGTGTGTGTGTATATATATATATATATATACATATATATATATATATATATATATATATATATACACACACACACACACACACACACACACACACACATATATATATATATATATATATACACACACTTTTATGACACTTTTTATATATTGTCACAGTGTTTTGGGTTCTTTTTTCATGTTCTTCTTTCACGTCATGCCTTCTTTCACGTCATGCCTGTCTAAATTCACACTGAGAATTTAAAGAGTTGTGAGAAAATGAGATGCATATGACAGCACCTCAGATCAGTCGTGTTCGGCAGCAGCAGATCTTAAAGTGATATATATACAGTGGAAAATAACTATTTCTGCATTGATTATTACAAAAATACAGTATAACATAAAAATATTTACTTTTCTATTTATTTATTTTTTAAGTTTTATTGAAATTGATTTTTGACACAGCAGGCTTTAACAAAAATATAATAACCTAAAAAATAGTTTTCTTCTAAAGCTTATTGGGGTCAGTTAAAGACATGAGAAGTAATTGGAAGTGTGGGTTACCTGCTCTTCAAATAAAGGGACACAAAGCCTGGGTACAAAATCTGTTTTTTTCAAGAAAAATTAAGCCATGTTTCCCATTCCATGTATTGAGTTAAGCTGATCCTATAGGGAACACTGACATGGTCTCCGCAACCATGGTCTTCACAATGCTTTTAGGGAAACACTGTCCTGGTTAGTATGGGTTTTGATGTTAGTTTCAGTGTTTCAACTCAAAATATCAACTCAAAAGCTTTAAAAATACTGAGTCCACAATGCTCAAAAAAGACCCGGTTGTTTATGAATCCACTGTAATCCACCCTGTCTGCAAATGCATACAGTTCTGAACTCTTACTACTCTTGTTATGAGAGGGCATCCTGCAAAAATCACTCTAAGAACACAGATAATCCTGAAAGAAGTGAGAAAGAACCCCATGACAACAGAAAAAGACCTACAGAAATAAACATATGTGAAACTCTTTGTTCATCTACAGTCACTGAACAACACTGATAATATTTTTTTGTATATTTTTAAGATAATAGTGTATACATTCTCAATTCTTCATTTTTTAAACATTAAAAAAATACAGATAAACCATGCTATTGGTCTAATTGGTTAGGTTTTATGTTTTAGCATACTTGTCAGTGATAAAATAAGCTTTTTTTTAACATAGGCTACTTATGGCATATTGCATTTCATAATTTCATCTCTCTCTCTCTCTCTCTCTCTCTCTCTCTCTCTCTCTCTCTCTCTCTCTCTCTCTCTCTCTCTGTGTGTGTGTGTGTGTGTGTGTGTGTGTGTGTGTTTGTGTGCTGTTGTGTCCACAAAGATGGCAATATCCGACATTCTTGTCCTTGTGGGAACACTTGGTCCCCAAGAAGAAGATAACAACCGCTAATGTTGAAAATGCTGAAAATGTAGGGTTAGGGCCAAACATCATTATGTATTTACAATGTCCGCATTAAACATGGAAACGTATGCATGCGCTGTGCGTGTGCGTGTGTGTGTGCGCGCGTGCGCGTGTGCGTGTGCGTGTGCGCGTGTGTGTGTGTGTGTGTGTGTGTGTGTGTGTGTGTGTGTGTGTGTGTGTGTGTGTGTGTGTGTTTCCCACGGGAGGTGCCAGACGGCCAGTAATTTGGTTGTCTTGGCTCGTCTGGAGCAACACCTGCCCCCTCTCTGGGGAAACGGCCTTTCAGCCAAGAGGGAGAACAAGAAGCAAACACACGTAATGCAAAACCCACACTCCAATGCTTCGTCACTGACCACTCTTCAATCATTTTCCACTGAATTTACATATCTTGGCAAATGTATCTGTATTTAATCTTATTAAATTTAATAAAAAATACACTATTTTATTTTATTAGGCTATTCGTCATTTGTGATTAAAGAATCAACATGTTTTATTGTTATTTTATTTAAAAAAAGATAAATGAATAAACAACAACATTTGAAAAACAAAACCTACCGGCTACTGGCTGTCACTGCGATTTTACTACAAAATATGCACATAAAGCAATAAAGGACACGACCCTGAAAAGTCAAGAAAGATCTTTGGATACCAGATATGGAAAAAACAAACACACACACGCACGTACACACACACACACACACACACACACACACACACACACACACACACACACACACACACACACACACACAACGTATTGTATATTTTTTGTGTGTTTATGAATATAAAACGTTGAAAAAAAATGTTTTTGGTCATACAAAGAATTGCCGGTCTTTTGTTTCATAAATCACAGACCTACAATTCAGTCGAGATTAGTGGACCATTGATTTAAATATTTGTTATTCAAAAAAAAAAAAAAAAAAAAAAAAAAAAAAAAAAAAAGAAAAGAAAAAAAGAGAGAGATTTCGTTGTAATAAATTCGTTGTTCTAATGCATGTCAAACTTGTGCAGAAAACAACAGATTTGTCTAACTAATTGCATCACAAAATATATAGATTAATCCAATAAATGAACACTAAAGGTGTTAGTTAATGCTTAACATTTTTCTCATAATTACTGAATGCCAAAGTCTAACACACGATAACTTTTCTTTTAGCTACATCGCCTACAACCAACTTACATTATTCTAGACAACAATCTTTAAAACAAACCATAAATAAATAAAGAATATTGACGTGAATCATATATCAAAACATATTTAACAAGAGGCCTATAATAAATAACAAATAAATATTTAAATACGAGTGGACACGATGTCATAATTCAAGTGGCACTTGTACGTAATTTCATCCTGATTGAAATAATAATAAGATATACAGAGCAGCTATTAGAGGAGAGCGACTGATTTTTCTCCTCATTGATATACGTGATGTAACGGGTTAGCCAATCTCTGTACTTTTCCCAGAAGAAAATACATTGGTGTGTCCATAGCATATAATAACATAAGTTATTCAATTTGTTTTAAGTCCCTCTCGACCTTATTGCATCATTTATTCTGTGTATACAGCTTAAAGCAGGGACCACAGTCTTGAATGGTTCTCAACTCTTTGAGCAATCACCATTTTGGTTAAAAGAGGGTAGCCTATTATTTTCGCTCTAAGCTATAATATCTCATTAATTTCATCAATACCTGTCTAATGAACACTTGGGTGGTAGCCATCTTATGTAGGCTAGTTTCAATCTCTTCCGATTGCACTTACAAAGTAACCTATAGGTAGCGCAAAAAGCCAAAATGTCAGACCACAAACTGAAAAATTACGATATGTTGTTTGCCGAAAATAGCCCCCTATATGTCCTTAGGGTAGGCCTATGTTCATAAATAGGGACCTTCTGTTAAACATCCAACACATGATTTAGATATGAAATGTAACAAATAGCTAGTCTCAGAATTTCAATCTTCGACAGCTTTTTGTCAGGGGGCAGGGTAGGTAACAGCTTCCTCAGTTCGGCAAAGGCAACATTGAAGGCTTCAACCCGGATTCTCTCGCGGGTGGCATGGGCAGAACGATATTTGGCTGTGGCGCGTCTGCGCCTCCTCTTTTCCTCCCTGCTGAGGGTTTGAGGGACCAGAGACTTCGTCTTGCCCTCTCCCTCCATGGGCTCATCTGTTATGCATCCAACCTTGATATCGTTCAGCATAGTTTCAGCGTCTGACTGGCTCCACGGCAGATCTGAATCAGTTTGTTCCGGACTTAACATCATTTTCGGTTTTAACCCGTTTCTCCTTATGTAGCCTATCAGTTTCACAAAGTCCTGAAACACAAAAATGTCATACTCAATTACAATTAGGTCAATAAAACAACACTTGTTTTTTTTTTTTTTTTTTTTTTTTACATAGTTGCGTTGTTTTTCCCCTCCCAGATTCTTTATCTGCCGTTTCTTTTTGCCTTCCCTAATTCTCTTTTTGCACATTCTTTTTGATTATCTTTGGTTGTCACTTAAGAATAAGATATTTCCTGGATAAACAATAGCATTTTCATCATAACAGCTCTAACAAAAATTCAGTGGTCGTGGCAATGTAGGCTATTTGCAGATAGTGCATGGCAAATATTGTGGAACATTTTAATACATTTTATACCACTTATTGCAGTTACTGGGAAAACTGCACATTTCAAGCGTCTAAAATTTTGATTACATTTTTTTAATTTGTTTTTTTTAATGTTTAAAATATGTCTATTTAAATATGTTTTATGTACAATATTAAGTGCAAATATGATAATTCTGGAATCTGTTCTACAATTAGAGTCATCCATCTGTCACACTAACGCTTGGCACGTGCTGCCCGACAGGACAAAACGGAACCAGAATAATAAATGGTTCAAAAGGTTAACATCTGTTCTGGGAACTTTGGTTTTAGATCAGCATAAATTCTCACTCACAATTGATAATGGAAAGCCACGATATTTGTAAGGTTACATCCTACATATTTACAACATCTATAGATGTTGTCGATATAGGCTACGTTTCATTTAGTCTATTGCAATAGGTTAAATTCAATTTTAGATTATTGTTAGTTTGGAAAAAAAATATGCTCAATGTGAAAAGGCAATGGGAAATTTTTAAAGATTGGTTTGTGAACTATATTTATACAGTTAAACTATAAAACTTAAATAGAAGAACATTTTTAAACAACAATTGTTCAAATAATGGTTAATTCATTTGGACGGGACAGTTTTCAAAATAATTTAGCCAAACTCAAAGTTATAAACATTTTACAAACACGAATATTAAAATGACTATATAGCCTAAACCATAATAAACCTTACCTAACTATACCTTTCAGAGAATACAAGTATAGATATAATATAACAGTGAAGTAGCCTATAATTTACACGAAAAAGTGAACAAACCGTGTTATGACACCTCCAGAAAGAAGGACCTGTACAAGCTGTCCAACTCTTTACTCTATCCTCGTGTCTTTATGCAATTTCTTTCATTAAGCATCTTCCCGCCGCGTTGTTATATTTCTTCATTTACATTGAGATCCAACGATAACAAAATTATATCTGTTTCTGTCAAAATTGTGATGCTGATCAATTCTGCCTTTCACCGTTTCTCGTTTTTAAAAATAATGGATGGTTCCTTCGATCTTGAGATAAAAATCTGATGCATCGTTACCCGAGGCTCTAGACAACAGAGATGCTCTACCGATAAGACTGTAGAAAAAGTAATTAAATGTTGTTAGTCCTTTTGAGAGAGACTTCGATTACTTGAGAATGAACTGGCGGTAAAACAGCTCTTTAATAGAAAACCATCTCCGTTAAATCCTGCCTTCTCTTCTATTTCGCTAGAGCTCCGTCGCCTGATCAGAGTATAACGGATCAGGGTATGATAGAATAGTTTTAAGTAAAAGCTGTTCAGAATGACAGAGGGTTGGAATATATTTATGGGGTGGTATTGTCTAACACCGCCCCTTCGCATCATACCTTCCTGTCTTGTCTCTCTCCACCCATCTCCTCCAGGTTAGCTGGAAAGGAAAAAACAAAAACAACAACAACAAAAAACAGGCTTACTATATTTACCACCCACACACTCACACTCACACGCACCTATAGCAATAACATAACATAACATAACATAACATAACATAACATAACATAACATAACATAACATAACATAACATATAGCCTATAGCCATGTATTTAGCTACAACATTTCTTAGCCTTTGTAGTTGAAAAAAAAATCTGTGTTAGTTCACAGTGCATTACATTTTAAATCATCATATTTTGAGGAAAAAAAATTCTAAGTAGATGTTCAGATTAACCCTAAAATAATAAATGCTGTGTGTGTGTGTGTGTGTGTGTGTGTGTGTGTGTGTATATATATATATACACACACACACACACACACACACACACACACACACACACACACACACACAGCATTTTAGGATATATATATATATATATATATATATATATATATATATATATATATATATATATATATATATATATATATATATATATATATATTCTAAAATAAATAAATAAATAAATAAATAAATATGTAGCAAATACCCAGCAAACACAACGTTGGCAAAACGTACTAAACCTAACGCCTGTTTCACACCGCAAGCGTGAGCAGCGCGTGAGCAGCACTTCAGCGTAACTACACCGTGACTGCAGCTGCAGACGCGCGAGTGTATTCACACTGGAAGCGTTGGTGCAGCGTCACAGCAGCGGCTCCCACAATGATAGAGCCTATAGCTGTCTGAGTATTAAATACTAAACTAAAATAAATTATTATATTTTCTGGCTAGTTTACTTTACTTTTTATAATACTTTCACCCAAACTGAATAATTAAAACAAATTTAAATGGGTAAATCTTCTACAGATGATTTTTATTCTTCGTTTTCTTTTTCTGCATTTTGAGCGCTTTTGTGGTATTATATTTATTTTGTCCATCAAAAGTGTGCTTTCGCTTTACACCCGTGACTGCAGCTGCAGACCGAGAGCCTTTACCTGTCTGAATATTAAATACTAAACTAAACGAAAGTTTGTTTCATTTTCTGGCTAGTTTACTTTATTTTTTATAATCATAACCATACTTTCACCCAAACTGAATTATCAAAACAAGTTTAAATTGCTAAAATCTTCCACAGATATTTTTATTCTTCGTGTTCTTCTCTGACATACTCCAGTTTTTGTTCAAATACACTACACGTGCTTCCTGCGTGCATTTTAGGCACTTTTTGTGTGAAATCACATTTATTTTGTCCTTCAAAAGTGTGCTTTCACTTTAATTGAGCGTCAGAAGCGTCAGCAGCGCAGCAAAAATAGGCTCGCAGCCGAAACCCCCGCTTCACTGCTGCTCACGCGACGCTCCTGCTTGACGCTCACGTGCTGCTCCTGCTCCCGGTGTGAATGCACTCATTGATTAACATGGGCGCCGAAAAAAATACGCGCCGCTCACGCTTGCGGTGTGAAACGGCCGTAACAACGTTGACACAACATGACCAAAAGGTTGCTATAATACGTTGTGTGGTGAAGGTTGTTACAGTGTTGTCACAACGTTGACATTGAACCACCGTCCAGGGCCATATAGAAGCATATATAAGCAATATTGCTTAAAGTTGTGCCAAGGTATCTGGACAACCACTGGGCGACCTGTACTCGTCATCACTGTCCTGAAGCGTGAATATCAGCCTTCTAAATTTCAACTAACAGGGCTAATAACTTGATACGCGGCTACGTGAGTATTGCTTTTAATTTACCTTAGCTTATATGTAAATATTTAAACAAGCTACAATTTCCATGTCTACGTGACATTCATTCGTTCTTTATTTTACAAACTATAATTTAAAAAAAATAAAAAATAAATGGATAAATCATGTTATTATTCATGGAGTTGCGATTTCTTTTAAAGTTACCAGATTTACTCAGATCCTTACCGTTAAGAAAAGTGTTCAACATCTCATACCTGCTGGTTTCTGGACTTGCATTTCTCCTTTGGATTTGTTGATATTTCCTGGACATGATTCCGGTTACCGATCTCATATCACCCTAGCCTAGAAATCTAGACGCACCCTAGCGGCAGCAAATTTAATTTGCCCGCAAGTGTGGTCTAGCAACTCTCAATTCCTATCTGAGCTGTATTCCTCAGAATCTGGACGGCCCAATCACATCGTGTATAGAGTCGGTGGGCGGGGCCATAATGACGACGGCTGAGTTGCGTTTGCGTGCTTCTAGTAACACAGTCTTCTAGTAAACACAGAACCGGCGAACGGCGGCGGTCTTTCGAATCAGCTCTGCCCGCGCCTCCGGAAGACTTGGAGTTAAGCTTTCCTCTGAGAAAAGAACAAAGAGCGGCACTGAAGTCATTCTTTAAAAGGGAAGATGTGTTCGGAGTTTAGCCGACCGGATACGGCGAATGTTTAATCAGTCAGCGAGCTCCCCTTCACCGTCGTTGCTCCGGTTGGTGTACCGCTATCCTATCGCGTGCAGCGGGAGTTTGAAAGACAACCGTTTATCCCGCCCCTCGGATTGAGCCCTGTCTATGGTGAGTTTCCTGACCAAACATCTTGATATGGGTCTGGCTTGTCAGGCTAATATCACCCTTCATTCGAATACAATTTTCTTCCATCTACAAAACCCGTTTTTTTCCCTTAAATGTTCTGTCCTATCTTTCCTTTTTTTGTGTGCTTGATGTATTATACTTAAACTAAATATTTGTTTATTCTATTTTATTTATTTTTTACAAAATGTATCTGTAAGTATGATCGCTTACCACATGCTGTTATAATAAAGTTGAATTAGTTGAATAATTGTGTATGTCATTTTTACTCTTCAAAAGTGTGTTGCAGGTGTTGATTATAAATAATTTACTGTTAGGCCCATAAATAATAGGATAAACAGGCATATAAAAAGTATAATGTCTGAAATTAAAAATGAACCACTATGGGGAATGGGGAATATAGCATTAAAAAAATAAGTTGTCAGAATGTCGTCTTGAAGTTGCTGAATGTTGCGCAACAACATTGCTACAGCCCCGTCGCGTCTTACAATTCTACTTTGTTACAATGTTGCGAACACGTCGACATGCAACGTTGCAATAGTAGAAATGCAACGTGCCACAGACGTTGCCACAACGTAAACGTGTTTGCTGGGTAGGTGGCGCTGTTACGAAATATATGTGGTGTTGTCAGAGAGAAGTGACAATGACACATGCGAAGTTTGGTATCATTATGAAAAAGCATTGCAGAGATACATCTTCAAGATTATATCGTCACTGCGGTATACGAACGGTTTGTCTATCGACACCAAATCACACTTTTGTCAGCACAGTCTGAAGATGATACAATTGATTTTGGTGAAAATTGGACAAATGGTCTAGGTTAAATTAGAAAAGGGTTTTTAAAGAAAAACAAAATGGCGAACAGGAAGTTAGAATCTATGTTACTTGGCATCTAAGGAATATATACAGACCAGTTTTATTACAACAGGCAACTCTAATCAAAAGTTATTTGCAATTTTTGGGAAATTTCATTGTAACTTCGCACCAAAGCTTTTTGAGTACCTTCAGGCAATGGTGTCAGAGACACATACCAATGTTTTAAGATATAGCATTGCCATTTTTTCACATAATGGTCAACACCCAAAATGGCCGATATGGGAAAACTGGGTATCGTATGACTCACTGTATGATGCACTGAATCTAAAGAGACCAATTTTTGGTCAAAGCATTCAGAAGTTAAAAGCAAAAATTTTACATTTTCTCCCTGCTGAGATTCACCACAAGCAAAATCTACTAGCTGCAGCCCAGGTTCCAGAATCAAATCACTGAGGGTGCTTCTGAAATTACATCACATTAAATTACATTTATGATTATTTATATTCTTTATTCTTTATTTTTTCTGAAATGGGTAATTTATTTTATAAATAATTTTTGATACAATTTTTTTTTTTTTTTTTTTTTTGAGATTTGTAGTTGCTCATGATTTGTTGGAAGTGTAAATAACCCTCAGTCATTTAAATTAGTTTGGGGATTAGCATATTATTCTCATATTATTCCTTGTTATGTATCATAATTCTACATATTCTTAATATTAGTTATGTGTTTTATTATATTTTGGAAAGTTACTTTGCACTGTTTATGTTATTGAGACGAAATTTTGAATATTCCAATCTAATATGATTTATGACCTGTAAGATTTGACCAGAATTGGCTTATGTTTGTCTCTTATTGACAGAAGCGATGGAGATCTTTTTTTTTGTTGCCATTACATCTCTCAGCCCCGGCACAAGAATTTTCTCTTCATTACCACAACCTTGTCCAATCTATAACCTTGATTAAAGATGTGGTTGCAGTGGTTTTCTCACCAAATTCTACATCACGTCTGCATTTAAAATGCTGCCTATCCACCCAGATTTGGTGTACGCTGGCACAGAAAATTCTACTTTGCTGTCCATTTAACTTTTAGCTGCAAAAGTAGCCCAAGATTTTTGACATGCTATCAGAAGCTATTTGCTGGATTTTTTCCAACAACTACTCAATTCCCTATACATAATTAATCTGCTAGAGGATTTCCTGATCATCCTCCACCCAACTCCATTTTAACCGTGCATATTTTCACAGTCCAAAAGGTCTTCTCTGAGCTTGGGATTCCAAACGCCCAAGACCAGCGACAGCAATCAAATTCCTGGGCATTAATTTGGATACAGGCCTCATTGTCCAAGGAAAAAATCGACAGGATAATTCTGGTAGCATCTAGCCAGAGACTGAGTGAGTGATAGACTAACTGAGCTCAGTGTCTTTTAATGTTTATTTTAGGTTTCATACACTTCAAATAACATTACACAATCATAAAAATGTCACAGGTGGCGGCGCGGACACTCAGTAACACAATCATTTACTACCCAGTTCCCTCACGTAATGTCATATAGGGTGAATTCAGGGTGATTGGGACACTTTTCATCTCTTTTTATCACTTTTCACTTTTCACTTGACATCTCAATGTCAAAAAGTGTCCCAATCTCCTTGAATTCACCCTATATCAGGAGAAGTGGATAATCTTGTAAACCCAGAAAGCTACATCAGTGTTGTAAACATATAATGGCGGTGCGGACACCCACAGCCCATGATAACTGATGTAATGTCACATATATCAGGAGAAGTGGATGATCTTGTGTTGTAAATCCAGCAGGCTCTGACTCCCTGTCAATATTGAAAACATTTAATGGCGGCACTCCACCCCGCCCACACCCTGTCACAACTTGCCGATCAACAAACATATCATTTTTTTTTAAACTATAAGGTGGTCACTTGCATGTATTTAATTTAGTCAGTAAATATTTGGTATAAATATTTGGTATATTCATATTAAATATTTGGTATATTCATACTCTTGTGTAATCAACGCCCCATCCTAAATAAACCCGTCTCTTCCGGGATACCCTGAAATTTGAATATTCCGATCTAATATGATTTCTGACCTGTAAGGTTGCCAGAATAATAATCATACACTGTGTGTTAATGGGCCAGAGGAGAACTGGCACCCCGACTGAGTCTGGTTTCTCCCAAGGTTTATTTTTCTCCATCATGCCCTGATGGAGTTTTGGTTCCTTGCCACTGTCGCCTTTGGCTTGGCTTGCTCAGTTGGGGACACTAAAATTATGATTAAAGTTATTCAACTAATTATACAAATAAAATTTATGAATTAGGTTTTATTTAATTCTATAAACTATAATACTGATATGCCAACATTGTCGCTATATGATAAATTAAAATAAGCTGATAACATCACTGTTTTCTCCAGTACGACTGTACAGCCAAATCTAATTTTGTTGCAATATTATCCTGTTTGACACTGTGAAGCTGCTTTGACACAATCGTGATTGTAAAAGCGCTATATAAATAAAGTTGATTGATAAAAATAATACAAAATAAAACATCACATGTTAAGTTTGATGTGTTACCATGGAAATTAGAACACGTCATTTTATAATAGCGTTGGCATTAAAAAACTCAGGCCAGGCTGCCAGTCTGGATATTTAGAACATACGTGGGTATGATACATGGGTTAAGCAATGTAAAAGACTGTTCTTTTTCTATAATAATCTGGTTCCCTTTCGAAAGGGAACTCGCGCTGCCTCAGCTGACGCTATGGGGAACGCCTTCAGCGTGAAAGGTGTCTGAAATCGCTATCAAATCACAATCCTACTGACCGTCGGCAGCTGGTGATGTCATCACCGTGCGACCAGGAAGTATAAAAAGGCACCGTGCCAACATGACAACATCCTTTCGTCTTCAGGGACTGTCTTGTCTGGTTCGCTAGAAAGTCTTTCTAAAGTGGAATGAAGTGCACACGCAAAGTGAAGGGAGCGTACAGGAAGTGCGCTGATCCGTGTCTCAGGTTTCTCACGCCTGGGGACACACACACCCTTTGTGTGCTCTGCCTGGGGGAAGAGCACGCGCGGGAGGTTCTCGAGGGGGCTTCCTGCGCAAACTGCGAGCGTTTTTCCGACTGAGGACGCTCCGCTCTCGCTTGGCCTTCTTCTCGAGGGAAGAAGAGCCAGCATTTGGGAGCGGTCCCGCTCATGCCGAGGCTGAGCGGCGCCGTTTGTCCTGGGGCTCCCAGATGGATCTGGCTCATCGTCTGGAGAACACAGTGCTCGCGGACGATCAGCCAGGTCGCGAGAGCAGGCGGACGGAGGAGGAGTCGGATGGAGACTCCTCCTCTTCGTCAGCCCGTGCTTTTCCAGTTGGCCTACCCCCTGATGCGATGGCAAAATGGGGCGGCGCCCAGGCAGGAGGGTGTCCCTGGCCCATCAAGATCCGAGGATCATCAAAAAAAAAAAAAATATATAAATAAATGGGCCAACGCAGTAGCGTGGCCTCTCGTGCGCCCCCTCCGTGGAGGAGTAGGACGTGGAAGAGGCGGGACACCCGCAACACGAGGAGGGACATCGGGGAGAAGATCCGCTTCCAGCGCCCAAAGCGAGGTAGTGAGTCTCCGCCCCCGAGGGCGCGGAAGTGATGTTGTGTCCCCTCCTTTGTTGTTCTGTTGTTTTTCTTTTTTCTCCCCGGGCGCGCTTTACACCAGGCCGCGCGGGCTGATGATGAGCGGAGGTGAGACTCTGACGAAAGCCTGCCAGGCCGGTGTGTGCTCTGCCCGCACACAGTGCATCGTCTCTGGGAAAAGCGGCATTTCGCGGCCACCTCCTTGGCCTTACATGTGAGAATAAAGCGCCCCACCCTCAGGTTAGTGCGCCGAAGCATGCATGTTACATGAAGCGATGAGGCACTGAAAACAGCGGGTGAGTCCCCTTTTAGGGCAAACATTCTTCTTTTTTGCCGTATGTTCGGACTCTATGCTTCCCTGAGGGATATTTTGTCTACAAAAGATGAAGAAAAGTGTAACAGTTGGAGAAGTGGGCCTGTAGTTCCCCGGTAAAGGTGGCTAGAACGATGTTTGTGATAAACACAGTGTGTTTATGTAGGCTGTATGTTTGCTAGTGTAGCAACAGTAGTTTATAAGGCTGGTTTCTCTTCTGGATATGTGTAATATGAGCAGTTGAGGCCTCCGCACATGCCGCGGGCATGTAGCGGCGATATAAACTAACGTATGTTCTCCTGGCGAACGTTTTTAGCCGTAGCCACCTCTGGGTAGCGTTGGCACCTCTGCTAGTGAAATACCTAGATGAATTTGTGAGGTTAGGCTAGCGCATGAACTGCAGTAAGGTCTGTCCCAGTCCTTTTTAGGGCCGTTGTTGTGGGATTATCAGACCGATGCTAGTGCATCAGGTTGGCCTAGGCTGCTCATGAGTAAGAGCGATGTCCGGAGGCTCTGTTTTGACAGACAGGGTTGGCCAAGCTGGGGTGTCCCACAGAAGTGATGCCAGGTGAGGCCTCCCTGGTGGCATTCGGTGAAGGTTTTTCCCGAATTAGTGACGGCTGGTGGCGCCCTCGGGTCCCCTAGCCACATTCCCTTAAGGGACTCCTTCCTTCGGAAGTAGTAGGTCCCAGGCCCTCGAGCAAGCCGAGAGTAGGAAACCTCAGTTGAAACTTGTTTAGGTTCTCTCTTAGGCATATAGCTTGGGCTATGACCGTAGGGAATGATGTCACTGGCAGCCTGTGTGGCTAGAGGGGGAGTGGTTCAGACTTTCCGCGAACACTCGTCCAGGCAGTTCTCACTGCCAGTAAGGGGCGTGCACTCCCCTCAGCATGGCGGCGTGGGTATATTGTTCCCCATAGCGTCAGCTGACGCAGCGCGAATTCCCTTTCGAAAGGGAACGTCCCCGGTTACGTATGTAACCTTAGTTCCCTGAGAACAGGGAACGAGACGCTGCGTCACATGGCCATGCTTCAAGGTGTGCCTGCCCACAGTCCCTTCAGACGAAGCGGATGTTGTCATGTTGGCACGGTGCCTTTTTATACTTCCTGGTCGCACGGTGATGACATCACCAGCTGCCGACGGTCAGTAGGATTGTGATTTGATAGCGATTTCAGACACCTGTCATGCTGAAGGCGTTCCCCATAGCGTCAGCTGACGCAGCGTCTCGTTCCCTGTTCTCAGGGAACTAAGGTTACATACGTAACCGGGGACGTTTCTCCCCTGTGGATATTCAACTGTTTACCGACTCGGCCTCTTCCATTGGTTTCGGGGGATATTACCAAGGCTGTACCCAGCTAACAAAAAGTTGTTTATCAGAACGTTTTGTTAACATGCCCTTTAAGTTATGAAAACGTTATTTGTGAATGTTTTGTACACGTTGAAAACGTCCAGTTTTTTTAATGTATTAAGAAAGTTTAGTTGTTTTATGTGTACATTATAGAAACATTCCATTTTATCATCTTAAAAACGTTATGAAAATGTAGGCTAATTAGTTAAATGTTTCAAATGTAGGTTTTTTCCATGTATTGAGAACGTTTTTTCTTGGTTTATGTGAACGTTATATTCTATCATCTTGAAAAAGTTGTGAAAATGTAATTAGCTAATGTTCTTTAAATGTTTCAAATGTGCGTTTTTTCTATGCATTAAAGGTGCCCTAGAATGATTTGAAACAATATGTTAAATTGTTCTCTGATATCTACATAGAGGGTATGTGGCTTATTTAACCCTCAGGTGGTGTTCAAAACCCTATAACACCTGAAATGTTCCCGGTCAAAAATGACCAGCCCATAAAAAATATCGGTAACGCTTTAGATTACGGCCCGCAAAGTACTGCATAATTAAAGTAAATTTACAGCATAACTTTCAGTAATTATAGTGTAACTATAAAGTAATTATATGGGAACAATATGTAATATTGGGGGAATAAAGGGGTAACTATCAGGAAAATTTACAAATTATTTATACTGTAAGTATTTTTTAATTAAGGGGTAATTATACTGTAAGTATTTTTTAATCAAGGGGTAATTATACTGTAAGTATTTTTAATTAAGGGGTAATTATACTGTAAGTATTTTTAATAAAGGGGTAATTATACTGTAAGTATTTTTTAATTAAGGGGTAATTATACGGGGTAATTATACTGTAAGTATTCTTTAATTAAGGGGTAATTATACTGTAAGTATTTTTTAATTAAGGGGTAATTATACTGTAAGTATTTTTTTATTAAGGGGTAATCATCCGTGTAGTTACAGGGTAAGTATGGATGTGCAGGGTGTAAATTAAAGTGGCTCTTGTTCTCCTCTTGTTTCATGTAGTTACAGTAAGTATGGATGTGCAGGCTGTAAATTAAAGTGGCTCTTGTTCTCCTCTTGTTTCATGTAGTTACGGGGTAAGTATGTGCGGGCTGTAAATTAAAGTGGCTCTTGTTCCCCTCTTGTTTCATGTAATTATAGGTTAAGTACAATAAAAACACGAATAAAATCTGACATCACTCAGAAACCTTTATTTAAAAAATTAAAAATAAAAACTTAAAAAAAAAACAGATTTAGAACATTCATTTGCTTCACCCTCCTCATGTTCCTCTTCTTTTTCTTCCTTGCCACAGATGAATCTTAAGAAGGATCCCACATGTCTCTAGCTATTATTCTGTAACTGTTACACTGAAAATACAGTGTGCGCAGAAATGTCCTCACCGTTTACTCGTCTTTTACCATCATGCTTTATTTCCTCAGATTAACACAGATAAATAAATAATCTCTGCTATTATTAAAACTCATTTGGGTTTCTAAGAGTTAAGGCATCAAACAGCACATACAGCAATAACGTACTCGGTTACTTTCGTAACCTCGGTTCCCTGAGAGAGAGGAACGAGTATTACGTATGGGGAAAACTCCTTTTCTCGAGAATATGAAGCAAAACTTTATTAATAAAGGTATCCATTTAAAGCGTAGTGCCGCTGTACGGCCATAGCCCAGCGCGAGGAGTGCTCTGATTGGCTGGGCCGCGGCAACTGCAGGAACCTATGGTGAGGCGGCTGAGAGGAACGAACCAATGGGGGGCGTTCCAGAAAGCCCGCCGTAAAAGGTGCTTATATTTGTATACAGGAGGCTATATAAGACCCTAATTCGCCATAGGTGTCAGGTTTTAAGATCGACTGAAGTGATACCTGAGAGGCATAAACACGGCACGAAACCCTTGAAAAAGAGGCCTGGTCGAAAACCCTTTCGAGAGAGGTTCCTCGTATTACGTATGGGGAACACAATGTAAAGCGTCGTGTGTGCTGACTGACCCAGTATACCCAAAGCACATGTTAATAAACCCCCGAGAGACCGACAGAGGCGGCTTACAAGGGGAATGAAGAACCGGAAGAGTCGGTTCATTTGAACAGCTGATCGGACATAGCCGGATCTTATGATGAATGAATAGTGCTTAGGGACTAATGTGTACAGGCCAAAAAACGTAAGGCAATCTGTTTGCCAGGGTCAAGATAGAGCCTAGATGAAGAGAAGCCCTGCTTGTAGAGCTAGAACCTCCAATTTGTAGAATCTGATAAAAGTGGACAGAGAGGCCCAGCCTGCCGCCGCACAGATATCTTCCAAAGAAATGCCACACGACCAAGCCCAAGATGAGGCCATGCCTCTAGTGGAGTGGGCTTTAATGCCTATAGGGCAAGTCAGGTTTTTAGACTCATATGCCAGCGAGATCGCGTCCACTATCCAGTGTGAGAGTCTTTGCTTCGTGACAGCACAACCTTTAGTGCGGCCGCTGAAGCAGACAAGCTGTCCGACTGCCTGAAGGGGGAGGAGCGCTCCAGATACAGTATCAAAGCTCTGACCGGGCAGAGTAGGTTCGCGTCCTGTTCACCCTGAGACGCGGGTAATGGAAGCAGAGTAATAACCTGTGCTCTAAAAGGGGTAGAAAGCACTTTGGGTATAAAACCATGTCTTGGTTTGAGAACAACTTTGGAGTTGTTGGGCCCGAACTCGAGACAGGACGGGCTCACTGAGAGTGCGTGTAAGTCACTCACACGTTTAACCGAGGCCAGAGCCAGCAGAAACGCGGTTTTGAGTGATAAAAGCTTTATGGTCGCGGTCTTGAGTGGCTCGAAGGGGGGACCCTTCATAGCGTCTAAAACCACCGCGAGGTCCCAAATAGGGACCGAGGGAGGGCGAGGGGGGTTCAATCTCCTAGCCCCTTTAAGAAAACGTACAATGAGCTCACTTTTCCCTAGTGAATGTCCCGCAATCTGAGCGTGGTTGGCTGCTATGGCGGCAACATAAACTTTGAGCGTGGAGGGGGAACGACCCGCATCCAGTAGCTCTTGGAGAAAAGCGAGCACTTCTGCTGTTTCGCATGAGCGTGCGTCGATATTTCGGACGGCACACCAGTTAGAAAACACCGACCACTTCAGAGTATAGAGCCGCCTAGTCGCGGGGGCTCTAGCTTCCGCAATAGTGTTCATAACTCTGTCAGAGAGGTTTCCCGATACCAGTTGATGGGCCATATGTGGAGGGCCCATAGTTCGGGACTGGGATGCCAGATCTTCCCCTTCGCCTGCGTGAGGAGGTCTTTCCTCAGCGGAATGGGCCATGTGGCTGTGTCTGACAGCTGGATCAGATCGGAGAACCACGTTCGGTTCCTCCAGAGCGGGGCTATTAAAAGCATCGTGGATGCTGTCTCCCTGATTTTCTTGATGGTTTGCGGCAGCATCGCGATCGGGGGGAAAGCATATAGTGGGAGACTGGGCCAGACATGGGCCAGGGCGTCCCTGCGTTTGTAGAAAAATATTGGGCAGTGAGTGTTGTCTTCTGAGGCGAAGAGATCCACCTTCGCTCTGCCGATCAAATTTTGATCAAGGTTTCAAATTAAGAGAACCGTTTGCAGGTGAAGAGACCATTCCCCTGGGGGAATGGGTCCCCTGGATAACATATCCGGACCCAGATTCAGAATACCTGGCACGTGAGCCGCCCTCAGGGAGCTCAGGTTGTGCTCTGCCCATAAAAGGAGATGCTTCGCCATGCGGTGAAGGCCATGCAGGCCGCCCCTGGCGATTTATATACGCTACCACCGACATGTTGTCTGTACGAACCAAGACATGGTGGTTCTTTATATGTGGAAGGAAAGCTCTCAGAGATAAGGCGACCGCTTTCATCTCTAGACAGTTTATGTGCAGCCGTTTCTCTGTTTCTGTCCACAGGCCAGAGATCGGCTTGCCCTCATGTAGGGCTCCCCACCCTCGAGTGGAGGCATCTGTCGAGACCACTTTCAACTTCGTAACCGTGCCCATAAGCACGCCCCTCCGATACCACTCTGTCCCCGTCCAAGGAGCCAAAGCTTTGACAACGCTGTGGTTTACTTTGACAGGAAGACGGCCCCATTTCCATGCGTAAGGAGGGACACGGGCGTGTAGCCAAAGCTGGAGGGGACGCGTGTGTAACAGTCCCAGCCTGAGCACTGACGATGCGGAGGCCATAAGGCCGAGCATCCTCTGAAAATGTTTCAGGGGAACACGAGTCCCGGCTTTGAATGAAGCCGCCCTGTTCTGGACGGATAGCGCACTGTGTCGTTAGCCACGCGTTCATGAGTCTCGAGTCTAGAATTATGCCCAGAAAATATATCTTTTGAGTGGGGGACAGCGAGCTCTTGGCGATATTGATCCTGAGACCCAAACAGTCTAAATGGTTGAGGAGCCAGGATCTGTGTGTTAGTAGTTGTGCTCGAGACTGGGCTATCACTAGCCAGTCGTCGAGGTAGTTGAGCACCCGCATCCCTTTCAGCCTGAGCGGGGCTAATGCCGCGTCCATACATTTCGTAAACGTGCGAGGCGCCAGGGATAACCCGAATGGCAGGACCGTGTACTGATAAGCCTGCTCCTCGAAGGCGAATCTCAAGAATGGCCTGTGGTGGGGGGCTACCTGAACGTGAAAGTACGCATCTTTCAGATCTATCGTGAAAAACCAGTCCCCGGGGCGAATGTGCGCGAGGATCTCACCGTCACCGTCAGCATTTAGAAAGAGCGAGACATTAGAGCTTTGTTCAAATGCCTTAGATCTAGGATTGGCCTGAGCCCTCCGTCCTTCTTCGGAATGAGAAAGTATCGGCTGTAGAAGCCCGACTCGCTTCGGGATGGGGGAACGGGCTCCACCGCTCCCTTCTCTAACAGTTTTGAAATCTCGGTGCGAAGCACGTGACTGACGCTGCTTTTCACCGAGGTCTCGACCACAGCGCGAAAGCGCGGGGGCCTGCGAGCGAACTGTAGCGAGTAGCCCCTTTTTACTATGTTCACAACCCAATTGGATACACCGGGCATGGCTTGCCAGGCCTGAGCCCGACGCGATAGTGGCTGGAGCTGGCACAGATAAGGGTCGCCTACTAGAGGGAACTCGGTAGCCATGCCATTTTGTGCTTGTGACATAGAGGGGGTAATTCTTATGTGTGGTGGCGTGCACTGTGGAGTGGCCGCCGGGACATTTATAGCATGGGTGGGAGGGGTATATGAGTGTAGGAGTGCAGACTGATAAGTGGGCACATTTACTACAGAGAAAAAGTTATTTTTGAGATTCCCCGGCGTTCAGGCTGCCTGCTGCGGTTCGTGGAGCGGGAGCGTTGGCGCGTTCCAGAAGAGGAGCCAGGCCGAGAAGGTGGCGCAACCGGCTTAGCGGGTTGAGAGGGTGGCGGTCTACCTTGAGGGCATCCCCGGCCTGAAGAAGAGCTGGAGCGCTTGGGTAGGAAGTGCCTCATAGCCTGAGAAGCCTTTTGCGCTTCGGTGAAACGCTCCACGAAGCCCACGACTGACGGACCGAAGAGACCGGTAGTAGAGATAAAGGTTTCCAAGAAGGAGGCTTTATCCGCGTCCTTCATCTCGGTCAAATTCAGCCAAAGGTGCCTCTCTAAGACCGTCAGGTTAGCCATATTCTTTCCAATGGCTTGCGCGGTGGCTTTAGTAGCACTAAGGGCCAAGTCCGTCGCGCTGCGAAGGTCCTTCAAAACTTCAGAGTCGGGGACAGACTCGTCCAAAGAGCGAAGTCTGGCCTGGAACACCTGAAGGACAGCCATGGTGTGAAGGGCCGCGGAAGCCTGGCCAGCGGAGGCATACGCTCGGCCAGCGAGAGCAGAGGTGGTGCGGCAGGGCTTGGAAGGGTGCTGTGCCCTGGCCTGCCATCCTCTGGAGGGCGGGCAGACGTGTGCGGCGACAGCCTCTTTGAGGGGGGGAAGAGACTCGTAGCCTTTTTCCTTGGCGCCGTCGACGGTAGAGAGCGCTGAGGAAAAGGCGGATCTTGCGCGAGCAGCGTAGGGAGACTTCCAAGATTTAGTAAGCTCGTCGTGTACCTCAGGGAAGAAAGGCGCGGGCTTCTGAGGAGAAGAGAGGCGGCGGCTTTCTAGGTACCACTCGTCCAGTCTGCTGCGCGTTGGCTCTTCGGGCTGGGACCACTCGAGTCCGAGGTCTTCCACGGCCTTAGAGAGCACGCGGATAAGCTCCGCGTCAGCATTGTTTTTGGAGCTCGTGGCGGTCTGCGTCGAAGCGGGGGGCTCCGAGACAGAAACTGACCACTCGCTACCCGAAGCGGCAGTGGAGAGACTGTCCTCGTCTTCCTCTGGCCACGGGCCACCGAAGGAAACCGAACAGGCCGCTGCATGAGAGGGGCGCTGTTCCTCCTGAGTGAAGGTGACCGGCGAAGGCGAGGCACGCGGGGAATCATCCGGCGTGCAGTCGCCCGACCGCTCTGGCAGCCTCTGGTCGCGGCGTTTCTTACGGCGCGGCCCAGCGGCAGGAGGAGTGACCTGGTCGAAGGTCACAAGGCGAGCCCAAAGGGTCTGCAGCGCCATCACAACACACTCGGGGCAGCCGCCCCTGGAAAGCGCGAGCTGCGTGTGGTCCCGTCTGAGGCATGTCACACAGATGATGTGACGGTCGTCGCCGAGGAGAGGGGCTCTGCACGAGCCGCAGGAAATGCGAGGCATTTGCAACAACGCCTCGTGCTCTTTTAGAAAGAAGAGAGAATAAAAGGATACTGGCGCCGGATGGCGTAGTTGGAACGGCAGAAAAGGTGGAGACCGGGGGAATCCGTCGTCCTCAGCTGCAGGTTCCGCTGGTGCTTGTTCGATGGCGGTGCTTCTTCCGGAGGTCAGCGAAGGTGTCGCTGAAGGAGATAAAATTTGACACCTATGGCGAATTAAGGTCTTATATAGCCTCCTGTATGCAAATATAAGCACCTTTTACGGAGGGCTTTCTGGAACGCCCCCCATTGGTTCGTTCCTCTCAGCCGCCTCACCATAGGTTCCTGCAGTTGCCGCGGCCCCGCCAATCAGAGCGCTCCTCGCGCTGGGCTATGGCCGTACAGCGGCACTACGCTTTACATGGATACCTTTATTAATAAAGTTTTGCTTCATATTCTCGAGAAAAGGAGTTTTCCCCATACGTAATACGAGGAACCTCTCTCGAAAGGGAACTACAGTAATCCATACTATCCCAATAGATAAGTGTTTGTAAGCAAAATAACAATATATCGCATCCGACCAGCTGTTATCTGCGTGTGCATGCGAGGGTTGATTTCACGCTTGACGTAACTTGAAGGGTCAAGCGTGACGTGCCGAAAAACTCTGGTCATGTGGATGTCTGATGCTGTCGTTTTTTTATGCTCACAACAGTATACAAACAATAACATAATATATGATAATAGCAATTAGAAACAAACAAGAATAAAATACTATATTACTATATTACTATAAAATACTATATTTGTTTGTTCTTGCGTGTGCTGAATGAAATGAAACGGATGAAACGTGCATGAGAACGTCATGAAAGTTTGAAGCGTCTCATGCACGCGCTTGGTAACAGGCAAGCTTTCATGACGTTATAATGCACGTTTCATCTGAAACACACCTGAGATCGGACATCTCTTGTATTTTATTCTTGTTTGTTTCTAATTGCTATCATCATATATTATGTTATTGTTTGTATACTGTTGAACTTGTGACGCTTGACCCTTCAAGTTACGTCAGCGTAAAATCAACCCTCACATGCACACGCAGATAACTGCTGGTCGTATGCGATATATTTTTATTTTTCTTACAAACACTCATCGTTTAACTTCAGAAGACATTGATTCATCCATTGGGATTGTATGGATTATTGTACTTATTGCTGTATGTGCTGTTTGATGCCTTAACTCTTAGAAACCCAAATGAGTTTTAATTAACAGAGATTATTTATTTATCTGTGTTCATCTGAGGAAATAAAGTCGTATACATCTCGGATTGCATGAGCGTAAAAGACGAGTAAATGGTGAGGATATTTCTGCGCACACTGCATTTTCAGTGTAACAGTTACAGAATACTAGCTAGAGACATGTGGGATCCTTTTTAAGATTCATCTGTGGCAAGGAAGAAAAAGAAGAAGAATATGAGGAGGATGAAGCCAAGCAAGAGAAATTAATGTGTTCTAAATCTGTTATTTTTTAAAAAGTTTTTATTTTTCATCTTTTAAATAAAGGTTTCTGAGTGATATCAGATTGTATTTGTGTTTTTATTGTACTTACCTTGTAATTACATGAAACAAGAGGAGAACAAGAGCCACTTTAATTTACAGCCTGTACATTCATACTTACCCTGTAACTACATGAAACAAGAGGAGAACAAGAGCCACTTTAATTTAAAAGTTCCAAAACAAAATTCCTGGTGAAACATTAGAGTAGACTAGTGTGATCAACAATACCAATTTTCTTTAGATTTTATTTAATATTTCTAAAATTATTCAAAAAATGAAATGCCTACTCATGAAGATTGAATCCAAGATTGGGTGAAAATATGGTATAATGAGTGATTTATAAGATATTTTTTTTATAGGCCGGTCATTTTCGACCGGGAACACCATAAGTGTAACAAGGTAACAAAACTCCCACAAAAAAATTCCAAAAAGTTTTTGAGATTTAGTTTTACCCTTTGGGAACAAAGTCACTAAGTTTCAGTCCAAAGCGATAACATTAACTAGCATTTTCGGGGAAAAGAAAATCTCCGGGTCAAATTGACCCGAACACCACATGAGGGGGAAAAAATGTCCAGATGAAGTTTTACAGGTCCATTTACAACTCTATAAATTGTCCCTAGGATGTAATGCTCTGTTTTTGCCTTATTTGTAAGAGTCATGAATATTAATGTTGAGCTCTGCTTTGATTGGCTTATTTCAGCAGGTCACAGCTCACAGCAGTTCAGTAAAGCGGCTAGTGAGTCCTCAGTCCTGACCGCTCTGACAGAACAAGACCGAATAAATGACGACACTAAGCAAAACATCTCAAATGGAGATTGATAAAATGCTTATTTACTTGCTTAGATATTTGACTCTACATACAAATGTCTTTTATGTCTTAACTCTAATGTTTTCCTGAAGGTTTTTGTATTTGTACATTCTTGAATAAAAAAAAAAATAAAAAAAAAAAAAAAAAATTGATAAAAATGCAGCTTACTTGTTTATTTGGTGTTTTCAGATCATTTGCGCGCGAGAAAGCGCTCGCGTTCGTGCACTCTAAAAACTCCAATTAATAAAATGTTGGAAGAGCAAAAAAATATATGTTGAACTAATTTTCTTGTGCTTAGTTAAGAAGACTAATTATATTAAGTCTGCAGAAATATATTTGAAAAACATTAAATGAATTGATATTTTCAAATCCAGTTAACATTTAGAATTGCAAATGTTGACTGGACTAAAAAACGCAAATCCAGTCAACATTTTATAAAAGTAGGCTATATGGCCAACACAATATTTTACTATGGTAAATAGATTTTAGTTTGTGCTGTTGAAACAGGCTTTTAGAAACATTTGATAAAATAGCCTATATCAGAACAATATTTGTGAAATTAGATGTATTTTCGATGTTTTGTTTATGATGGTAGGCCCTATCTGCATTATGAGAAGATGGATCCTACAACACTTACATATTAGATATTTAATATACATATATAATTCATGAACATATGTAGTTAATTGTGGCATTTAATCTGCCTAATTTTAATGAATACGTACAAGAGCTTGTTTGACTATGCGAAAGGATTTGTATTGCTCGTTTGATTTCGGGGAAGCATCTCTGGAGTACTTTGATCCGCGGAAGGATACAGATCAAAGGACTTCGCGAGGTTCACCAGAGAGGCAGCAGTAGCAATTTTGAGGATGCAGTTCGCGTCAGGTAAGTGTTAATGATTAAACTGCAGACAAATATGTCGAACATATTAGGCTTGTGTGGATATTTAACGTTAGAAGTGAAGTAATAAGTAAATTAGAAGTAAATATATCCAAGGGAAATAGGGATTATTTAGGCCTAAGTGATGTCTACGTCAAGTTCACTCCTCATCGAATAAATGATTTACATTACGTTAATGTGGTCTTTAACCATGTTTAAGTAATAATACATAATTTTGTTTAAAAACTATAATACTATATAATGTATTTTAGATTTAATCTCAGCGTGTTGTGTGCTATTTTTGTGTCAGAAAAACTTTCTCTCATTAGCTATAGGCCATGGTGCTGTGGTGATTTTTATACGTGCAAATTTACTGAAACATGTCAAACGTGTAACTTAATGTAGGCCAAATAATGTATGCTATTTAGGGTTACTTGGTTGTGTTGAACGTGATTTTTTTCTCGTTCCAACTTTTGAAATGTCCCGTAAATTAAGGGAACAACATAACCATGAATACTATGAAAAAATGGCGCTCATTTCATCGTTCTCACAAGTGGGACGAATTCTAAACTTTAGTTTAGTCACATATGGAAGTAAATTCTTAATATTGATAAAATGTATAAAGAATATATATATTTTTTTATTATTATAAATTTTTCTCTTTCTTTCTCTAACAGGGTGTGACCAAGATATCCATTGATGCTGACTCATTGCAAAGTTTCTCATCCAAGCCAGTCAGTTCTTCTTAAAGGGATAGTTAACCCAAAAATGAAAATTCTGTCATTTACCCTCATGTTGTTCCAAACCTGTATGAGTTTTTTTGTTCTGCTGAGCACAAACTAAGATATTTGTAAGAATGTTTGTAACCAAGCAGATGGAGCAACCAATCACTACCATAGTAGGAAGGTAATACTATGGTAGAAAATGGTTGCTCCATCTGCTTGGTTACAAACATTCTTCCAAATATCTTATTTTGTGTTCAGCAGAACAAAGAAAATTATACAGTATTTGAACAACATGAGGGCAAATAAATGAGGACAGAATTTTCATTTTTGTTGAACTATCCCTTTTCCAGCTGAAACACTGACAAGTAGCAAGAATGCTCCACTGTATCTACTTTGACTGTGTGTGTATTTTCAAAACTAAAGGTGCATTAAAGACATTATAGAAAAGTGACAAGGGCTTTGGTCATTTTTTTATTATTTAAAGAAATTTGAAATTAATTCTTATGAAAATGTATTGTTTGTAAGCCAAATGTTATAAATGCAGATGATACAATGTGCTTTAATTTGTTTTTATCCTCACTATAACATTTTGTAACTAGTTCCACCACTGCAATTTCTAGTAACAATTAAAACCATTTCAAAATGAAACCCCTAATTAAAACGTTTTAGTTGAATTAATTATAAAAACAGGTTGAGTAAACGTACATTTTAAAGTTGAAGTCAAGTTTGAGCCAACTAAAAATTATTAATTCAGGTAACAATTTCTAGAACGAAATTGAGTGAACGTAAAATATCTGTGGAACTAGTTACTAAATAATAATTTGTTGAAAGCACTAGAAATTTTTTACAGTGTGCGGTTGCTAGATTTCATTAATTAAATCCCCCAAACAGCTTTTCTGTGCAAAGAAACCTGTATACACTCCAGTTTTTATCTAAACATGTCCAATCTGGCAACTATATGCACTCTCTTTCTCGTTCTCTCTCGTTCTCTCTCTCTCTGTCTCTCTCTCTCTTTCTCGCGCACGGACGATCTGAAAACACCAATAAACAAGTAATTGCTGCATTTGATCAATCTCCATTTGAGATGTTGTGCTTAAAGTGTGTCGTTCAGCCTACATTTTAGACTTGTCTTTTTTCGTCAACGATATTGCATGTTTATATAACGTTAGTCACAATGTAGGCTAAGGTTACGCAGTGACTGTAATGTAGCCTAATCTGAAATACAAATAGGCAAAAACATAATAGGAAACACCATACTTCAGTTCCCTTTCGTTCAGTCACTCCGACGTAACGTCAGTGACTGACGAATGGGGGTTTCGCCTAGAAGCCAATCATCTTCGAGATCTTAGAAAACGCCCAATGGCAGTGCCAATGCCATGGGCATGCGAGATGTGCATGCGTAACTCCGCCTACCCACATGGGTATATAAGGAAGTAGCTGGCATGTATCGCATTATGTTTCTGCTTCGGAGCCAAGAGCATCTCTTCACTCCTGCAAGCCTGAATTCTGAAGTCCTCTCTTCAGTCTTCGAGACGAGCGGTTCTCCAGGGTGTTGTGCAATGGCGTGTTCCAGCGATCTCACATTGCCTGCCTGCTGATCTTTGCAGTGATCTGCAACAGCTGTGTGTGTTTTCCCTGGGCGCTTCAGCACTCTGCAGAGCTTCCTCTCACAAAAAGAGCTTGCGTGTGGCATGTCTTTTTCAAGACGGTTTGCCCACGCACTTCTGGGTGCGGTTGATATCTGTTGCTGTCTTTGGGACGCATTCACTGCTCGACGTGTTTGGGCCCAGCACGTTCGGACAGTGTTTGTAGATGTGCTGTGTTCCCTCTGCGGGACCATGACCATCGCGATGTTGTGGTCGAGACTCAATGATCTCTGTAAAGAGAGAGAGTCCCCTCTGCCACACCCCGATCTACCATCTCCGAGAGAGGTGGTACTTTGGCTGGTGGCCAGGGTGACCTGAGCGGTGCTGTGGTATTAAGAACCCCGACGATCATTCCTCGGGCCACTCCCGCCCTCTTGCACATCGCGAGTGTTGGACTGAAGCAGCGGGACCGTCTGCTGACGCCCCGTTCATTTCGTTCATACTCCAGATAGCGGCGAGAGGTTGATTGCCGCATCTCAAGGTGGACTAGAGTCCTTTGGGGATGACGATTCGGCTATGCTCTGCCTCCGGGTGTGGTAGCACTGTAGAATCTGACTTAGAGTTGACAGCCATGTTATCTCGGGCAGCCGCGAGCCTCGGGCTGGTGTGAATCTCCACCCTGTCACGAGTGCTGGCGGTTGGGCGATTGGTTTATGGAGGTGGCACCCGACAGCTGCGGGCCCCGCCCCCTATGCCATTTCGCGGTCCGGGAGATCTCTGGGTCTTCCCGCGACCGTTCGGTGGCCTCCTCCACCTTCTCTGCCCTCGAGGGGTCGTGGCTTAAGGGTACACTGGGGTCTCTCCCCCTCAGTCAGATGCTCTGTTGCGCACTACGGTGTCCACTGAGTGCTTTGACCTGACGCGGTGAGGCTATCCTAAGCGCCCTCCCAAGCCTGTTGGTTCGTCTACTTCGGTGGCGTAGTCCAGCAGTGCTAAGCTGCCGCCCCGATACGTATGCACGAGGACAGAGCTGATGGCTTACGAGCTGCGTGCCTCCACCGATCCCGCCCAGCGTGGCGTAGGTGACCATACGCCCCCTGGGTCAGGAGATGTCCACAGCTGTGGTCTGGGAAAGACAATTGGCCTTACTTGGTCAATGTGGGAAGGCTGAGTGAGCCCGCCTCCTCAGCTCGCCCATATCCCAGGCTGGCCTTATCGGCGGCACGGTCAAGGACTGCGCCAAACAGTTCTTGGCCGTCCCCAGAGGCAGACTGAGGCCATCTGCCCTGGTGGCCCGCTGCTGCACCTTAGCGCCGCCAGCACAGTTGCCTCAGCCTCCTCGCCGCCAGGGCGACTTTCTATGACACCCTCCAGCGTGACCACAGCAGCAGCCTTCACCCTGGCCACACCCTGTTTCAGATGCTCCTGGGGCATATGGCATCCGCAGCCGCGGTGACGCCGTTCGGATTGCTTCATATGAGACCGCTTCAGCACTGGCTTCGCGATCGAGTTCCGAGATGGGCATGGGAGTCTGGCACGCTCCAGTTCCGAGGGACTCGGGCCTGCAGACAGACACTCACCCAGTGGTCGAACCTGAGTTTTCTACGAGCAGGTGTGCCCTTAGAGCGAGCTTCTAGGTATGTTGTTGTGTCAACAGATGCTTCCACTACGGGTTGGGGTGCCATGTGCAATGGACGTGTGGCCGCGGGCTCCTGGACAGAGAGCCAGCGCCGCCTGCATGTCAATTGCCTCGAGTTGCTGGCAGTACGGTCACCCTGCACCACTTCCTAGCGTTGCTGAAGGGTTAACACGTACTAGTCAGGTCGGACAACACGCCGTTGTAGCGTACATCAACCACCAGGGCGGTCTACGCTCCCGCTGCATGTCCTAACTCGCCCGCCATCTCGTATTATGGAGTCAGAAGCGCCTGAGATCCCTTCGTGCTGTTCATATCGCGGGGATCCTGAACCGTGCAGCTGACGAGCTCTCACGGATTCAGCCAATCCCTGGGGAGTGGAGACTCCATCCCCAGTCGGTCCAGCTGATCTGGGATCAGTTCGGGGACGCACAGGTAGATCTGTTTGCCTCCCACGACTCGTCCCATTGCAGCCTGTACCATTCCCGGACCGAGGGCACGCTCAACACGGATGCACTGGCGCACAGCTGGCCGCAGGGCCTATGCAATATGCGTTCCCCCAGTGAGCCTTCTTCCACGTGTTTGTGCAAGGTCAGGGAGGACAAGGAGCAGGTCATGTTGGTTGCCCCGTTTTGGCACGGCCGGACCTGGTTCCAGAACTAGTACTCCTTGCGACAGCCGCTCTCTGGCCGATTCCTCTGAGACAGGATCTCCTCTCTCAGAGACGGGGCACCCTGTGGCACCCACGTCCCGATCTTGGAACCTCCACGTGTGGCTCCTGGACGGGACGCGGCAGGTTTGAGTACCCTACCACCTCCGGTGGTGGCTACCATCACTTCCGCTCGGACCAAGTCCACGAGACAGGCCGATGCGTTGAAGTGGAAGCTCTTCGTCAGTTGGTATTCTTCTCGCCTAGAAGACCCCTGGAAATGCCCAATCGGGTCTGTGCTCTCATTTCTCCAAGAAGGGTTGAATCGAAGGCTGTCTCCTTCCACCCTGAAGGTTTATGTGGCCGCTATCGCCGCCTACCATGACCTCTTGGACGGTAAACCGGTAAGTAAGCACGACCTGGTCATCAGGTTCCCGAGGGGTGCGAGGAGACTACTTTCTCCTCGTGCTCCTCTCGTACCCTCTTGGGACCTCTCAGTAGTTTAAGTGACTGCAGAGGGCCCCGTTTGAGCCTTTGCGGTCAGTAGACGTAAGTTCTTGTCGTTGAAGACAGTGATCCTGACCGCATCGGTCTCCATCTAGAGGGTAGGAGACCTGCAGGCATTTTCGGTTGACGAAGCGTGCCTGGAATTCGGGCCGGGTGACTTTCACGTGATCCTGAGACCCCGGCCTGGATATGTGCCCAAGGTTCCCGCCACTCCGTTCAGAGACCAGGTGGTGAACCTGCAAGCGCTGCCCTTGGAGGGGGCAGACCCAGCCTTGGCACTGCCTTGTCCAGTACGCGCCCTTCGCGCTTACGTAGACAGGACGCAGTGTTTCAGGACATCAGACCAGCTCGTTGTCTGTTATGGTGGGAAGCTGAAAGGGAAGGCTCTCTCAAGTAAAGGTTGTCTCACTGGTTAGTGGACACCATTGTTTGGCTACCAGCAGCAGCGGTGCCTATGCCCCCTTGGGGTCAGGGCACACTCCTCTCGGAGTGTGGCCTCCTGTTGGGCTTTAGCGCATGGCGCTCCGCTGACAGACATCTGCAGAGCTGCAGGCTGGGAGACATCACACACATTCACCAGATTTTACAATCTCTGAGTGGAGACTGTATTTGACTATGTACTCGCCTCTACAAGTGGCCGGTAATGGATTGGCTCAGGTTTCTTCGCTTGCTCGCCATTCCACTCTATGGACTGGATACGTGCGATATTCTTCTCAGGTGAGCTCCCCGAGAGCCCTGAGCTCCTCCAGCATTGACGACGCCGACGCCAGTAAGTCTGCCCTTAGCCCAGACACTCGTGTCCGGCCAGGTGCCCCATGTGCATGGTTCCCCTCCGGTGACCCCCACATGTGTATTTCCACCGTAAGCCTCCTTGAGCGGGTGTATTCCCTTGGCAACCTTGCCACCCCCTGGGGTTAAAAATCCACCTGCGGCTGGTACCCCAGTGTTCTCTGTATGCAGCCCCTCGGGTCATACGTGTATCCTTAAGTCCTCCCTACGGGTAGGCATTTTGGCGCATATCTCCAACTGGAATATGCCTCCCAGTGTACCTTGGTATTCCTGCGTTAAGTAGAGGCCTTTGACCGTCCTTCTTGCATCACGGCACTCACGCTTGCGCAGGGCACTGGAAGACAGCCGAGTGGCGTGATTACATTGGGACCTCCAGCCTTATATACCCATGTGGGTAGGCAGAGTTACGCATGCAAATCTCGCATGCCCATAGCATTGGCACTGCCATTGGGTTTTTTCTAAGATCTCAAAGATGATTGGCTTCTAGGCGAAACCCCCATTCATCAGTCACTGACGTTACGTCTCCGTTCCCTCCTCAGGGAACGAGGGTTACATATGTAACCGAGACGTTCTCATATTATTACCCTTTTTCATTAGACACACTATTTAGTTGGTTTCCTATTGTTACTGTACTAGCATCTTGCGTTATCTAGACAATGCTTTCTCTCTGAACTTTCAATTTAATCAGATATTGATCAAACAGTCAATAAGTGGATAAAATTGCTACTTACTGCTTGTAGGAATATAGCTGCCACTTTCTTCAGTTTAAGATGCTGAGCGAAGCTTGCTTGAAATGGGCCGAACAAACAAACGATCTTGGATTAAATTGTTGTGGTATCGGAATATAAACATCAACCATTACTGTAATGTAAAGTCCTCAGGTCTCCTGAACAGGCTGGAGCATAAGTGTGTCCATGCGCAGCTTGTTTTGATGATTCGCTCCATTTCCGCCTGACAATGCACATGTTTGGACAGATGCAAATGCTGCATGAAAAAAAATGTTTTTCATGCTGCTGGCTGGCGTTTTCAAATGTTTTCAATGAGAGCACCACGTTTTTCGAACGCCTGGAGGGCAGCGAGGCACTGACTGTAGGGCTGGGAATCGATTCCAAAAAGAATCGATTCCCAGGCGCTGGGAATCGAGAGTCGATTCCAACGTTTAGAATTGATTCCATCGCGGGGAATCGACTCCTCTTTATTCACTTGTCTCTCGCTTACTAATAATGATTGGAAGTCTATTTAATTTTTGCAAAAGGTTCTTTTGAACAGATAGTTTCAAATAACCAGTTAAAAATAAAGCAATTCAGCTGTTTTTTTTTGCGTCATTGCGTGATGACGTCACAAGAACGTAATTCTAACTACTTATTTTTATGGCATCAAGCCATATGTGAACGCATATAGCTGATTATTACTATACCTTTCATTCACTTAGTTTAATAGTGTTTATTGTCATTGTTTCCTTCTGTGATCCTGCATCGTGGACAAGTTTGCTACACAAAAACTACATCATTTTTAATTGTGAAATGGTTCTGTTGTCCACAACGGTAGGTTTAGCTTACAGATGCAGATGTGAGGGTCTTATTTTTAATTTTCTATTTTCTTTTATTTTCTTTAATCCATTGATAACAAAGAAAATGCGCCTAGACTAGAGTACAGCTTAATGACCGAGTCTAATGTTGCTATAGTAATTAACGTAACTTGCTCGCGCATCTGATCTACAGCACACTCTTATATTATTGTTTTTGTTAATATTGTGGTTATTTTGCCTCGTACATTATGAGCAAAAGCACTTATTTGAACATAGTCATTTAACTTAACTGTGCACATGCATTTTAGACATGTCATGTAGTTTTAAACATGCAATAAATGCACATCCTTGAATAATGTGCTATGCTTTTTATTTATTAGGCTAAATCGCATTTACTTCTGGGCCATTTCAGGAGAATCCATCATTTAAAATTCATCAGAGTTATGGAAATGTATCATCATTTTACAAATAAAGTTTCGGAGAAGGATACTTTCTACATCCTTGTATCCTGCTGTCACTCCGGAACTAGGTTCCTACATCGATTTTGTTAAAAAAAGAAGAATCGAAAAGGAATCGAAAACACGATTCCTTTTCGACTCCGTCGATTTCGGAAACAGGAATTGGAATCGGAACCGATTCCAAAAATTTCAGAATCGACCAGCCCTAGCGCTGAGCGAGTGCGCTCAAGCGCTCAAGCGCTAAGTGTTCAGCGTTTTTAACTGGTCGCCGAGAGTTGAAGAATGTTCAACTTTGAGTAAAACGCAGCGCTCATCACTGTCACTCTTCACTCAGCCGTCCAATCGCAGTGGAGGAGGGGCGGGACAAAAACAACACAGACCAACTGCCACATTATGCATGTCGTCATCAGATGAAAACAAGCAATAATAACGGAAAAAAATGATTCAAAACAAAAGCCAGAGCAAATACTTTACATTGGATCTGCAGTTTTATATAGAATAAATACAGAAACAAACAACCTGTGAAATTAATAAGACTTCCGTGGATTTTCTGTATCATAACAAGCAAAGATTCTTATATCTTATATCGAACTTATATCTCGTTGGTTCCTGCAGATAATAGAAAGGGGGTACACCATTCAATTCAAAAGGCGGCCACCTCCGTTCAGTGGCGTCCTACCCACAGAGGTGGGCCCGGAGCAGGCTTTGGTAATGGCACAGGAAGTAGAGACACTCCTGCGAAAGGGGGCTATAGAAAGGGTTCCTCCTCCCGGCAGGGAGTCAGGGTTTGGTCTGAGGTCCCGTCCCTTATACAAACTGCCGTGTCAGATCCTCCTGTGGGCCCAAGGGAAACTGCTTTCCATCAGGGAAGTTTACATCCCAGGGGTCCTAAATCAGGAAGCGGACATCCTGTCGAGGCAGGGGCCGAGGCCCGGGGAATGGAGACTCCATCCCGAGGCGGTGGAGCTCCTGTGGCAAAGATTTGGGAGAGCAGAGATAGATCTGTTTGCTTCGTAGAGTTTAGATTCTCTACCCGAGCCCGAGCCCGAACCTGACCCGAACTGACCCGCGGGCCGAGTCGGGCTGAGATTTCCCTGCACTATCCTCGGGTCGGGTAGGGCCGGGCCCGTGATCAAGCGTTTGTTTTTTTAATCATTAGCCTACTTTACTAGTCTAATTGGGTGGGCAGAAAGCTATGCTATAATCAGAAATTATATGTATATTTAGCAAAGTAAGAACTAATACAACAACTAAGAAACAAATGTGTAGGCTACAAAGTTGCACTAGTCAGGATTAGTGTAAAAATGCGTGTTAAACTCACAGCTCGAGCAGTGATGGAGCGCAGCATTATAAACAGAAATGCTCTGTGTCAAGAGCTGCTCGCGTGAACACTGCACTTTGCTTAATAAAATATCTTTGAATCGTTTCGTTTAAAAAGTGGACATTTCAAGCTTTCTATACGCATATTTGTCATGTCTGTGAGGCAAGCACCCTGCTGAGTTTCAGTTTATTTATGAGACGCGCGCTCCAGTTCATGAGATGAAATGAAAGCAGTCACTCCCACGACTTCACCTCGCGATTATAGTCTGCTATTTGCTTTTTATTTATTAAATCCAGGCAATTGGCCCAAGAAACCTTTTTTAAAATTAAGATACAATTTAAACAAAAATATGAAGGAAAAAACACATTGTTTAATGGCTACAACAAAGTAAGCTACAGATAAATGTCTGAGCTGGATTTGAGCAAACATCAGTTTACCGGTGAGCGGATCATGAGCGCGCGCCTGGGGATTATTGAGTGTAGTCAAGTCAACTTTATTTATAGCCTATAGCGCTTTTACAATGATGATTGTTTCAAAGCAGCTTCAAAGTGTTAAACATGAAAATATTGCAACAAAATGTTTTGCGGCTGTACAGTCGCTGTGGAGAAAACTGAAAACTAAATGTAGTTTAATCATGAGCCTCACCAGTCCGTGTCGCTGCGCTTTGCTCATTACAGGCTCGTTCTCGTCAAAACGCCCATGTATTGAACAATGGTCGGGTTTAAATCAGGCTCGGGCTCATAATTAAAGTTAATGTGTCGGGCCGGGCTCGGACACAACGTGCACAGGCTCGGGTAGGGTCGGGCTTGATTTTTTGAGCCCGATCTAACCTCTATTGCTTCGGCAGAGAATTCACACTTTCCTCAGTGGTTTTCTCTGTCACACCCAGCCCCACTGGGGTTGGACGCCATGGTACAGTAGTGGCCGAGGCTGCCCCTGTACGCATTTCCCCCGATTGCTCTGCTTCCGAGAGTTCTGGAGAGGGTACGCCAGGACTGAGTCCGTGTACTTCTAGTGACTCCGTACTGGCCAACCAGAATCTGGTTCTCAGACCCAATATCTCTCCTGGAAGGCTCTCCCATGGAGATTCCGACCAGGAGGGATCTCCTCTCTCAGGCGGGCGGGAGATTCCTTCATCCCCGCCCCGAGTTGTGGAAACTGTGGGCCTGGCCTCTGAGGGGGCCAGGCTCCTAGAGGAGGGTCTCTCGACTGAGGTCGTAGAGTCCATCCTGCACTCCAGGGCTCCATCCACGAGGAAACTGTATGCTCTGAAATGAAGATTGTTCTCAGCCTGGTGCAGAGAATGCCAGTTGGACCCAGTTATCTGCCCGGTTGGTACAGTGCTGGAGTTCCTGCAGGCGAGGTTCTCGGCAGGGTTGACCCCCTCCACAATAAAGGTGTACGTGGCAGCCTTAGCTGCTTTCCACACTCCTTTGGGTGGAGTGTCTTTTCCTTCGTGGCACTTTAAGGTTGAGGCCGGTGGTTCATTTGAGGGTCCCGATCTGGGATTTGGCCATTGTTTTACAGGGCTTGTCTGAGCCCCCGTTCGAATCGATAGAGGAAGTATCAGAGAAGTTCCTCACCCTGAAAACTATCTTTCTACTGGCCATCTCGTCCCTTAAAAGAATTGGGGATATTCAGTCCCTGTCGGTAGGGCCCTCATGTCTAGAGTTTGCGCCTGGCATGGTAAAGGCTTTCCTTCACTCCAGACCAGGTTATATCCCCAAGGTTCCTACGAGCCCTAGGGGTCCCATCACTCTGCAAGCCTTCTGTCCTCCGCCTTTCGTGACGTCAGACCAGGAAAAATTAAATCTGCTGTGCCCAGTTAGGGCACTTGACGCGTACGTCCACAGAGCTGCCCTGTGGAGAAAGACTGATCAGCTATTTGTCTGTTTTGGAGCCCCGAAAAAGGGGGCACCCTTGTCTAAGCAGAGAATGAGCAAGTGGTTGGTCGAGGCCATTTCACTTGCTTATGAAGCGGTCAGACAGCCGTCTCCTCTGGCTGTCCGGGCACATTCTACCAGGGGTATGGCTGCTTCTAAAGCACTTCTGTCGGGGGCTTTCCTCCAAGATATATGTAACGCGGCAGGCTGGTCTTCGCCGCTAACTTTCGTAAGGTTTTACGAATTGGATGTTGCATCTACAGTTGGGGCGCAGGCGCAGCCGTGTGCGCTACGGTTTCACACATACGAGGCACTTGGTCCTATGGCGATGTGGGTATAAGCGTTGTCACAGCGTTTCGACGCAGCTCGAGTTCCCAGATAGGGAAGGTCTCGGATACCTATGTAACCCTAGTTCCCTGAGGGGAACGAGACGCTGCGTCGCCCGGCCATACTCCCGGCATGCCCGTGATCACTTACTTCAGGTTTCAGAAGCTAGTTCATGTTTGTGTTCGCGGACGCTTTATAGTTTCTGGTTGATGATGTCACCACGTCGATGACGATCTATCTCCCGAATGGACTGGTTCTACACGCGCTTCACGACGCAGTCACGCAGAGGCGTTCACACAGCGCTTCGATGCAATGGGACTAGATTATTTTTTCAAAAAACTCAATTTGATTGTTTAAGCAGCAGGTGATAAATGGAGACACATACATAGGTGTAATGTATTTCCAGCTCAAACTAGCTGCTGAAACACAAAGTTACAGTGAAATTAATTGGCACAGAAAACATATCCTTCACCCTCTGGAAACATGGGACCACATACATACAACACTAGTTATACACATACAAATAAGTCACAATTCAATATAGCCATTTCTTTATTTCCATCTTTATTCAAAAAAAATAAATCAGGGCATAGTGAATCCTCCGCCTCCAAGTCTTTGTGGTGCATGCTTGAGGTGCTCAGAAACATTGAATTTGATGTAGTCCTCAGTGGCTGCAGAATCACATTTCATGATCCCTTCTGTACAAGAAAAAAGACAAATGATTTATATATATATGCAAAAGCAATATGCAGTCATACAGGTAAATCCCCATATTTGTGAGCAAAAATTTTTAGTTAAGGGAATAACAGTTTAATATGAAAATATGGTGGAGTATCCCTTTAATACTGTAACACCTTAATTCCCTCTTGTGGATGAATAAAGTATCTATCAAGATGGTATAGCTTTTTATTTTTTTAAGTCAGAAGGGAAGGAAATGTTGTCCAAAGTTATTTATAGACTGGTCAACATGAAACTTGACTTACCTTTTATTGCTCGATAAATCTTGGTTCCCTCTATAGGATGTTTCCCCCCTTTCCCCTTGCCTTTCAAATTAAATTTGGCCATGAGGCTGTTGGTAAAGAGCCTAAAGAAAAATACATTTCAATAAGTTAATGTGAAGGATAGATGTAGGAACCAACAACATTACACATGCAATAAACCCTTTCACTAGTTGATCAGTGTCCCCCAGGGTGGTCCTCCTTGTACCCCTCTCCTTGTCAAGCACAGCTAATCTCTCACACAATGCATTTGGTTGTGAGCTTGTATTTTCATTTCATTTTCACCTATTCTGACATGCTCATAAAGGCTGCAAATGAGAACATGCAAAAAAAGCGAAAGCGATGCAGGCTGAATGTGCCGTCTTGCACGCAGAATCGCGCCAAATGCCTGGCTGGTGTGTTGCCTCGGCCAATCAGAATAGCGTTTACTGGTTGGGTTATGATGATGTGCTACCCAGCCAATCAGATTGACGTTGTGTGACGTTGACTGGTTTTTGACTCAATTTGAAATCCAAACTATATTAAATCTTTTCAAAAGGTCCAGTTATATTAGAATTTGTAATTGTAAAGAGTAGTTTTTTATTCAAAATAATTTTGCTGTAAACTGCTAATTAAAATGCATTTACAGTCCCTGGAAAACTAAAGCAACTACTTAAAATCAAAGAACAAATGTAACAGAGAAGATTATAATTTATAGAAGGATTCATCTAAATGTAATTTTGTTAACTGTTTGATAACTTTATTCAATTTCTATATATTTCCTACCTGCTAGACAAGTAGGAAGGCCACACTATTACAGTTTTTTTTGGATTGCTTACACACACTGTAAGAAATTGCTGTTAATTTACAGCTGAAATTCAACAGTATAATCCTGTTAAGTTCAAAAGCAGTACATTAATGTTTTTTTTTGTTTTTGTCAAATGACGTAGACAAAATATAACGGCATTTTACCGTATTTATTAGTTGAAGGAAAAAAAACATTACTATCCAGTATTTTTGAAAACTGCTGAGCACGCATGGACTTTCATCCGCCATCATACTGTTAATAGGTGAGTTTTGCACGATATCGTAGACAAAATACATTACATTTGCTACAGCAACTAATCTGTATTGTGGATATTGGAAGTGAAATTATCTTTTATTTGTTCTTTTCAGAGACTCGCCAGAGTTTCGAGTCTCTCGAAACTCTTTTCAGAGATGCAACATCTTGGATAGGATTTCTGACTCGGATTATATTATTCCCAGTTACAGGGTGAGTTACATGAGATAATAATTCTTCTGCATCTATTTTATTTTATTTAATCCAAACACTGTTGCATTGAAATCATATTGATGAATCTGTAGCGCGCTGAAAAGAAAGGTTGTTTACTAACTGGCTAGCTTGCTTTTCTGTAATCTGCGAAACCTCTAGAGTTAGAAAAAAAACTTAATTTCGATGTCATTGTGATTGCAAACTTGGGTAAGCATGTTCTAATATGCACATCTTTATTCTTAGGTGCATTTATTGTAGTACTGTTGTGCTTTTATTCCGGTTATATTTTTTTCATCAATCCAAGTTGGTTTTGAAGTTAAATGATATAGTACTTATTAAAAGTAATTCTTATTCGTAGTTTTGGTATTGCTTTGTACAGTAATGCTGCTTTGGCCAGCATAGTATTCTTAAGGCCATTTTATTTTGTTGGATATATTTTTGGCTGATATTTTTTTCCAGACTTGTCAGCATGTTTTCATGTCAGTTCTGTGGACATCAATGTAGTACTACAGCATATTAATATTAATAAATCAAATTTAAGCAACATAATTTCACAATACAAAATCTATAGGCCTACACATTTACACTTAAAGGTCTGTACTTACCAGTCTATGTTGAAATGCATTTATGTTAGAAGGACAGGACTCTGTGACTGTTTTAATTTATAGCTTTCCATGCATTAATTTGCAATTGGCAATGTCAAATTAATGTTATGTCAGTGCTGAAATTGTTTTTACTTTTTTAAGGTACAGGTAAAACACCAGGAAGCAGTATCCAGCAGTGGATGATCAGCCTTGAGGAGCACATCATTTGCGAGGGCATCCAACCGTCTTTCCTGTCTGGGCTTGCAGCTCTTTTCTCTACTTACTACAATCTCAATCTTCAGTACCAAGCTGAAGCCGCATGCACACTGGAATTCATCCAAAGGTCAGATATTTGGATGCATACATTAAATTTACTTCAGATTTTATTTGTATATCTCTTATTAAAATACATATAGATTTAAAGCCGCTTTACAGAAAATGTGTTTATTTAAACACTTGGCCCTAATAAACAGAGAATATAGCATCAAATAGATATATTTCCTATCAAATATTTGAGCCCTATTACGTAAACATAAGTGACTGTCAAGGAAATAAAATGTCCATCGGTGGTGAGGTTGAAACCTTGCAAGGAAGCAGACTCATCCAGTACCCATCTTTTGTTGCCATTAAAATGCTGACCATGTGCATTTGTTACAATTTTTTCAGTCAAGATGTTATGTCAGTGTTTGAACAAAGAGATATCTTTAATCTAGACTGAAACACATCATTCAGCCCAAAAGAGTGCTGGAGCTTGTTAAGAGAATTTTCTTTCCTGACAATGTAAAGCAAAGTGTTCTTAATACAAGAATAGACTTACTATATTTATATATGCTATATTCATATGTTCCCCATGAGTAATTTTTTCCCCCTCCACACTAATTCTAAACACACACATTTGTTTTGCAGGCGGGTCATTGGGATAAATCCGGAAAAGGGCACCAAGGCCGGAGGATTCATTTCAAAACGGACGGGGAAGGTCACTCAGAAAAAGAAAACCGTGAACCCTCGTGTCTCCAGTCTGCTTAAAAAATTGATGGATTTTGAGTGGGACTTTATCTAAGTATTACACACCACAGACCCCACACACATCTCACACATGCATCACACATATGCGCATCTCATGCACACTCACATCGCACACATCGGACACGCATCACGCACACACACACACACACACGCACGCACGCACGCACATGTCGCACGCACGCACACACACACACACACACTCTGTTTTCTCAGGTATTCAGTAATTCTTATTCACTTACAAACATTTACTCAGTTGTTTTATAATTTGTTCACTTAATCTCTGTGTCCTGAGTTCATTTTTTGGACAGCCTGTATGACTTGAACAGCCAGAATAATTTGTTAAAAACTTGTTAAAGCAGTTGATTTTACATTAACAAATGTAATAATTTTGTTTAACCTTTTGCTTTCATTTTGTACAAATGTCAGAATTCGATTAGGGGAATATTTTAAGTTTATTTCTGTATAACCAATTCTTCCCCATACATTTTCATTTCTTTTCCTAAGAAAGTTATTCAAAAGTTTAATAAAACAAGACATGTTTTCAAACAATACTTTAAAGCTGCTTTCCTTCTGTTACATTTTTAAGTCACTGTTTCAAAAAGTACACACTGTACACTTATACTTACATATACACACTGTAGTAAAACATGGTATTTTGTAGTAAGACTGTTAGGGGCAATTTGCTAAATCACACTGTTTAGAAAATAAATAATATGTATATATATATATATATATATATATATATATATATATATATATATATATATATATATATATATATATATATATAATATACTTTGAATGTAGAAACAGCATTATGCTGTATTTGCAAAAACAGTCTCCAACTGTAAATTTCACCAACAGTAAGATACAGTTAATTTTACAGTGCCTTGCTGGCAACCGTGCTGCCAGTTCTTTACTGTTTTTTTATAAACAGTAGGTCACTGTAATTTTAATTAACAGTTAAACACTGTTAATTTTACAGTGCCTAGCTGGCAACCGTGCTGCCAGTTCTTTACTGTTTTTTAACGGGAAATTTTTTTACAGTGCACTAAAATGAAAAGTAGTACACTATTAGCAAAACCTTACACTCAAGAAGCGAAACATCAGCCCATATTTGCACAACTATAAGCACATTGTCAACCTCACACTTGTTGCAAAACTGTACACACAATGACTTTCAAAACATTAAGCACACTTAACATACATTACACACAAAAATCTATCATGTCTCTATCACGTAGACACTATCACATGTATCTATCACGACTCATCTAACACAATAGAAAGAGTCAGAAAATAGAGTAAGACAAGGAGGAGGCCTGGGACCAGATGGAGGTAGCAGCAATGCAAGGATGGATTTGTCATTCAAGACTTTTCTTTCCAAGGTGTCTTGCTAATGATAACATTACCTGCGCTGTTGATGAAAATCTCTGGCCAGATTCAGCTAGGCGAAGAGACAATGTAGTTATTAAAAAAAAAAAAAAAATTAATAACAGTAAGCTTACACATTAAAAAATAAAGACGGAAATTGTACTGGTAATTTTCTGCCAGGACATTATCCAGTAATTTGACGGAAATTTCTGTTCATTTTTTTGGATTCCTTACACACTAAAATTAAAAGTAGTACACTATTAGCAAAATCTTAGATTCAAGAAGCAAAACATCAGCCCATATTTGCACAACTATAAGCACACTGTCAACCTCACACTTGTTGCAAAACTCTACACACAGAGATTTGCAAAACATTAAACACACTTAACATACATTACACACAAAAATCTATCATGAAATCGCTTCCTTGCAATACCAAAGCACTGACTGTCAAATTACTGCACCGGCCAACCAATTGGTTGAACACAGTCATCAGGTGTGCAAAGAGTAAGATGTAAGGAAAGAGTAAAATGAGGAGGACAAGGAGGAAGCCTGTGACCAGATGGAGGTCAAGACACTTTCCAAGGTGTCTTGCTAATGACAACATTACTTGCGCTGTTGATGAAAATCTCTGGCCAGATCCAGCTAGGCAAAGAGACAATGTCTAGTTTTTTTTTTTTTTTTAAAGTAAGCTTGCAGTATAATATGTAAAGTGACATTTTGTTACAGTATTATGAATGTCCATGTTAGCATTTTGGGCATGTTGAAATAAATGATTTTTTTCAGTCGGCAACATTGGTTTTATGTAGTGTTTGGTGGATTTACATTATATTTGTACTTGGTGTATGGTAGCCTACTCTAATCATAGGGATGTAGAAGTGCTAAAAGTGTTTTGTGTTTATCACAGCAGAGTGTAACTTGTGCAAAGAGAGTATAGAAATTTGAAACGTGTGTGTTTTATATGGTAACAAAGTGTGGTTTTTAAACAGAAGTGTATAGTTTTTACAAGAGTGTTTACAGTTTTTCTCCATTAACAAACAGATGGACCAAACAGAAATTACCTTCTCAAAATTTTAAGATCATTTGGCAAAACAGTCTTACAGTTCAGCTCAACCCTATAGCTCACTTGCAAAAGCCAATATCTCTCCCAAAACTGTTCACTCATTCTTCAGAACTAAATTCCTTTCCCATATAAATAGTCAGTGCCACCAAAATGGCAAAGATCCTTCTCAATTGCTTTGGCTCATTTCTTGAAACAGACCGGACGTTCTCAACACTTTTGTTGCTTTTGCCACAATAACATGGATGATTCTGCACAACACCATGGTTCACCTGCAACATCTCATACCTCTTCCAAAACAGTTCACTCATATGTCAAAACTAAATTGCCTTCTCATTTAAACAGTCAGTGCCCCCAAAATGCTTTATCCCTTTGGCATTGTGTAAGCTCCGCAAGTCAAATTTTTTAGACGTTTTGTCACTATGAGAAGGACCATTGAAATATTCTTCATGTCCACCTTTCAGTCTTAGCCCAGTCATGCATTGACAATGGTTACTGTACTTTTTTTTATCTAGCTAACAGAATACAATTGTGCATACAAGTGAAAAAAAAAAAAGAAATAGGATTTTAGGGTAAGAGTAGCCTCCAAGGTTTGACATTGCACATTGCACTCATACTGCCAAGGAAATTATAACCTTTTGTATTCACACACAGTAACTTCCATACATCAGAGTAAAAAGAAAAGGTATACAGCATAATATACTGTAATATAAACACACAAAGAAAAAACAATGAAAATATATATATAATTTCAATATACTACTGGCCACTACTCCAGTGGTTCTAAACCTGGGGTACATATGCAAAGGTACTGTATGGGGTATTTGACAGAAAGGGGAGGGGGGAAATCATAAATGAATAGGCTTAATGAAATGTTACAGTAAAACCCACAGTATTAGATAGATTTACATGGCATGCACTAATTGCAGATCTTTGACCCCTTTTCTTATTGTGTTATATTCTTCAAAATAAGGATTACAACTTTTTACGATTGCTTACAGTAGCACAATCTGACAAAAAAAAGAAAAAAAGAAAAAAGAAAACAAGGCTTGTTTTGTCAAAACACTACACACAATTCACACATCCACACACACAATTAGGAGAACACCCCAGATCTTTTGCAAAGTGAAACACTTATTTCAAAATTTTACAATAATTTAACAAAACCTAATTTTGACACCATGTGGCGCACAAACATGGTTCATACAATATAACCCTTCCCCTCTCAACTCCTTCCCCTCTCATCCCTTCTATACCCCTCTCTACCCCTCTCAATCCCTTCCCCTGTCTTTCCTTCTCTACCCCTCTCTACCCCTCTCAACCGCTTCCCCTATCTTCCCCTCTACCCCTCTTCTCCTCTCTGCCCTCCTCTCTGAAGACTGGTGAACTTACCTTTTGCCTTTTTATGAAATTGCAATGAAATTACATCATGATAAATTACCTCATGATAAATTTCATCCTGATAAATTACCTGACAGCACCTGTCAGGTAACTAAACATACCGTTTGATTGGTCATCTGAGATGTATGAAACTCCTCCTTCATTTGTCAAGTTCTAGTGTCACCTGACTGTCAATTGCTGTAATAAATGTATCAAATGTTCCAAGGGATCCATATATTCATAGTATTATGTTCTTGACAAATTTTGACAATTGAACAGACTATTGTAGCCTGGCTCTGCCCTCCTACGTACTTCCGCTCAATTTTCATTTTCCTTCAGTACTACGTCTGGGACTGCTGTGTAGTCTTAGGCTGCGTTCGGAACCGCATACTTCCCTACTATATAGTATGGAAAAAGCAGTAGGCGAGCGAAAAGTATGTCCGAATCCTTAGTATTCATAAAAGAGTAGGCGAGAACTACCAGGCGTTTGGACTATTTCTCGCGAGATTCGGACGTACGTGTACTCAAGTTGCGTTCGAATATGCCTACTAACCTACTATATAGTAGACGAAAACAGTATGTGAAAGGAGTAGTATGTTCGAAACCTCAGTAATCATAAAAGAGTAGGCGAGAAATCCCCGGATGGCCTACTGCGCTCCGCCCAGATTGTGAAGCGCTCATCGTCGGATACTTTTCTATCCCTGCCTTCCCATAAGGCCACAGGAAAGGATACGTCAGGTGGAGGAAAATGATGCGGGTGTTTTCAAACGTGAGTATTACAAACGAAAATCACAATTCTCTTGTGTTCAAATCACGTTTGTTGAGCTTCTGTAGAGTAAACTTTTGAATTGTTGAAGGTGTAAAGTTGTCTAAATAGTTGTGATTGTACTGTAAAAACACGTTTTATTGTGTAGGCTATAGCTAACAGGGGAGCTCCAGTAACACACATACGTCTCCAAAGTGGATTACATATGCATGTTAAAGATAAAGATACTTACTAAATGTTTATTTAACATCTGACAGGAATTTTTGATAAGTATTGCAGATGAGCACATCACACCATAAAATAGACATCTGATACATCTGAATAGATCAGAATGGTGTGTGTGTGCGCTACAATGAAGAGTTCACTGTTGTCAACTCTGCTTACTTTACATGAACCTGAGCAATGTAAATAAACAAATCTACATAAAGTAACTAAACATAAGTTATCAATTTAATTTGTCCATTAGTACTGTTGATAAACTGAGGAACATTAACACATCAGCAACTACATTTCACCAGTTTGTGTGCCCATATAATCTTAGTGAAAGTGGTAAACAGATTTGGCTTGCTGTCTGCTATAGAGGGGCTCGGAGAGGATATTCTACCCGAGCTCCGATTGCCCCCCTATAACAGGCAAATTGAATGAATAAAATAATGAATGAATGAGTCATTTATATAGCACTTTCATATGTACTACTGTACACCCAAAGCGCTTTACACTCATGTCAGGGATCTCTCCTCAACCACCACCAATGTGGTGTACAAAAGGAGGAGCAGGGGAGGAGGAGGGATGCTTCAGGAACCAAAAAGGGGGAGAGGTAAGCTGCTGGTTTTATACCTTGGTATTAATTGAAAGATTAGATGGGCGTACTCCTCCCGAAATTACGTTTATTAACTTCACTTCACGAGTTTGTGTGCCCATATAATCTTAGTGAAAGTGGTAAACAGATTTGGCTTGCTGTCTGCTATAGAGGGGCTCGGAGAGGATATTCTACCCGAGCTCCGATTGCCCCCCAAAAATATAATGCAGAAATAGACAGCAAGCAAGAATCATGGAAATTTGAACAGCTCATGATTACGGGAGGAGTCTGCATAATTATTCCAGAAGACCCCCCAAAATTGTTAAATAGACTGAATGGAAGATGGCACTGTAGCAGTACTGAGGTAGGTAACTGCTGTGGCAGTTTATGAAATAGGTGAGGGGTTGCAGCAGCATCAAGCAGAGCACTGCAGCAACATTCTCGAATTGGCGAGGCGCTGCAGCAGCATCAAGCAAAGCACTGCAGCAACATTCTCGAATTGACGGGGCATTGCAGCAGCATCAAGCAAAACGCTGCAGCAAACATTCTCAAATTGGCGGGGCACTGCAGCAGCAGTCTTAAAAATGGTGGGGCACTGCAGCAGCTTTCCCAAATTGGCAGGGCACTGCAGCGGCAGTCTCAAAATGGCGGGGCACTGCAGCAGCATCGAGCAAAGCACTGTGACAGCATTCTCAAACTGGCGGGGCACTGCAGCTGCCTCCAACATTCTCGAATTGGTGGGGCACTGCAGCAGCTTCAAGCAAAGCACTGCAGCAGCATTCTCAAAATGGCGGGGCACTGCAGCAGCATCGAGCAAAGCACTGCAGCCGCATTCTCAAACTGGCGGGGCACTGCAGCAGCTTCAAGCAAAGCACTGCAGCAGCATTCTCAAACTGGCGGGGAACTGCAGCAGCCTCCAGCATTCTCAAATTGGTGGGGCACTGCAGCAGCTTCAAGCAAAGCACTGCAGCAGCATTCTCAAACTGGCGGGGAACTGCAGCAGCCTCCAGCATTCTTAAATTGGCGGGGCACTGGGGCGGCAGTCTCAAAATGGTGTGGCACTGCAGCGGCAGTCTCAAAATGTCGGGGCAATGCAGCAGCATTGAGCAAAACACTGCAGCAGCAGTCTCAAGATGGCAGGGCACTGCAGCGGCAGTCTCAAGATGGCGGGGCACTGCAGCGGCAGTCTCAAGATGGCGGGGCACTGCAGCGGCAGTCTCAAGATGGCAGGGCACTGCAGCGGCAGTCTCAAGATGGCAGGGCACTGCAGCGGCAGTCTCAAGATGGCAGGGCACTGCAGCGGCAGTCTCGAATTGGCGGGGCACTGCAGCGGCAGTCTCGAATTGGCGGGGCACTGCAGCGGCAGTCTCGAATTGGCGGGGCACTGCAGCGGCAGTCTCGAATTGGCGGGGCACTGCAACGGCAGTCTCAAATTGGCGGGGCACTGCAGCGGCAGTCTCAAAATGTCATGGCACTGCTGCGGCAGTCTCAAATTGGCAGGGCACTGTAGCAGCGGTCTCAAATTAGCGGGGCACTGCAGCGGCAGTATCAAGCAAAGCATGGCAATGGCAGTCACAAATAACGAAGCACTGCAGTGGCAGTATCAAATTGAGAAGCACTACAGCGGCTGCATCAAATTGGAGGAGCACTACAGTGGCAATATTAAATTGTGGAGCACTGGGCACTGCAGCGGCAGTATCAAGCAAAGGATTGCAGCGGAAGTCACGAATTAGCGAAGTACTGCAGTAGCAGCATCAAATAGGAGAATCACTGCAGCATAAAATTGGCGCAGCACTGCAGTGGCAGAATCAAATTGCGGAGCACTGCGGCATCGAACTGCGAAGCACTGCAGCGGCTGCATCAAATGGTGGAGCACTGCAGTGGCAGAATCAAATTGCGGAGCACTGCGGCATCGAACTGCGAAGCACTGCAGCGGCTGCATCAAATGGTGGAGCACTGCAGTGGCAGTATCAAATTGTGGAGCACTGGAGGGGCAGCATCAAAATAGAGGAGCAGTGCATCGGCAGCATAAAATTGGAGGAGCATTGCAGCGGCGGTATCGAATTGCGGCTCACTGCAGTATCGAAAAAGGGGGAGCACTGCAGTGGCAGCATCAAATAGGAGTAGCACAGCAGAGGCAGCATTAAATAGGAGGAACACTGCAACGGCAGTATTAAATAGGAGGTGCACTGCAGTGGCAGTATTAAATAGGAGGTGCACTGCAGTGGCAGCATTAAACTGGAGGAGAACTGCAGCATCAAATTGGTGGAGCACTGCAGCAGCGTCAAATTGCGGAACATTGCAGCAGCAGCATTAAAAAGGAGGAGCCCTGGAGTGGCAGCATGAAACTGGAGGAGCACTGTAGCGGCAGCATCAAATAGAAGGAGCACTGCAGCGACAGTGTCAAAAAGGAGGAGCACTGTAGCATCAAAATAGGAGGAACACTGCAACGGCAGCATCAAATAGGAGGAGAACTGCAGTGGCAGAAACAAATAGCAGGAAAACTGCAGCATCAATATAAGAGGAGAACTGCATTGGCAGTGTAAAAATGGCGGAGCACTGCAGCGGCAGTATCAAAATGGAGGAGCACTTTAGCATCAAAATAGGAGGAACACTGTAGCGGCAGCGTAAAATAGGAGGAGAACTGAAGTGGCAGAATCAAATAGGAGGAAAACTGCAGCATCAAATAGGAGGAGAACTGCAGGGGCAGTATTAAACTGGAGCAGCACTGCAGCAGCAGCATTAAAAGGGAGGAGCCCTGCAAGTGGCAGCATTAAACTGGAAGAGCACTATAGCGGCAGCATCAAATAAGAGGAGCACTGCAGCGGCAGTGTCAAAGTGGCGGAGCACTGTAGCATCAAAATAGGAGGAGCACTGCAGCGGCAGCATCAAACTGGAGGAGCAACGCAGCGGCAGCATCAAATAGGAGGAGCACTGCAGCAGCGGCAAAATGACAGATCACTGCAGTGGCAGCATTAAATAGTAGGGGCACTGCAGTGGCAGCATCAAAGTGGAGGAGCACTGCAGTGGCAGCATCAAAATTACGGAGCACTGCAGTGGCAGCATTAAATAGTAGGAGCACTGTAGTGGCAGCATTAAATAGTAAGGGCACTGCAGTGGCAGCATTAAACTGGAGGAGCACTGTAGCATCAAAATAGGAGGAGCACTGCAGAGGCAGCATCAAATAGGAGGAGAACTGCAGTGGCAGTATCAAATAGGAGGAGCACTGCAGCAGCAGCATTAAACTGGAGGAGCAATGCAGCGGCAGCATCAAATATGAGGAGCACTGCAGCGGCAGCGTCAAAAAAGACGGATCACTGCAGTGGCAGCATTAAATAGTAGGGGCACTGTAGTGGCAGCATCAAACAGGAGGAGCACTGCAGTGGCAGCATCAAATAAGAGGAGCACTGCAGAGGCAGCATTAAATAGTAGGAGCACTGCAGTGGCAGCATCAAAATTACGGAGCACTGCAGTGGCAGCATTAAATAATAAGGGCACTGCAGTGGCAGCATTAAACTGGAGGAGCACTGTAGTGGCAAGCGAAGCCCTGGAGCATCAAGCGAGGGACTGTGGCATTAAGTGAAGGACTACAATGGTGATATCTGGTAAATCCAAATACTGCAGCAGCAGTATCAAATTGGCAGAGCACTGCAGCGTCAAGCGAAGATGGCTTGTTTGATGAGGCTGAGGTCCGAACAAAGTAAAATCGAAAGGCCTCTGAGGACCACCAACCCAATAGTTTAATTGATGGTGTGGCAGTCTTTTTGGCCTGCGGTGGTGTCTGCTCCATTGCGGAAGAAGTGAGGTGAATATAAGTAAGCCTAATTACCAGAGTTGGTGGGGATCTGCTGAAGCTTTTTAAATGAACTTCACTGCCTGGTGACAGGAAGGTTGTTCTCATCAGAAAACAGCGGGTCGAGAAGTGAGGAGATCAGCACCTCCCTGTGGCAAGGGAGAAGGAAAGATATTGATATTGCTGGATGGGTGTCGGGAGATTGAAGATAGGAATGAAAAGGCAGTTTTTTAAATTGATCCGTTTATTGCTTTTGATGAGGAAACGGATGGTGTTCTTGTTTAAAACTTAGAGATCATAGATGGTCGGATGGATGGTTGTAGATTAGAAATTTAAAGCAGCCGAGATAGACTTTGATGGTACTAGATTGGGTGGACATCTCGTATGACATCAAATTGAAAAAGAGGGAGAATTTGGGAAAACAAGTTGGTTGTAGGAATTGTTTGAAAAAGCTCTCCAAGTTGTCCAGTAGGATTGCAATGCTGGGGTTGGAACGGTGTCCACCTTCGGGCTAATGCTCTTAATATTTATGCCAAAATCTGGGAAATATAGAAATTAAGATAAAAACTCTCTTAAAACACTCTTCTCCTGAAAAAGTCTGCTGGTTCCTCAGTGACAACTTTTATAGCGTCAAACAACTAACTAAGCTAAACTTATTTAAAACAAATACTTGAAATAAAATCATAGTGATAAAACTGCCTTAAAAGACAGAAAACATCTTGGAAAATATAAAGTGTAATTTGATTGTTTAGTTCAACTCGTATCCATTAGAAACCACGGAGGGGCGGGGCTTATGAGCTATACTGGGACCAACCACCTGGGGTGATTGAGGCACGGAGGCTTGGTGGAGACAGGTGATGGATCCATAGCAATGATGAAGTAGGAACTGTAAGAGCAATGCAGCTGAGAAGGAGGCAATAAACTTTAGAGGAAGCAGAAGCTGGATGGAATAAGGTTGGAGAAATTAGGGGGGGGGCAGGACCGTTTGCGGAGGCAGCCTCACGCTTTGGGTCTGCACCTATAGCAGAGAAGAAATTAAAGGGGGGGGGAGGGCAGGACCGTTTGCGGAGGCAGCCTCACGCTTTGGGTCTGCACCTATAGCAGAGGAGAAATTAAGGGGGGGGGGAGGGCAGGACTGTTTGCGGAGGCAGCCTCACGCTTTTGGTCTGCACCTATAGCAGAGAAGAAATTAAAAGGGGGGGGGGGGCAGGACCGTTTGCGGAGGCAGCCTCACGCTTTGGGTCTGCACCTATAGCAGAGAAGAAATTAAGGGAGGGGGGGGGGGCAGGACCGTTTGCGGAGGCAGCCTCACGCTTTGGGCCTGCTCCAATAGCAGAGGAGAAATGTATTATATAGCTTTTCTTGATTTAACAGAGAATAAAAGCCAGAAAGCACAGAAATATAGGAAGCGTGGAAAGAAGAACAGAAGAAGCTATACTTACCTGTGGGAGGGTGAAAGGTAACAGTCGAAGAGGCCGTGGAACTATTGCGAGTAGACGCGGAACTAATGTCTGCGGCCGCGATAGTGCCGGCCGAATTAAGGGGCGGACGTGAAAGCGTAGGCAGCTGCGGCTGCCGGCTGAAACTGAAACGGACCGTATAGATCGTGCAGTTGTTTGTGTTGATGTTTGCGTGTTGCTGCGAGAACGCTGAATGCGGCGTGAGAGAGAGTTTTGGTGAAAACACACGAGCAGATCGTGAAAGTTGCGCTTTTGAATTCCTCTGGGTGAAATGGAAAACCCGCGCTGGATAACGCCTGAGCGTGTCGACGGACTCCTCAGCAGGAGGTACGAGGCTTAACGTTACTGCTGAAGAGGATGATGTTGATGATGATGAAGGCCTCGATGCATCGCGATGAGGATCGACCGAGCCCCGTTATGATTCTAGATGGAAGAAGAGAGAGGTTTTCTTGAGCGAGGTGTTATGTGGAGCGGAGAGACCGGCAGTCTGGAGATCAACAGGTGAAATGAGCAGCGCAGCCAGTCAAGCAGAGTTGGGCAGGCCAAATGCTTCAGGAACCAAAAAGGGGAAGAGGTAAGCTGCTGGTTTTATACCTTGGTATTAATTGAAAGATTAGATGGGCGTACTCCTCCCGAAATTACGTTTATTAACTTCACTTAAATGTAGTATTGAACATAAATCACATAGGTAACGGTAATCTTGTCTGATGTTACAGGGACAGAAGAGCTCGTGTGTGTGTGTGTGTGTGTGTGTGTGTGTGTGTGTGTGTGTGTGTGTGTGTGTGTGTGTGTGTTTATCTGGTGGAGAGCGGCTGATAAAGGAATACTGTCATCAAAGGCTTTGATTCAGTATACTACAGAAATGAATAAAACATCTATTTAAATCTTAAGTTGTATTTTATTTCAAACAGTTATTTTAGCACTTTTCTGATTCTTGATGGCTCTGTATTTGCTGCAGAGCTTTTGTGGAGCAGGGCCTGCAAGACATGGGTGTCATGTGTGGGGAAAACCTGAAACAAAAATATAAAGTAATATCATTTAGTTACTTCTAATACAGAAATCAAATGACATTGTGCTATTTAAATGAGTGCTTTTGTATTATGTTTGTGCATTTTTGTAGGATCTGAGATGTCAGCAGACGAGTTTGAGCACTGAGGATCCTGGACCCTTCATCACTTCACCTTAGTGCATCATCTGGGCCAGATATTGCTGTGGTCTCTTCATCCTCAGTAAACCCAGAGCCAGTGAGACTTCTAGAAAAAGACCAAAAGCGTCTAACAGTGCACTTATTACAGGGACGATCCCCCTGGAGCTAAGAGCCTTGCTCAAGCACACACTGGTGGTGACGGTTACGGAGATCAAACCAGAAAGCCCACTACACCGCAAAAGTCCAAACGCTATGAGGGACATGATGGATGGCTAGGACAGATGAAGGTGTTCACGCTGGTCAACTGCTTCATGAATATAAAGCTGCAGAACTGGCACACCTGTGTTGAGATGGGCAGCAGATGTGGCGTTCACCTTCTGTATGTGTGATCGTTAGAACAATACATTTAAATAAAGCTTTGTTTCATGTGTTGACTTTTATTTATTTCTTGTGATGTTTACTTTTATTAATTCTTTTCACTCATTCATTCATGTTTCCTTAGTTGTCAGTAAATAAAGTTATTCACATCATATTCACATTGGCTGCATTTGTCTAATGTGTATTCATGGCATGCATCGCTATGTCATATGACAAGTTGCCTTTTGCATGTTTTACTAAAACGATATATATATATATATATATATATATATATATATATATATATATATATATATATATATATATATATATATATATATATATATATATAAAGGTAATATAATTAAGTATTGGTCAGCATTTGTCATTATTATTGTAAGTGTTTGTGTGCTAGCAGTGCAGTTCATTCTGGGGGAAATCTTAATTTTTTTTTATAGTATTACTTACGTTTTTCGAGTATACAATCAACAGTTTCCTCCAAAGGCGAGATCTCCGAGCAGCTGAAAGATTTTTCTGAGCAGACATTACAAACACTGAGGGAAACTGCACCGGTCGGGCTGTGGAGTTACTGATGCTGAGCTCTTACTGCACCTGTCACTCATATCTTTTTTTTTATTGTTTTATAATTGCATGGTGGTATATTTAACAACGAACAATCATAATGATAAAACTAATGGGTTTATGTACATTATATACAGAGAAAAAAACAATAACAAGGTTAGATATCTTGAATAAATCATCATAATGCAATAATTTTTATTTATTTGTTTGTTTTAGTTGTTATTTCATAAACCTGGGATCAAACAGGAGTTAAATTTAACAAGAAAAAGAGGGAAATATAAAGGAGATTTAGCCCACTTTTGCTTGTGGATGACATTTTTTTGCATATAAAATAAAGAAATTAACAACATATTCAAGAGATCACGATTTGGGGTTTTTGCAAGGATAAAAAAGGATGAAACTGTCAGATTAGTAGGGTTAAAATGTATTTCTTATACTACAATGACAAAATAAATGGGCAGCTGTTTCTTAAACAAGACCAAAAAAATGAGCACGTTTAAACCAATATACAGATTAATTAAACCTGTCACACGAGTTGTTGCGCTTGTGATATCGTCATGGGTCACATGATAACGTCAACATGGCGCATAAAGTGCGGATCGCATTCATACTTAACGAGATCTGGATATATAGTACCTACTCTTTTAGCGCTCGTTAAGTAAGTACTTATTGAAATTGAGTACCTACTCAATGAGTATGCGGTTCCGAACGCAGCCTTAGGTTTTCTCCGAACAAATTTTTAACGGTCCAATCAGCAAACAGAGGGAGTGGCTGAGAACGATGACGTTCATGTTGAGCGCTAGTTTGAGATGTAGTTCAGTAATGGCAGCGGAGAAAGATGCAAACTAAACCATTCATTGCATTGTGGCACCGCTGCAGAATTTCCAGAATTTAAAGCCCCGAGCAATAACAGTCTTTGCTGGGGTTTGTTGGTGGCCATGATGTTGTGGCCCTCCAACAGGGTAAATTCGGGAACAGTTTGATTTTCCAGATCGCTTCGTTAGTGATGAAGGAGTTGGCTGAAGCTATTCGGACGGTAACTGTTTTTTGTGGGGTCGGAAGGCATTGCCATCATTTAAGTTACAGGGAGTGGTCAGTTATTTTATTGCCGTCCGTCTCTCACCACCCCCGTAAAAATACCCGGCCGAGTTACCAACTGCTTTTGACAAACGCAAGGTCATGTTGATGTAATAGCTGTCCGAATCCACATCTCTGAGTTTTCAACAATATATCACATATTTATTTATATATTTGTTTGTAATCAATATTTGACCACTGCAGAACACCATACGGTTGCTTTGCTGTTATTAGGATGCATTTATAGACTTGTATTTCCTTAAAATGCTGGCAAGAATTTAGAAGAGCAATGTATTTCATCACCGCTCAAACAAATTACAGTTTTTCTCAATTGTTAAAACACTATTTCTGAAACCTTGCTCCATTTTCTGAAACCATTAAACACAAAACCTCCTCTTCAAGCACTATTCACAAAACCTCTGACTTCTCTTGCAAAATGAAACTTTCGCCTCAAAACAGTTTTACCTGTGTTCAAAATCAAACACTGCTCTCAAATCATAAACAAAGTGATCAAAATGATAAACACTATCAAGCAATCAGTAAACAATACAGCAAAAAATTGAAAACACATTGTTCAAAACATAGTTCTCAGGCAGAAGTACATTTTTAATCTGAAAACAAATTTCATATTTTTCTGTCATTGTCTTGTGATCATAGTAGCTCAAAATTGGTCAGAAATTATTCCTACTCTGCTTTGCTTTGCAATATTTTGTTCTTCCTCTTGCTTGTAGCCCTATTTTTACCAACTCATTCTCATGAAATGCATATACATCACAAATTGTATTTATTGTGCGATTTATACGGCACAATTATTTTCTACGTGCATATGATTTGCATTGTCACCCCATTGGGTAGGTTGAGTTGTTTGGAGTACGTGCACATAACACAATATAAAGGACATTTCATATGCACACGAAAACTGCATGCGTAACATATGCACAAAAACTCATTTTGGCATATAAATCGCACGATAAATACAATTTGTGCTACAGATATGCATTTTCATTAGATTAGGCTGATTTTTACAGTACTGTACTCTGCATCTCACAAACTCGTTCTTTGTTGATATGAACCTGCAACCAGTCAAAATCTATTGAGCAGTCAGTAGCCTACTGTAAACAAATGGAAAGCAACATGTTCAGGGCAATATGATTTGTTCATTGTACAGTATACAGCCTACAATGCACTGCACTTATATTGGTTGTGTCTCATCATTTGAAACAGGTTAAATCAGTTTTGAGTGGTTGTGTTCAATCAATGACATTGTGTTCTCCATTTGTATTTGATTGTTGCCACTTGTGTTAACCCGTATGAATGGCATGTGCATTAGAGAGCAGTATGTGTCTTGACAATGAGAATGTGTTTAGAGTTTTGCTCAAAAGTCTAAGTGAGATCTGCAAATTGTGTTTTATGATGTGAAATGGTTTAAGGTATAGACAACAGACTGCACAATTAGCTAAATGAGTTCAGACAACTGAGAAATTTGTTCAGCCGATGGGTTTTTTAGTGTTTTAGCAATTGAGAAAAACTGTAAAATAAAAGCACTTAAACATTTGAATTGGTCCGTTATATATAGCAGCATTTATTATCATACCAAGCATATGACATTATATTTACAGCATACAATGATGTTACGGACCACGTGAGCGCCGCGTTCCCGATCACAAAACTCTCCTCTCCACCGTGGCGTGAATAAATCACAATCCGAATGCACGAGTTTTAGGTTTTATCCTATAGTTTTATTACTGAGGTGGCATGCACATGTGCACTTTTATTTTGTCAGATTTCCATGAGTGAAACAGGCGAAGGGCACATGACATACGTTACGACCAAACGTTAGCGATTGGTTATGGCAGATCCAGAGTGGCTCAGGGCAGATCCAATAGTTTTAAACCTCAACAGGGTGCCCGCCTTCGCGGAAATAAACCCTTGACAATGGAGAGTGGCCAGACTCTATGTACAAATGAAATGTACGAGGGTCTGGTAAAACCAGGCTAAGACTATTGTGCATGTGATGACAATGAAATGACGCTGATAAGTTTTGGAGCGAACTTAGCCTGAAAAACCAGGCTAAGACTATTGTGCATGTGATGACAATGAAATGATGCTGATAAGTTTTGGAGCTAATGACCATTAGACTGAGAATCAAACAATTAGTTTAGCTCAACAAGATCTATTCACTTGAAAATTGTGCTAAATGTAGGCTACCTGTATTTAATCAGTTGCAAAGAGGGTCTGAGACATTGAGACATGTACTAAGACATTTACAATTTGATGAAATTAATGAGAAATGCTGTTCTGTTGTGAACAATTGCCAATTGGTTAGTCCATGATGTTTTGAGAATGTAATTTCTGTTTCAAGAAATGAGCCAAACCAATGGAGAAAAACTATAATTATGCAAAGGATCGGTAGTGTTTTGCTAATTGGGTGTGTGGTTGTGCTAATTGTGTGTAGTGTATTGAAAACATGGTCCCTGTTTTGAAAATTGTGCTTAAGCAATCCAAAAAAACTGTATATTTGTACATTGTTGATGGTAGCCTACTCTAATCATAGGGAAGTAGAAGTGCTAAAAGTGTTTTAGGTTTATCACAGAAGAGTGTAACTCATGCAAAGAGAGTATAGTAATGTGAAACGTGTGTGTTTCATATGGTAACAAAGTGTGGTTTGTAAACAGAATTGTATAGTTTTTACAAGAGTGTTTAATTATGCAAAGGATATGGAAGCTTCAGCTTAAGCTCTGCCAGGAAGACTTAATCACTTTGTCCCATCGTTTGAATCGTCATGAAGACCCATCATCTGGTCTTCAGCTGTCCTGCCTCGGCGATGTCATCAGGACACTGCCGCTGGGAGAAATCTGAAACATGGAGTGGACCACAGTGTGCTGCGGAGCTAACAGAGACTTCCACCATCAGCTGTTTTCTGTTCACCATCAGCTCTGTTTCTGTTCACCATCAGCTCTGTTTTCTGTTCTGTTTTCTGTGTTGGTTGATTGTTTGTTGTATTCTATATTTTTACTTGTTATTCATTTTTTGTTGTTATCCTCCCCCCCCTTTGTTGCGCTTTGAGATTCTTCGGAATGAAAAGTGCATTATAAATAAAATCTATTATTATTATTATTACTTATTAACCTAATCTCTATCCAATCACGTCTTCATATTTGCACGTTTGAGTTCGCAGATGCCGATGCGACAATAGGCAGATGCCGATGCAACTATTCACCGCATGCTGACGCTCCTATCATGGCAGATGCTGACGCTCCAATCATGGCAGATGCTGATGCGACAGTTATTTGACGATCCTAACGTCTCGTAGTGGTCGATCGAAGGCCCTCCTATAAAGAAGCAATGTACAATACAGTGGCGTTAAGTCCATGTCAGCCTATCATTTTGTTCCTTGGGCTGTCGCGGCAAAAGTCGCTCATTCCTTAAGGCGAGCAAATCTCGCGTTCAGATCAGACAATCACTTTCATGGAGGACTACTGGGCACATTATCAAAGATACGACTGCGTTCTTCATCACCATTCTGGCGTCATAACTACATCAGCATTCATCGCAGGGATATGGTTATGCTTGCCAATGGAAACTGGGTGTAGTATTTTTCTCTTTCTCATTTTTGTGCAAGCGTGATTAGAGCACACGCACGTGTATGGGACGCAGCACCTGCTCGTGCAAACGCGATCGGTCATCATCGTTGTGGCTTGTTGTGTCATAAACTAACCATATAATTCCTTGAAAATATTATGCACGGACTAACATTAATAAATAGTTTTGAACAGAACCGATGGCACAGCATATTAGCCTCTATCTTTCTCCTCACGAATGCAAGGTAATCTCATGGGGTTAAAGTAACATGCACCCATTTAATCGGGGCTTCACAATGAACTAAGTAAGCTGAAGTGCTCAGTGTTATGAGATTGCTGAAGTAAATAACATGTTAATTTACTCTGAGTAGTCTTAAAAGTCTGAGCTCTGAGCTCTGAGTAGTCTTAAAAGTAGGCTACAGCATCGACATCAGTGTATTGATGGCTCATTAAATGCTGCTATTTTGAAAGCAGTGAGTTCGCCATACAACATATTAACCCTTAAATGCATACCTCAGGTCTTAGCGACCCAAGACGTCATTCACTACCCTGCTCCTCATTCATTTTTAAAGATAGACATCAACCTTCTTATTATTCCTCAATCAATCAATCAATTAAAAAAAAATAGAATTATAACTGAATGCTGTTTTTTCACTAGTTTTTGTCAAAATTGTATAGGGTTGTATACTCTGGACCTGAGGTGTGTAAGATCGTACGTATATATTTTTTGCACAATACAGTTTTTCTCAATTGCTAAAACACTAAAACCCATTGGCTGAACAAATTTCTCAGTTGTCTGAACTCATTTAGCGAATTGTGCAGTTTGTTTTCAATACCTTAAACCATTTCACATGGTAAAACACAATTTGCAGATCTCACTTAGACTTTTCAGCAAAATTCTAAACACATTCTCATTGTCAAGACACATACTGCTCTCTAATGCACATGCCTTCATACGGGTTAACACAAGTGGCAACAATTAAATACAAATGGAGAACACAATGTCATTGATTGAACACAACCACTCAAAACTGATTTAATCTGTTTCAAATGATGAGACACAACCAATATAAGTACAGTGCATTGTAGGCTGTATACTTTCAAATAACAAATCGTATTGCCCTGAACATGTTGCTTTCCATTTGTTTACAGTGCTGACTGCTCAAGAGATTTTGACCGGTTGCAGGTTCATATCAACAAAGAACAAGTATTACAATATCATAGAAACAAAGGACAAGTTTGTGAGATGCCTAATCTAATGAAAATGCATATCTATAGCACAAATTGTATTTATCATGCGATTTTTATGCCAAATGAGTTATGTGCATATGTTACGCAGTTTTCGTGTGCATATGATACGTGTGCACGTACTCCAAACAACTAAACCTACCCAATGGGGTGGCAATGCAAATCATATGCACATAAAAACTAACTGTGCCTTATAAATCGCACAATAAATACAATTTGTTATGTTTATGTATTTCATGAGAATGAGTTGGTAAAAATAGGGCTACAAGCAAGAGGAAGAACAAAAAATTGCAAACCAATGCAGAGTAGTAATAATTTCTTACCAATTTTGAGCTACTATGATGAAACATGTTTTCATTCATCACAAGACAATGACAAAAATATGAAATTTATTTTAAGATTAAAAATTTACTTCTGCCTAAGAACTATGTTTTGAACAATGTGTTTTCTATTTTTTGGTGTAATGTTTACTGACTGCTTGATAGTGTTTATCATTTTGATCACTTTGTTTATGATTTGAGAGCAGTGTTTGATTTTGAACACAGGTAAAACTGTTTTGAGGCGAAAGTTTCATTTTGTAAGAGGAGTCAGAGGTTTTGTGAATAGTGCTTGAAGAGGAGGTTTTGTGTTTAATGGTTTCAGAAAATGGAGCAAGGTTTCAGAAATAGTGTTTAAGCAATTGAGAAAAACTGTAATAAATGAATCTATAATGACGAAATACGGCGCAATCACCTTTATTCCACAAGGTGGCAATGTATTATTCCCAATGATGAAGTGACGTTTCACTCATAGTCACCTCTGACAGAAAACGAAACATAATAATTATAATCTGCAAACTTGAAATGGCTCAGTGATTTACAGCAGAGAGCAAGTACTGAACACAATCAAATATTAGTGTCATTGTCTCTTGATGATGGATGTGTTCAAGAAGCCAGTGATCAAAATATTACTTTGAAGATATTGAAAATGAGTTTGGAGAATATGCTGGAGATCGCGAATATGAGGCAGATGCTGAATATACTAGTAACAAGCTCTGACGAGGACAGATGATTATGGTATTAAACATCTGCTCAAACTGAACCCTTCCAAGCTCCAAAAGGTAACGAAATAGGTAATTTTATTCTTCTGTAAGTGTTACTCTAACATCATGAGTTTTATATATTATCACGACAGGTAGAGGTCTATCCATGTTAAATATATATCTGGGTCGCTAACGACCCGAATATGTAAGAATGTTTGGCGAACAGTCATGCATTTAAGGGTTAAATTGCTAAAATATCGGCAAGCTTAAGTTTGGTCTCTTCATCAGGAGAGTTCATGCCTGCATGTTTGATCAAATTTATGGGGATCCCAGTGTTGGAAACATATTATATGGCTTCCTTTCTATGAGGAAGAAATGTCGCGAATGCGCTACTGAAGATGCTTTCATATTGCATTATAAACATGCGCATCTATTAATTATATTGTATTTATAAATTAGTTAATCAAATCAAACGCACATCTTTTGTAATTGTGTGCTTTGTCTTTGTGTTACTTCTGGTAATTTAACTGTAGCTCCGTTTATTCACCTACTGATATCTGGAAATTCTGTTTTACTAGTACTAGTAGTAGTAGTAGTAGTAGTAGTAGTAGTATATTAGTATTATTAATACTATTAATTAATTTTAGAACTTTATAGTTTGCGTATCACTCAGCCTTCTGTGCTTGGACGCAGTGCTTCAATTATGAATTAAATAAAACTCATATGTGTATGCTCGCTTGTACTCACAGCACCAAATTTTGGCTAAGGCTCGCATTTAAAACACGGTTTAACTAGAAATATTTGATAGAAGCACTAATTTATTCTGTGCTCAATTAACTGCTTCACAATGATTGCATCCTGTATAGCAACTTAACCACAGCGCAGGATCAAAATTATTCAATCTTTTAGGAATTCGGTAAGTGAGCGGATGGTGCTCCCTTTAATAATAGATTTTAATTATATTGCAATTTTCATTCCGGAGAATCTCTAAAACATAGTACAAACAATCAACACATAAAGCTTTCTGAACAGAAACAGAGCTGATGGTGGAAGTCTCTGTAAGCTCCACAGTACACTGTGGTCCACTCCATGTTTACATTCTCCCAGCGCTAGTTGCTACATATTCCAAATGTGGCAGTGTCTGATGGCGTCGCTGAGGCATGATACGCGCAGCTAAAGACTAGATGAAGGGGATCACTGCAGCACCATGCAGGAGGCAAACAAAGATTTCCGGGCACTTCTGTGGACCAAGCCGTTCCACAGCTGCAATGCAAGCCCAATCAGTCTCTAACGTAAACTGTATGGTTTTATCTGATTACACTGTGACTTGAATATATTGCATGTTCTACTCTTCATGGATCGAATGTGTTCCCTTGCAGGCAGAATTAGCAGTTAGTGAATTTTTCTTAAAAAAAATTAAAAAAAAAAAAAATCACAGCAATCGGTGAGCGTCAAAATAACTATCAAAGACATGTTAGCCTTGGGTAAAAGGAGTTTTCAGGATTCTGATATTTGTCTCAATCACACAGTTCGAACCCGGATTAGGGTATCAAAGATGACTATTGCATTATTATCTTTTTCATATGTTTTACAGGGTCCAGTAGCTAGCTATTGTCATTAGCTAGTAAGTGTCATCATATAATACACATATCTTTCTGCAAGGGCACATTCTGACATTCTCAATAGTATGAGTCTATGTTTTTGATTTATTTATTTTACTCATCGGTCATGCCGTTCTGTTGTTGCAGTTCTCCAACTCGTATATGAATAGGACATTCTCTTGGATCGGGTTGCTACAAATGCAGCTCAAATGTGCAGAGTCTGCTTCCTCTTTCAAGGTGCCGAGTACATGGTCATCATCAGTATTATAGTACAAACCTACTGCTGTTTAGCTGTGGGGCTTTGTTTCCGTAAAAGGAAATATCTCTAAGCACAGTATCCCTAATCATTCTGCACTTTTCCTAATCTCCAACGGGTCTCCCATATCAAGAAGGCGCTTTAAAACTCACCTAATGAAAGACCTACAGAACTGCAGACCATCTCATCTGTATGACGGACATTCTTCAGGATTATGTTCTGTCACATCTACTAAACAGGGATTTTATGATGGCCAAGATGGTCTTCTTCAGCACTCTAATCCTACAGTATGCTCAAATCTTCAGGTAATACTAAGAATTCCCATGTGTATTAATAAGCATCAGGTAAGTTACACTTTATCAATTTACTCCAATTTACCTTCACGTCCATGATCAATTATCTTTATGTTCGGCTAAGACTTAATTATTTTACCCAACAGCGCTCCTCTCTCTAAGGCGGGTTCAGACCCACACCTCTTGTTTGTCCTGCGGTCTTATAAGCTGCAGTTTTTATACCCCCTCCTTCTATACTGGCCATCCATTCAGAATCTGGGCAGCTACAACAGCTGCTGAACGAGGAATCTCTACTTAAGCGATTAAGATCATGGGCAGATGGTCTTCCTCAGCATTTGAATCATACATCAGACTTGATTCAAAAACCATTCTCGAAGCTCAGCAAGCTCTTCAGTAACAATCAGGTTAATTTTATGCAATTACTGGTGGTGGTTTATGGCTGTAATGGCCTTGCACAACCATATATATATATATATATATATATATATATATATATATATATATATATATAAAATTAAAAAAAGTCGAGGTCTGTATATATCTGTTGGCCTATCGAGGTCTGTCCATGTCTGGCCTAACGTGGCCATATCTGTCCGGTCTATCAAGGCCTGTCTATGTCTGGCCAAAATGGCTATAACTGTCGGCCTATCGAGGTCTGTCTATGTCTGGCCAAAATGGCTATAACTGTCGGCCTATCGAGGTCTGTCTACGTCCGGCCTAACGTGGCTATACTTGTTGGCCTATCAAGGCCTGTCTATGGCCTAACGTGGCTATATCTGTCAGCCTATCGAGGTCTGTCTACGTCCGGCCTAACGTGGCTATATTTGTTGGCCTATCGAGGCCTGTCTATGTCTGGCCTAACGTGGCTATATCTGTCGACCTATTGAGGCCTGTCTATGTCTGGCCAAATGTGGGTATGTCTGTCCGGTCTATCGAGGCCTGTCTATGTCTGGTCTAACGTGGCTATATCTGTCGGCCTATTGAGGCCTGTCTATGTCTGGCCTAACGTGGCTATGTCTGTCCGGTCTATCGAGGCCTGTCTATGTCTGGCCTAACGTGGCTATATCTGTTGGTCTATCGAGGCCTGTCTATGTCTGGCCTAACGTGGCTATGTTTGTTTGGTCTACCGAGGCCTGTCTATGTCTGGCCTAACGTAGCTATGTCTGTCCGGTCTATCGAGGCCTGTCTATGTCTGGGCTAACATGGCTATATCTGTCAGCCTATCGAGGTCTGTCTACGTCCGGCCTAACGTGGCTATACTTGTTGGCCTATCGAGGCCTGTCTATGTCTGGCCTAACGTGGCTATATCTGTCGGCCTATCGAGGTCTGTCTACGTCCGGCCTAACATGGCTATATTTATTGGCCTATCAAGGCCTGTCTATGTCTGGCTAACGTGGCTATATCTGTCGGCCTATCGAGGTCTGTCTACGTCCAGCCTAACGTGGCTATATCTGTCGGCCTATCGAGGCCTGTCTATGTCTGGCCTAACATGGCTATATCTGTCGGCCTATCGAGGCCTGTCCATGTCTGGCCTAACTTTGGTTTCTCGGAGAGGGCCGGGCTGGTTCTCAGCGTCCCGCTCTGGTGCCTTTCTTCCTGGAGATGCATGAGGAGCTGACTAGGTCGTGGAAAGCACCGTTAAGCGCCCGTGGGCAACCTAGTGGATCCTCCCCCTCTCACTACGCTTAAAGGGTGGGCAGGCCAGGGGGTATGAGGGTCTCCTGCTGGTGGAGTGGGCCGTCGCGATGCAACTGTGTCTGACGTCCGCCTCTAGCTGGCGCAGGGACCCGAAGCTCCCGTCCAGGGCCTGTAGGCTATCTTCCGGTCTGACCGCGAAGGCCTATAGGTCCTGTGGCCAGGGCGCTTCCGCCTTGCATGCCATGCCGCTGCTGCAGGTGCACCAAGAACAGGCACTCATGGACATGCACGAGGGTAGTCCTGGCCCAGAGCTCCTCCGGGAGCTCCGGACGGCGACGGAGCTCGCCCTACAGGCGACGAAATGTCCACCTTGGTGGTCCAGGAGCGGCATCTCTGGCTCAACCTGGCCGATATGAAAGAGATCGATAAGACCCGGTTCCTAGACTCTCCTATTTTGTCGGCTGGGTTGTTCGGCGACACGGTCGAGAGCTTTGCTCAGCAGTTCTCGGCCGCCCAGAAGCAGACGGAGGCCATCTGGCACATCCTGCCCCCGCGCTCCGCTGCTGCCTCCACCCAACACCTCCGCCTGCTCGTCACCGAGGGCGCCCACCCGCCTCTGTCCCCACTCCCACTGCAGCCCAGCAGCAGCCTCCACCCGGGCGTAGGCGTGGAGCCGCCCGCGGGAAGGAAGGCCAGCCCGCTCAGGCCGCTGCCAAGCCAGGTGGCACGCGTCCTCGTAAGAGACCCTGAGACGGGCCACCCAGAGATGGAGGATCCTGCTCGACAGGAAGTGGCAGCAGCACCACTTCCTCCCCCCGGAGGAGGGCTGGGGGGCTCCCCTGTGACATTTACCAAAATGTCCCGCCCCCAAAACTTCACAAAAAGAGCAGTTTCCTGCTCTGGGTACCAAGAGAGCGCGCTTTGCGTTGTTCGACGCTTCCATGCCTCGTCACCCTCAGGCGCCTCTCCAATCGCCAGCAGGGGGCGCGCGGGACGCCCACAGGCGGCCTCCCCACTGTACCGTGCCCCCTCAGCAGAAGCAGGTTAGTGTTGCCACGCGCACACAGACCCCACCACGGGCCGCCTCCACGCCGTCTGGGTCGGGTCCCTGCATGCCGCTACGCTGCGGGTATGTCTGTGGTGCCGTTGGTCCCGCTGGTGCAGTCGCTGAGGGCCTGGCTAGCGCTCCCTAGCCCGTCCCGAAGATCAGAACAGCTTTAAAAAGTTGGAAACCATCACAGAAATTCAAATGGTTTCTATTAAAATACCAATAGGGACTGTTGGCTTTTACCATTTAAACCACTACAGATTTTTTTTTTTTTTTCCGGGTTTGGGACATATTCCATTAAGATGTGACACCCCCACCAATTTAACCAAACATACATCAGAAGACACCAACAGAGACCACTATAATTCCCATTACAACCAATACAATTCCCATGAAAACCATTACATGCAATAGAATTTCAGTAATGGTTTCTATAGTGTTTTTAATTTAATTGTTTTTTGTTTTATTTATTTATTTATTGTTTAGCATGGCAGTATCATGTGTGAAAGCACTCCCCCCCCCCTTTGTTGCACTTTGAGATTCTTCAGAATGAAAAGTGCATTATACATAAAATCTATTATTATTATTATTATTATTATTATTAAAGCACATAAGAAATACAGCAGGCAGGTTTCAAACCTGTCAACACTGATTGGGCTGTCAAAGCAGTCAGGTGGTTCACTGCAAGAGTGAAGCAGTGTGTTTGCTTCAGAAGACATTTTCATGTGACTAGTAACGTAATGATACAAGCTCCGAAGCAGTGGTTCATTGCAAAGACCGTTCGAGTTTGAAGCACGTTTCGGAGTATCGGTGTCAGACGTAACATCACTACCTGCCGATTGAGTTTTTGAACCCTCCCTGTACTTTGATCACGTCCTTGCCTGTCGTTTTGGGTTTTGTTATCTGTTCCTTACACTTTGGCCATAAAGTCCCTCTGCAACATGGATTCTAATCTGCCTTCAGCTATGGGTTCGTTACAGTTCGTTACATACTTTGCCAGACCCAAATACAGCGGAGGTTACCCAGCTCAGAGCCAGGATCGCTTACCAGGGTGATGTACTTCACGAGTTCCAGGAACAGTGTGGCGGACGGGGTGTGGTTTCGCGAGGTCTGTAGCGGGGAAGAAGGAACGGAGCAGAGCGGGGAGTAAGTAGGTCAGGTGCAAATGAATAACACCTGTGTCTGATTGCAGTAATTGGCATGGAGAGACAGCACAAAAGCCGCTGCGGGAGGAGAGGAAGAGAAAGAGAGTTGGACTGGGACTAGGCGGTCACCCCTGAGCCTGAGACGATACAGAGTTATATTGTAGAGTTTACGAGTTGTGAGATTGAGTTGGAGAGACAGAGTTTTATGCCCTCGTGTGTGCTTGTGTTTATCATTGTGTATGAGAAATAAAGTTTCGCTAGTCCCAGTCACACCGACCCCGCCTTCTTCCTTCCCCACAATAAAGATAAAAACTACAAACCTGACTACAAACAGCTTGTGTCTCTTCGAGCGCTAATGAACATTTGAGACACTATATCCAGTCAATGCCCTCCCCACGCCCTGACATGGTAAGACTGGCACAGCCAGAAAAGTTTGACGGATCTGCTGACAAATGTAAGGGGTTCCTGAGGCAGTGCTCTATATATTTCACTAACCAACCTGAATCCTTTAACCTGTTAAGCTGATTTCTAAATTTTGAAAAAATTCTAAGAAATGTATACTCAGACTAAAACAAATACAGTTTGTGAATCCTTTGCACTAAAAGCATAATTATGGTCTCATTTGAAAGCAGACACCTGGCAGTTTACTGTAAAGTTAAAATGATAATATTTTTTATAATAAAAAAAAGCTATAATAAGCTTCAAAGTTTTGTAAAGTTATTAGAAATTTATTTGTACGAAATATCTTTATGAAAATAAAATTGAAGTGGGCCTTGGAGAAATCTAGAAATGCACTACAGCTAAAGCCACAAGTCTGACCATGTTATATTTCAGATCTGAAGATGATCAGTCTAAAACTCTGAATTTTATTAAACGTTTTACAAGATCGTTTCATGTGATTTTATTTTGAGGTATCTCTAAAATATCAACTGATGTTTATTGCCATGTCTTCTCAGCTTTCATTCTCTATTTTGCCTCTATTGTTTAGAGGTGCAAACTGCCCCATTCAGTTTGTCTCCCCGGCACACATTCACACTTCTGCGGACTGGTTATGGCTCTAATTATTATTCTTTTGTCTGCATTATAATTACTAACGATTCTCTATTCAAACTGTTCTATTCAAACCTCATTTCTAAATCAAACCTCTCACTTTACCCTCACTGAGACTCTATTGAATGCATTTCGTCCAAATAAGCATTTCAGTAGTTTTACATTTAGAAAATGTTCATAAAAATAAAGTATTTACTCAGTGGCAGGTGCATCTAGGGCAAGCTAGCATGTTAGCTTAGCACACCAGCAAAACAACAATTTATACGATTAAAATCATGTTTTATTCAAAACTTGCTTCATATCACTTTATAATTTATATGTAGAGTATTTTATATAACAATATGTGATCTCATGTAGCTTCGGGTCAAAAAATCTGACAGAAAATATACAATGCTAAAAGCTATGTGGAATAGCATTGCATTATAAATATCATCTATTATGAAACCACCCAACATGGCATAAAGAACACAGACCAACCATATATTGCCGCGATTGTGTGTTTATTGTCTTAAAACGTGTCTATCTGCATAAAATAGTGATCTAACGATCGCTATCAGGGTGCGAACTACGGGGGAGCTAGGGGGAGCTCGGCTCCCCTAAATAAGACATGGGCTCCCCTGAAAACGTGATTTGAAAAATGTTGGGGGGTCTCAAAAATATTGACACTGTGTTATTTTGAGGTGCAATTTCAGTTTTCTTTAATGTGATCATCGTGGATTATTATATGTAAAATTTCTAAAAATATATAATTAATTCATGCATGACGGCAATTTAAATCTAATTGACTTCAATAAAGATAACTATACATGCTGTTCTTGTCATGACCATCAAGGTGTGGTGGCGCTGCGGTGCTAATTCCACTCATGTTTAGTACATGTCAACGCAAAGATTCGTAGAAAAAACAAAAACGAATATCCACTTCTTGATCTGGGATTTCTGGAAGAACAGCAAAGGAAGCTGACCCCAAGCCTCTGTGGTCGATTCTGTGTTAAGGCATGTTATCCCCAATTATGTGTAGCGGCTGGGTTGATATAGGTCTGCGCGACTATCAATGTCCTAGTAAGACTAACGTTAGCTGAATGGAGGAATTATGGTTTTCTTCTGTAGCCTGACGAGTAACTTCAACCGTTCATGTGAACTCAAAGACAGCCGGATTTGTTTATAGACTATTTGTGGGCTTTTTGACCTATCAATTCTTGTTTTTTTTCTTCCTTCATTAAAATCAAAGATGTTCTTCAATGATTGTAAATTGTATATTAAGAGTCTCCGCAATGCATTAAGCAATAGATTGACCCGTTCGTCTGTGTGTGAAGGAATATACACGTCCTCTCTTCCACGCGCACCCCCCAGCCCCCCCCAACACACACACCCCGAAAAGTGGGCTCCCCCAAAGGCCACGGTATAGTTCGAACACTGATCGCTATAAAGTTGTTTTGGTCATGTCAGATACTTCCTGAATGTCACATGGTGTGTCTGTTCTTCATCTATGCATAGGGGAGTGAATTTTCAGTAGTACAGCTTTCCAGCGCCCTCCGGCTGCCAGAATGAATTGAAAACACAGCATATCACAGCCTACTGCGCTCATAATCACACATCCGCGGATTTTGGATAAAGATTGAATAAATAATACTTCTCTGTATAGAAATTTGACTCAAACATGTGAGAATCTATCAATATTTCTCCACATCTGCACACATTTGAAGTAAAAACCCTGAGGGAAGTTGTTTTGTCGAGTGTCTTCATGACGACCAAAGAGGAGTATTTTATGAATGGGAGCAAATGACGCGCATATTACAATCAAAAGGTAGCGACGCCCAAGATCATATTCATAACTCCTGGCACATATTAACACATTACGGTCATTATAAGACTTTGAGAATAAAACAGAGGTAACAAAATTAAACTTTAGTCTTAGATCTTTTTAATGATGTATAGTTTGTCAAGGTAATTACTTACATCTGATAGTAATTTTGAGCTAATTTAAGCAAAGAGAGTTTCAGCACGTCCTCGTCCTCGTGACGGTTATCAGGTTAATCAGGAAACTACTCAATGTGCTTTCATGATGAGTTTGCTTACCGGCAAGGCGCTGGAGTGGGCTACGGCAGTTTGGGATAACGATGAAGAAGTTCGTAAGTCCTTCACGTATTTCTCACAACAGATTAAGGATGATTTTGAATACCCTGCAGAGGGTAGAGACATTTCCATGCAGTTATTACATCTATGCCAGAGGGAAATTATGTGCAGCTGATTATGCGGTACAATTTCGCACTTTAGCTGAACAAAGTGGCTGGAATGATGTTGCTTTGAAGTCAGTATTCCGTGACGGTTTAAATTCCGCACTGCAAGCTGAGCTGGCATGCAAGGATGAATCATTAACTATGTCTGTGTAGCGACTCAGGCGAATCAAACACACAATCGCCAGTTACATTTAACAAATATGTTTTGAAAGCTTTGTGCTTACTAACAGACCTTCCCCCAACACAACAGAGAAAGATTCTTCGTTACCCTGGAAACCATCTGATAAGATGTTTTATGGCCCAAAAGAATTTGGCCACATGAAGTTTCAGACACAAAGAGTTTAAGACACAGAGCTTTTGCCTCAAATTATAGACAAACCATCTATAAATGAACATGCACCCCAGGACATTATATGTAAACACATAACTGTTTTGTAAAATGTTTCTTCTGTATGGTATTTTGCATCTTTTTTTGTCTTTGTCTTAACAACTTACTAGTTCAGGTAACCTCATATATGTCATGTCTCCTATCAAATTAATGCTCACTTCACGACTTACACTTCCATGTATATCACTTATTCAGAAAATGCAGTGTGTGTTTGTTGCATTAATTAGAATATGAATGGTCAGAGACCCACTGATTCAAGTTTTGAAACAAAGAGCCATAAAATCTTCTGAGGAACTTCCCGCCTGGAAATCCCAACAATCTCATTGGTTAAGTCTAACCCTGGAGGACCGGACTACTCCCAGACTTTAAAAGGGGTGCTCGGATGCCCCTTTTTCTCTCTTACTCTCTTCTGAAAATCTCTTCCGAAATGCTCTTGTCTTCTCTCCCTGGCTGAACAACACGTCCCCCCCCAAGCAGGGAGGGGCTCCACATACAGAGCCATGTGCTGTGTGGGACCAGAAACCGAGGCCCACAGGCCCCAGCTCTTCCTCTCTTCCCCTCTTCCCTGGTTCTCCTCGCTTCCCTACTGAGTCATCAACTTACTAGCCCCAAGGGCATTCTTCAGGAGGAGAACACGAAGCGCCGCTAGAGAAAAAGCTGCTTCCCTCCCGACCTCGGAAAGAACCACTGGACACGCAGGAACACACGCACACACGCGAGAAGCCAAAACGAAACCAAAACGAAAGCAAGTATTCTTATTTTTCCAAATTCAAACTGCTGTAAAGAGGGTGTGTTATTTTCCCGTTGGGACAAGTTAACTCCGTGAAGGTTGTATTTGATGAACTGAAGGAAAGCTGCTTCTTACCCCTAATTCTTTGTCCAACACTCTCTTTGTCTCTCTCTCTCTCTCTCTTTTATCTCTCTCTAATTTCAGTCTATTCATTATTCTCTTTTATGTATTCTTTCATTATTATCTATATTTCTACTCTCTTGATGCATATTTAGTGTTTACTTTCTGTGTGAATCGTAGTGTTATTTTTAGTCTGTGTTTATTAAACCTCCAAAAGACATTTAATGAGTTGAGTCTGTTGTTCTCCCACATACACAAAGTCAATGAAACTTGCGATCTAACGTTACCTAACTGCTTATGCTACTATTTTAGTAAAGTAAACTGTACGACCACTTGAAATATTGATTTTGTCCTGATCAGTAAAGTTAATGTTTCTTATGTGCTCGTAAAGCAGTAATCCCTTATTGAGAGTTGATTTGAAAGTCTATAACTAATTTGCAGGACAAACTTAGTAGGATAATTTCAAGCAATTCCGTAAAGGGTTACTTGTATTTAATTAAACAATTTTCCCTATCGGAAAATTTTAATACGCAATGAACGACTAGCAAATTATATTCATAAATTCATGAATATTGAATATTAAATCCCTTTTGAGTTAATTATTCCCCGAGACATTAAACTCATAAGTCATTGTCGTTACATCTGAGTACATTACCTTGACCATTAAGACTGACAATCTCATGCGCAATCGCCATGGGCCCAGTACCTTCAAACCTTTCTCTGCTCCTGCCCCGTCTCCTGGTCCATCGTTTGCTGAACCGGGTGAACCCATGCAACTGGGATATGCAAGGGTGCCTGAGGAGGAATGCCAGTGCAGACAAATTGAGGGGTTATGTTTCTATTGCGCCCAACCTGGACATCATTGTAATGCATGCCCAAGTAGGGCCAGAGTCCCTGCTTGATCCTCTCTAAGCATCACTTTTGATTCAGTTTCCAGTAAAAGTTTTGCTCTTCCAGTGACTATTTAACTAGT